>NC_084618.1:51192210-51542210 GCF_033978795.1 Nerophis ophidion
GTGAATGTCTCCGCAAAGGTACAATTTTTAATTCCACCATATTCGCGTACAGTTGTACCTCAGTTTGAGAAATTTCCTTCCATGACAGAACTCGTAACTAACTAACTTTTTGGAAATGTTGCCCATCGTTTATAATCATTATAAGACACAAGAACACACGTCTTTTTTTTTCTTCGATTTTAAGGTTGATTCAAAAAAATGCTTTGAAGATGTGGTTAATGGGAGTCAGTCACCATTGTAACATTCAAAACCTTCTAAAAAGACTTCAAAACCCTCCATTAAAATGTTATATACACACTGCAAGTCCATATATAATTTAATAACAGACACATTCATAACAATATGTAATATGTCCAATATTTACCATATTTAGGGACCGAATGTCCCTTTGGGACAGAGGACCCTATTGAATTTCTAGCGTTTTATTCTTTCTTTATTATTATTCCGCAGCTTTGAGCTTTAATTTGATCCCCTTAACATGCTTCAAAACTCACCAAATTTGACACACATATGAGGACTAGCAAACATTGCAAATTTTATCAAAAAACCTAACCCAAAAACTAAAAATTGCACTCTAGCGCCACTTAGGAAGAAAACACAGACAAAACTGCTTGTAACTTCCAGTAAGAATGTCGTAGCGACATGAAACAAAAACCTCTATGTAGTTCTCACTTAGACCTAAATTTCATACACTAAGATCCTTCAGCAAAAATCAACAGGAAGTTTGCAATTCCCCCTTCAAAACAAAAGTTTGGTAAAAACACTCACCTTTGCCTCTTTGAACTGTAGTTTGACCCCCTTAACATGCTTCAAAACTCACCAAACTGGACACACACATCAGGACTGGCAAAAATTGCGATCTAATCAAAAAACATAACCCTAAAACTCAAAATTGCGCTCTAGCGCCCCCTAGGAATAAAACACAGACAAAACTGCTCCTAGGAAGAAAACACAGACAAAACTACCTCTAACTTCCAGTAAGAATGTCGTAGAGACATGAAACAAAAACCTCCATGTAGGTCTAACTTAGACCTACATTTCATATATTGACAACCCTCAGCAAAAATCAACAGGAAGTTAGCAATTCCCCCCTTCAAAACAAAAGTTTTGTAAAAACCGAACACCTTTTTTCAAACATTATCTCCTCTGAGCGTGTTTGTCGTGTCGGCTTTGAACTACCACAGGAGAGAGATTGAACCCTTCTGATTAAAAGGTGATGAAAGTGTTTTTATTGCTGCTACGGTTTTGATTTTATCAGCCTTAAAACCGCTGCGCTGAAAACCTTTTCAAAGAGGGCCCCCGTGCGTAGACACAGTGACGGAGACGTTTTTTTCCATTTTTTTCCGTACCGTCTGCTGCTGGTGCGCACGCACCAACATTTGTGAGGGAAGGGCTGTGAACGTCTATACCAAGATGGCTGCCAGGTGCCGTAGCTAAGCCGGTATGTTTTAAAGTTGTCGTTTGCCTGCATATCGTAAAATAAACCGTCCAACATTTTACAACTAATTGTAAACTTATAGGTGCCGACCATCAGGGTCGAGTTGCGACAAGAGAGTGTGTCGATGTGAAGATATTACGCCGAGTTGGTAAATCTATCTGTTTGCTAATAGTAGCTACCAGCCGTACCCATGTTTTTTCAATGGGCGGTTAGCATTGGGTTTTAATCCCGTTTCCTCCTAAATTTCTGCTCCGATTGAATTGATTTTTATGTCGAGTGTTTATGTTGGGTACTTGCATATGGTGCCTACAAGTCTGATGTATAATACATGTGTATACAACTTTTTCTCTGTGTAATAATCCATCCATCCATCTAATAACGCTTATCCGGGCTTGGGTCGCGGGGGCAGCAGCCAAAGCGGTCCCGTCCATCGCTGCTTGCAGCTTTAATGTTTTATTTGTATTTTATTAACCATTTCAACAATATAACACACAATAATACCATAACTATGTAATTCCCAATTCCAAAACTAAACCCGACCCTGTCACATTCAGAATAGCAATCAACAGAGCAATTGAGAGGACACACAAACATGACACAAAACAATCCAAAAGCAGTCAAACAAAAATTAATAATATCAATAACAGTGTCAATATTAATAATAATTCCAACATTGCAGTGATTGAAAATCCCTCATTTACATTATCATCCTAGCCATGTATAGAAAAAATAAAAACATTTAAAATGAACACTTGCATCACATCTTATAAGCTTGACAACGCATTGTGTCATATATTTGACACAGATAAAATAAGTAATATTTTAGGTTAATTTAATAGTTAAAACACATTTAAATTATAGATCCCATATTCCAAAATATGACTGATATTATTATCCAAACTAAATGCAGTGTTTTGTACTGATATCATCTCCATAGTTTGTGTATATCAGTCAGTATGTTTTGGACCATCAACATTTATCCATTTTTTTAGTATTACCCTTTTTGTTATGATGCATATTGAAATAAATGCATTTTTATTCTTTGATGACACGTTACTAAATTGATGCAGATAACCAAGAATACAAGTTTCCAGTGTCATTGAGATATTTATATTTAGGGATGTGATTGCTTCTTTTGTTGTTTTCAACCATAACTCTGTTGTTCTCTTACATTCCCACAATAAATGAACAAGAGTTCCCTCGGCTGTCCGACACTTCATACATAATTTGCTATCCACTACATCCATTTTAAAGAGCTGAGAAGATGTAAAATACAATCTATTCAAAATCTTAAATTGACTCAGCTTATTTTTAATGCTCCTTCAGGAGTTATTATTACCGTATTTTGATTATTTTAATTATTTCTGGGACTTTTTTTTCTTCTGCGCATTGATTTTCTGTTACATAGCAGCACATGTCCGACTTCTGGCAACAAATGTGTGTTCCTACTTTTAGAATCAAACACGACTGTGTGTTCTAATCATGGCAGGCTTGGTAACAAACAACAAAAACAACGATTTTTAGACGAATGAAGATTCACAACCTTATACAGTACTTTTTAAACTAAATACACTGCTGTTTCTAGAAGCGAGCACAAAGGAAGAGTGAAACTTTGGAGCAGACCGAAGGCGGGAAAGTGAGGTGAAAGATATTTTGATACTATAAATAAGAACTTGGAGCCAATGTTGTTTGACATAAATGGAGTGCTAACCCAAAATCAACTGGAAATGTCCTAAAAAAAAGTGCAGTTCCCCTTTAAATCAGCCCCACCCATTAAAATTATTGAAAATCAATTTATTGTATGTTTGGTCCTCTTAAAACATCACAATTTTAACATGTAACATGCCTTTTAAAAGAAAAATCTAACTTGAACTGGGTCAACACGTCTTCAGAGATGTTTTGGAACATATGCAAACAACTAAAATTATGCACAAAGCAAACTATAACCTGCTACCCAAGAATTTACAACAGTTCTTCTCAACATAAGAGGAAAAATATAACCTAAGACTATAATGTAACCTAAAACATTTGCATGCACATATAACACTTATTATACTTGAGAAGTATAGTAAAAAAATGTCACATACAGCAAACATCAATATCATAATTTGCTTCCAACCAACCTTTCCAAAAATGATTAAGCAAAAAAGTCAAACAATGTACTAATATGATCCAATTTTAGAGGATGTTCCAACTACAATTGTTAATAAAGTACAAGGAAGAATAATTATGATGAAATGTGTTGATCTTATTGGAAATAAGATATTTTTCATCTCATTAGGTGAATCATAACTGACTTAAAGGGGAACTGCACTTTTGGGGACAATTTTGCCAATAATTCACAATCTTTATGAGACCACATGTCTTTTTTAATGCATTGTAACACTTAAATAGACATAAATAAAAGTCAGCTAACAATCACTGCGCTATTCCGTGTCGGGAGCTGGAACAGAGCTTGGCGGCGTGACCCCAAGGATGCAGAGACGAGAAACAGATGGTGAGTAAAATACAAAATACAAAACCAGTTGGCACATTGTACAAATTGTAAATAAAAACCGAATACAATGATTTGCAAATCCCTTTCAACTTCTATTCAATTGAATAGACTGCAAAGACAAATACTTAATGTTCGAACTGAGAAACCTAGTAATTGTTTTTAATATTGGCTCATTTGGAATTCGATGCCTGCAGCATTTTTCAAAAAAGCTGGCACAAGTAGCAAAAAGACTGAGACAGTTGAGGAGGGCTCATCAAACACTTATATGGAACATTCCATAGGTGAACAGGCGAATTGGGAACAGGTGGGTTCCATGATTGGGTATACAAGCAGCTTCCATGAAATGCTCAGTCATTCACAAACAAGGATGGTCACCACTTTGTGAACAAATGGGTGAGCAAATTGTCGAAAAGTTTAAGAGCAACATTTCTCAAAGAGCTATTGCAAGGAATTTAGGTATTTCACCTTCTACGGTCCGTAATGTCATCGAAGGATTCAGGGAATCTGGAGAAATTACTACACGCAAGTGGCGAGGCCTATGACCTTCGATACCTCAGACGGTACTGCATCAAAAAGCGACATCAGCACCGGATCAATTACAAACTCCTTCTGTACACCTTCATGTACAACCTCGCCCCTCCATACTTGTCTGATCTCCTGCACGTCACCATCCCCACTCGTTCCCTCATATCCTCCTCCTCCATCCACCTATCTGTGCCCCCTGCCCGCCTCGTCACTACAGGGGGCAGAAACCCCCTGTGTTATTTTAATTGTGGATGTTAGACCTTCAGTCTAATTTACACTCAAAAGAGACTTGTTTTGGTCTGCCTAGTCCGTCTAACTCACATAATACCCTTGCCATATTTTCTATCAGCCCTTTGAGACACTTGTGATTTAGGGATATATAAGTAATATTTGATTGATTGATTGATTGATTGATTGATTGATTGATTGATTATTATATTGTGTTGTTTATTTATAAACCTTGGTTTTTGTTGTAAAGCGACCTTGAGTTTTCTGAAAGGCACCATGAAATCAAATGTATTATTATCATTTGTATTGTCAGTGTGTAAAGGATATCCCCACATGGGCTCAGGAACATTTCAGAAAACCACTGCCAGTAACTAGAGTTCACCGCTACATATGTAAATGCAAGTTAAAACTCTACTATGAACAGTGAAAGCCATTTATCAACAACACCCAGAAATGCCGCCGGCTTCACTGGGCCAGAGCTAATCTAAGAAGGACTGATGCAAAGTGGAAAAGTGTTCTGTGGTCTGACGAGTCCACATTTCAAATTAGTTTTGGAAACTGTGGACCAAAGAAAATAAGAACCATCCGGACTGTCATAGGCGCAAAGTTAAAAATACAGCATCTGTGATGGTATAGGGGTGTATTAGTGCCCAAAGCATGGGTAACTTACATATCTGTGAAGGCACCATTAATGCTGAAAGGTGCTTAGAGGTTTTGGAGCAACATACGTTGCCATCCAAGCAACGTCTTTTTCATGGACGCCCCTGCTTATTTCAGCAAGACAATGCCAAGCCACAGTCTGCACGTGTTACAACAGCGTGGCTTCGTAGCAAAAGAGTGCCGGGACTAAAATGGCCTGCCTGTCGTCCAGACCTGTCTCCCATTGAAAATGTGTGGCGTATTATGAAGTGTAAAATACGACAACAGACTGTTGAACAACTAAAGCTGTACATCAAGAAAGAATGGGAAATAATTCCACCTGAAAATCTTCAAAAAATGGTCTCCTCAGTTCCCAAACATTTACTGAGTGTTGTTAAAAGGAAAGGCCATGTAACACAGTGGTAAAAATGCCCCTGTGCCAACATTTTTGCAATGTGTTGCTGCCATTGAATTGTAAGTCAATGATTATTTGCAAAAAAATAATTAAAAATTCAGTTCGGACTTTAAATATATTGTCTTTGCAGTTTATTCAATTGAATATAAGTTGAAAATGATTTGCAAATCATTGTATTCCATGACCCTCAAAAAGGACAAGCGGTAGAAAAATGGTTGGATGGATGTATTCCGTTTTTATTTACGATTTACACAACATGCCAAATTCACTGGTTATGGGTCATGTAATAGTATTTGATATACATGGACAGGAGAAAATAACAGAACACTCACTCGCAAAAGGAGTGGGGGAAACAAAAGAAGGCAAGTGCAAAAGCAAATGCAAAAGACACTGAACGTCTTTTGTACCGGTAACAACACATGTAAGGGACGCACTAATCTGACCCTGTCTTAAATAGGAGATTGATAGGCAATCAGGGACAGCTGTGGCCCTGTTTCAAATCAGGCAGCAGGGGTGGAAGGAAGTGACCACTACTAAATAAGGGCAGAGGACAGGAACTAAAATACCACACACAGAGAAAAAGCAAACGTACTGTAACTCCAAAACAGTTACAAGGATGTAACATTCTGACCACCAAACCCAATAAATAACCATCCAAAAAAGTGCCAACAATACTTAATTTACATTTCATGACCTGAATATTAACCAACTATTAGGGATATTGTTGTTATAAGCGTTAACGTAAAGGACCTTTTTTTAATGCCACATTGTCACATAGAGGTAACTTCTTTATGTTGCTGTATTGACATTATGAGCTGGTTTGAGTTTGAGTTTGAGTTTGAGTTTATTTGGAACATGCAAGCATACAACATGATACATCACAATTTCCAATTTCTCTTTTCAACATGTTCGAAAAGGAGTAGGAAGAAGCAGAGCCTATTTAATCCTACCCCTTTTCTTTACATAACAGTTGCTAAAACTTTTGTTCACTTCCTGTTCTCAAGTTATTCACAATGTATACTCCATAAGTAATAAGTAATCACAACACAAATAAATAAATAAATAAATAATTGGTGAAGTAAGTTTTATTCCATGCGATTAATGAATGGGTGAGTAAAATCAGAATGTTTATCATGGTTCTTCATTTTTGTACTTTGTAAACACTTCCAGTTTGAAGAGTTTCTTGAAGTGGATCATATTAGTACATTGTTTGATTGCTTTGCTTAATGCTTGGTTAGCTGCTTTATCGCATTAAATTATTTATGATGTATTATTCTAAATTAAAAATCATGCCTCTCACCTGGATAGTAATATGATGTGATGTGGACATAAACTGAGAAACTGAGAAGTTGGTACGCTTTGACAGCAAACTTAGACCCGGAAATGTGTGATAAAACATATTGAAACTTTATACATGTTCAAAATATACTTCTACCAACCAACCAACTTTTAGGTTAGGATATCTTGTTTGAAATTAATATACATTAGCATGTACTACAAACAACTGCAGTAGTGTGTTGAACAATGTAATAATATTGTTCAGCATATACAAACCCCATTTCCATATGAGTTGGGAAATTGTGTTAGATGTAAATATCAACAGAATACAATGATTTGCAAATCCTTTTCAACCCATGTTAAATTGAATGCACTACAAAGACAACATATTTGATGTTCAAACTCATAAGCTTTATATATTTTTTGCAAATAATACTTAACTTAAAATTTCATGGCTGCAACATGTGCCAAAGTAGTTGGGAAAGGGCATGTTCACCACTGTGTTACATCACCTTTTCTTTTAACAACACTCAACGTTTTGGAACTGAAGAACCTAATTATTGAAGCTTTGAAAGTGGAATTCTTTCCCATTCTTGTTTTATATACAGCTTCAGTCGTTCAACAGTCCGGGGTCTCCTCTGTTGTTTTTTACGCTTCTTAATACGCCACACATTTTCGATGGGGGACAGGTCTGGGCTGCAGGCGGGCCAGGAAAGTACCCGCACTCTTTTTTTACGAAGCCACGCTGTTGTAACACTTGTCTTGCTGAAATAAGCAGGGGCGTCCATGATAACGTTGCTTAGATGACAACATATGTTGCTCCAAAACCTGTATGGACCATTCAGCATTAATGGTGCCTTCACAGATGTGTAAGTTACACCCCAATACCATCACAGATGCTGGCTTTTGAACTCTGCGCCTATAACAATCCGAATGGTTATTTTCCTCTTTGTTCCAGAGGACACTATGTTCTCTGTTTCCAAATATAATTTGAAATGTGGACTTGTGAGACCACAGAACACCTTTACTCTTTGCATCAATCCATCTTAAGTGAGCTTGGGCCCAGACAAGCTGGCGGGGTTTCAGGATATTGTTGATGAATGGGTTTGGTTTAGCATAGTAGAGCTTTAACTTGCACTTACAGATGTAGTGACCAACTGTAGTTTTATGAAGTGTTCCTGAGCCCATGTGGTGATATCCTTTACACACTGATGTCGGTTTTTGATGCAGTACCGCCTGAGGGATCAAAAGTCCATAATATCATCGCTTACGTGCAGTGATTTCTCCAGATTCTCTGAACTTTTTGATGATTTTACGGACCGTAGATGGTAAAATCCCTAAATTCCTTGCATTAGCTCATTGAGAAATGTTGTTCTAAAACTGTTCGAAAATTTGCTTACAAATTGTTTGTGAATTACTTAGCATTTCATGGAAGCTGCTTTTATACCCAATCATGGCACCCAACTGTTCCCAATTAGCCTGCACACCTGTGGGATGTTCCATATAAGTGTTTGATGAGCATTCCTCAATTTTATCAGTATTTATTGCCACCTTTCCCAACTTCTTTGTCACATGTTGCTGGCATCAAATTCTAAAGTTAATGATTATTTGCAAAAAAAAAAATGTTTATCAGTTTGAACATCAAATATCTTGTCTTTGTAGCATATTCAACTGAATATGGGTTGAAAAGGATTTGAAAATCATTGTATTCTGTTTATATTTACATCTAACACAATTTTCCAACTCATATGGAAACAGGGTTTTTACTTTGGGGAGCAGACATTTGTAGGTGTCTACTATGCCCTACTTTTTCGTTGTGTAACAATGAAAACTACGAAATTGTTTCTGTTGCAAACCGATGAGTGACGGACCAGAGAGGTAATGGTTAGTTTGTTGAGTGAGGACTTGACAGAACAAACTAAAGCAGAGCAAACACATCATCTGCAGCTTCTCAATATTTTATGGATATATGTTCGGCATTTTGACATTTGTGGATGCATGACACGGACGCAGGCTGCAATTTGTGTGATGTCGACCAATGCTGCTGCGCGGCTGAGTCTGCAGACTGGCTGCCAACCAGTGGAACATATTTTTAGTGGTTTGTTTCTCGGATTCTGTTGTCTGATTCTTATCCTTCACACTGCATTTCTCAGTTTCGGTGGTTGGAAGGCAGGGTAGTGTCGATCTCTGAGTGGCGTTCAAACGCACACGTCAACTGTCTAATCAAAACATACGTTTGTTTCTTGTGTAAATCAAGCAGGAACAATAACGTGTATATCAACCTTTATTGGTCAAACGGCAATAAAGCAATATTATTACAACCGGCAGTGGTTGAGGTGCTTGTAAGATGAGGTACCACTGGACGTCTGCATGAGAACCTGAAGTGTAAAAGGCTCTTTCTTATGAGACCTACACACATACACCATGTGATATCAGCATAGCATAAAGGACTTCTGCCTAATAAAAGACCTCATATTTTGGCACATTTAATGAATGCCGTAGCTTTTTCTTAGTTTTTTTTTTGAGATAGCAAAATGGTAAAATGTGCTGGAGTGGGGTATCTGAAACATAACCTGTGTGATAATCAAGGGAACACCGTACCACTGTAACAATGTATTTCTGCCCTGGCTGCTCGGTACAAAATGGCTGACTTGATAACAAAAATAATGAATACATTGCAATAATAGAAAAAAGAAGCTTGTTTCCGTCTTATAGTTATGTTACCTTTACACTTGCATGACAGTCAAGACGGTAAAATGCCACTTCAAACATCGTCTTACGTTTGTAGTTATTAAAGGTTTCATGATGGTTATTCGCAAACTTTTTTATGTATGCAGTACCAATGATACCAATGATACCCTTATGGGTGTTACCTTATGGCTACTGCACTGTATGTGCACTTTGATAAAAACTGCTGCACTTTATATACTTCTACACTTTAAAGGGGAACATTATCACCAGACCTATGTAAGCGTCAATATATACCTTAATGTTGCAGAAAAAAGACCATATATTTTTTAAACCGATTTCCGAACTCTAAATGGGTGAATTTTGGCGAATTAAACGCCTTTCTATTTATCGTTCTCGGAGCGATGACGTCAGAACGTGACGTCACCTAGTCAACGCCATTTTCTCCACCACATTACACGCAGCAAGTCAAATCAGCTCTGTTATTTTCCGTTTTTTCGACTGTTTTCCGGTACCTTGGAGACATCATATGCCTCGTCGGTGTGTTATCGGAGGGTGTAACAACACGATCAGGGACGGATTCAAGTTGATTTACGTAGAATGTGCATCGATTAGCACGGCATGCTAATCGATGCTAACATGCTCTTTAGGCTAGCTGTATGTATATATAGCATTGTTATGCCTCATTTGTAGCTATATTTGCATCCAGCCTTTCCCTTCACCCACATATTATGCTAAACAAACACATACCAATCGATGGATTCAAGTTGCTCCAGTGTCAAGAGATGTGAAAGTCCCTCGTTTGGTTTTTACCGGCGATGCTACGACAGACATGGCACAGAGATGGCAAGAATGTCTGGATATCCTGCGACACTCAAAACAGATGCATTCCCAGCGATAAAGTCAACGAAATCACAAAGGTGAGTTTTGTTGATGTTATTGACTTATGTGCTAATCAGACATTTTTGGTCGCGGCATGACTGCCAGCTAATCGATGCTAACATGCTATTTAAGCTACCTGTATGTACATTTGTAGCTGTATTTGCGTCCAGTGTTTCCCTCCACCCACATTTAATGCCAAACAAACATTTACCAATCGACGGATTTAGTTGATCCAGTGTCACAAGATGCGAAACTTCCGATCGTTGGTCTGCACATTTTACCGGCGATGCTAAGGCAAACATGGCCGAATAGCGTCAATAGCTATTCATTCAATAGCTTCAGTTTCTTCTTCAATTTCGTTTTCGCTATCTGCCTCCATACTCCAACCATTCGTTTCAATACATGCGTAATCTGTTGAATCGCTTAAGCCGCTGAAATCCGAGTCTGAATCAGAGCTAATGTCGCTATATCTTGCTGAGCTATCCACCATTTGTTTGTATTGGCATCGCTATGTGACGTCACAGGGAAATGGACAGTGGCTTCGCAGATAGCGAAAATCAGGCACTTTAAAGCTTTTTTTAGGGATATTCCGGGACGGGTAAAACTTTGAAAAAAACTTAGAAAAATAAAACAAGCCACTGGGAACTGTTTTTTATTGGTTTAACCCTTTTGAAATTGTGATAATGTTCCCCTTTAAATAAACCTGTAAAATACTGTAACTCGACCGCCCACTGAATTGTAATTCACACACCCTCTATGTGTTGTACTTGTATTTTAAATTGTTTATCATTATGTACATTCATTATTGTTGTGTATTTTCACTCCTGTGTCATTTTAATTGTGAATGTGGAACATAAAAGAACTGTAGAAATTAGTACGGTGCTAAATCTGGTGCAGCCATCTCTTAATGTAACTGCACATTGTCCTTCAAATAAGCAAATACAATAGTTTAACCCTGAAACAGACTAACTTAATTTGTTTTATCTTTTTTATGAAGAACGCTACTTTAAAATCAAACACATACCATAGGAGGAGTGGATTATGTTCAAAATGACTGTATTAGAAAAGTTTATTTTCAGCCAGTGGAAATGGAGCAGATACTTTTTGTGTGATGCTAGGGGAGGTTTAAAAGATGTAGACAGCGTATTTGCTGAGGATATTAATCGTTTTTAATCATCTTGGTCTACATTTTGGCTGAGCTAATTACCTGCAGAACAAAGATAAAGAAAACTTTCTTGTTGTGACTAATTTGTATTTTTTGGGGGGGGTATAGTTAGTGTTTCCAAATCTTGAGGTTATTTTCATCTTACAAGACATTTTTTGTGCAACCTTTATATTAATTACACCAGAGCTTCGGTCAAGAGAAATGTTCGAATGCAGAGTAATGAGGCCAAATAAACACACATAGTTTGTGTTTAATAGGGTGCGATAGTGCAAGCACACCAGACTGCTTCACATCCTGGAGCTTTTTCCCTTGACTTGTTCAAATACAGAATGTGTGGAACAAGATTATTGTGTAAAACGTTAGTGACGATAACGGTGGGTGGTTGTGCTCATCAGGTTTGTCCAGTTCCTGTGTGTGAGTGTGTTATGTCAGAGTCGACCGCCGCCAAATGCACAGAGGAAAGCGGTCTACTCCGGCAAAGAATGCGCATGACCTCTCTGTGAGTAAATCTGTTCCAAAAACCTGATGCCTCCAGCGAGGTCTGTGTGAGACTGTTTGCACTCATGTTAATGGGATGCGTGGTAGCACGTGTGCGCTTATTATAATGATGCGGTTTTCATTGGAAGCCAGAGATTTCAAAGTTCTGAAATCATCTCAGGCAGATAGTTTTATAGGTGTTTAATGAGGCCCTTTATATTCATACAGACTTTACTGAAAACCATCCAATGGTGAGCTCATGAAAAAAAGCACATTGGACGTGTGGTGTCAAAACCCTTCAAAACAAAAGTGGACCTTCAAAATCACGTCACAAAATGCATGGGTGTATAAGCTGAAATACTAACTTGTCCTTAAAGAAGCGTCGGAAACCAAAGGCCACCAGCTTGAAGACTGACTCCAGAACGAAGATGAGAGTAAAGATGTAGTTACAGATCTTCAATGCTTCATCCAGCTCCTAATGATTGAGAAAAGAACACACATGCTCAATAACTTGGAGCCATAAATAAAATATCTGCTGTGGGGGTAGTTTCTCCGCATCCAGTAAAAAATGCAGCAAGCGGCTTTATGTAAATTACGGATGTACAGTTAAGGTATCTAAAGAAATCATTGACATCTTAGCTTTTTGTGTTAAAGGCGATAAAGCAAATGTGTGTGATGTCTAAAAATTATATTACTAATTAATTACTATTTTTTTTAGACCGACAAAACAACAATTTGGAGACTCAGACCTCATTTCTTTTGTGGTACTAAAGCATGAATGTCGACATTTTTTAAAAACATACAGTAACATTGTGTGTGGATACAAAAACATTTTCTTTAGCTAGACTCAGGCAAAAAAGAAATCAATCAATCAATCAATGTTTACTTATATAGCCCTAAATCACTAGTGTCTCAAAGGGCTGCACAAACCACAACACAAACCACTACGACATCCTCGGTAGGCCCACATAAGGGCAAGGAAAACTCACACCCAGTGGGACGTCGGTGACAATGATGACTATGAGAACCTTGGAGAGGAGGAAAGCAATGGATGTCGAGCGGGTCTAACATGATACTGTGAAAGTTCAATCCATAATGGATCCAACACAGTCGCAAGAGTCCAGTCCAAAGCGGATCCAACACAGCAGCGGGAGTCCCGTTCACAGTGGAGCCAGCAGGAAAACATCCCAAGCGGAGGCGGATCAGCAGCGCAGAGATGTCCCCAGCCGATACACAGGCAAGCAGTACATGGCCACCGGATCGGACCGGACCCCCTCCACAAGGGAGAGTGGGACATAGGAGAAAAAGAAAAGAAACGGCAGATCAACTGGTCTAAAAAGGGAGTCTATTTAAAGGCTAGAGTATACAAATTAGTTTTAAGGTGAGACTTAAATGCTTCTACTGAGGTGGCATCTCGAACTTTTACCGGGAGGGCATTCCAGAGTACTGGAGCCCGAAATTAAAACGCTCTATAGCCCGCAGACTTTTTTTGGGCTTTGGGAATCACTAATAAGCCGGAGTCCTTTGAACGCAGATTTCTTGCCGGGACATATGGTACAATACAATCGGCAAGATAGGATGGAGCTAGACCGTGTAGTATTTTATACGTAAGTAGTAAAACCTTAAAGTCACATCTTAAGTGCACAGGAAGCCAGTGCAGGTGAGCCAGTACAGGCGTAATGTGATCAAACTTTCTTGTTCTTGTCAAAAGTCTAGCAGCCGCATTTTGTACCAACTGTAATCTTTTAATGCTAGACATAGGGAGACCCGAAAATAATATGTTACAGTAATCGAGGCGAGACGTAACAAACACATGGATAAGGATCTCAGTGGACAGAATGGAGCGAATTTTAGCGATATTACGGAGATGAAAGAAGGCCGTTTTAGTAATGCTTTTGATGTGTGCCTCAAAGGAGAGAGTAGGGTCAAAGATAAGACCCAGATTCTTTACTGAGTCGCCTTGTTTAATTGTTTGGTTGTCAAATGTTGTCACTGATGGACCTAATAATACAAAGAGCTCCTTGATCAGTTTTCCCAGGAAGAGGGTCAAGTAAACATGTTGTTTGTTTCATTCCATTTACACGTTGTAAAACGAGAGAAACTATTTTGGAGGGCAGTATCCGCCGTATATACAATCGTATCAGTGTTAATAGAACCCTGTTGTAGCTGGGACGCATTGTCTTTAATCTTCTTTCTAATGACTTCAATTTTCTTACTAAAGAATTGCATAAAGTCATTAGCTGAGTGGGTGGAGCTACTGGAAGGGGTCCCTTGTTGGGTTAGCGATGCTACCGTACTAAACAAAAATTTAGGATCGTTTTTATTACGGTGGATGAGATTTGAGTAATATTTAGCTTTAGCTAAGGTAAGCATGTGTTTCTAAGTTATTAAACTATCACTCCATGCTTGATGGTGCACCTCAGGTTTAGTCGTGCGCCATTTGCGTTCCAGCTTTCTACATAATAATTTCTGAGCTCTAGTTTCTTCTGTAAACCACGGGGTACGCTTTTTTGGAGCCTTTTTTAACTTTAGCGGTGCTATGTTATCAATGGTTTCGCGCAGGGCATCGTAAAAGTTGTCAGTGAGGTTATCAATAGAGCCCACATACTTTGGGAATGGTGCGATTACCGAGGGCAGTAGGTCAGCAAGAGTTGTCGTTGTGGCCGTATTAATGTTGCGGCTGCTATAGCAGTTATTATTATTATTAGTTTGACGAACATGCGTCTGAACCTCGAATTTTATAAGGTAATGATCGGACAATACTTTAGTATAAGGGAGTATCGTAACTTTGGAAACGGTGATACCCCTGACAAGCACTATGTCTATCGTATTACCGTTGCGATGCGTGGGTTCATTTAGTATTTGTGTGAGACCACAGCTATCAATTATAGTCTGTAGCGCTACGCACGGTGGGTCCGATGGGGTATTCATATGGATATTAAAGTCCCCCATTATGATTATATTATCGGCATGTGTCACTAGATCAGCAACAAACTCTGAGAATTCATTGATAAAGTCCGAATAGGGCCCTGGGGGGCGGTAGATAACAGCCAGGTGTAGAGGCAGCGGTGTGACAGACCTCATAGTAAGCACCTCAAACGATTTATATTTATTATTTATGTTAGGACTAAGGTTAGAGTTTTCGTTGTATATTAATGCGACCCCCCACCCCTTTTAAGAGGACGGGCAATATGCGCATGTGTAAAGTTAGGAGGACATGCCTCATTTAGAGCAAAAAAGTCGTTTGGTTTAAGCCAGGTTTCGCTGAGACCGATGACGTTAAGATTGTTGTCTCTGATGACATCATTAACTAAAAACGTTTTGGGAGACAATGATCTTATGTTTAAAAAACCTATATTATAGGTAGTGGGCTGTTTTAGGGAATTTTTGATCAAATTATCCGTAGTAGCAATATTAATAATGTTGTGCTCATAATGCCCAGTGCATTTAGTATAATTACGACCATATCTAGGAATTGATACGACGGGAATTTTCCGATTGTTTGTTTCTTGCTCTGATAAACTGCACGCATCATAGTTATTCACTTCAGTAGAACGCATGTCCAACTCTGAAACAATCAAAGCAGAAAAAACTTGTTCTAATTTAACTGACTCCTTACCCAGACCAATAGTCTCGCATCTTCCATTTAAATCCGGCTTCAGGATGGAGGGAAGTGGTGTTCTGTGGGGATTAGCCTTCTGCTTTGTTTTTAGCCCCGCTCGGCATCCGCGTTTCCGATCACACCGCTGGCGTCTGCTCCGTAGACGGCCCACGCTGCTACTATACTCCCCTGCTTCACAGGCCGCTGGATCTAGCCGTCGAAGTATTCCCGTGCTAGTTAGCAGGTCTAGCAAGCACGCGTCTATCAGTCCAAAACGGCCCGATATGTCCACATCCAGAAGTGTCTGGCGGTCGTACGTGATCACAGAGTGACCACGATGTGAGCCAGCCATAAAGTTTGTAGAATTGTCCGGTATTTCTGCCAAATGTTCCATATTTATCAAAAGCTCCTCAATGTAGCAGCCCTTCCGGGCGCCGCCATCTTATGTATATAAATCATTGTCTTTGGCCTGCAGAAGCAATGTCTGTGTGATGAGGTTAATGAGCTGTGGTTGTATTGTATAAGTATGTGTCATTGAAAGGGCATTTTATGAGTTTTCTTAATTTGATTACATGCAAAAGTATAAATTTAATGCTGTAATTTTATTGCATGATTTTTGTATCTCTTTAATTTAGGTAGCCAGGGACTGCAGATGTAAATGAGCTACTTAGCTATAATCTGGTGCAGAACATATCTACCTTTGAGCTTATTAAAGGGGAACATTATCACCAGACCTATGTAAGCGTCAATATATACCTTGATGGTGCAGAAAAAAGACCATATATTTTTTTAACCGATTTCCGAACTCTAAATGGGTGAATTTTGGCGAATTAAACGCCTTTCTGTTTATCGCTCTGGAGGCGATGACGTCAGAATGTGACGTCGCCGAGGTAATATATCCGCCATTTTCATTTTCAACACATTGTAAACATTGGGTCTCAGCTCTGTTATTTTCCGTTTTTTCGACTATTTTTTGGAACCTTGGAGACATCATGCCTCGTCGGTGTGTTGTCGGAGGGTCTAACAACACTAACAGGGAGGGACTCAAGTTGCACCACTGGCCCGAAGATGCGAAAGTGTCTGCCGCCAGACCCCCATTGAATGTGCCAGAGTGTCTCCACATTTTACCGGCAACGACAGACATGGCACAGAGATGTATGGATAACCTGCAGATGCATTTGCAACGATATAGTCAGCGAAATCACAAAGGTGAGTTTTGTTGATGTTGACTTATGTGCTAATCAGACATATTTGGTCGCAGTGTGACTGCCAGCTAATCGATGCTAACATGCTACGCTAATCGACACTAACATGCTATTTACCGGCGGTGCTAAAGCAGACATGGCACAGAGATGTATGGATAACCTGCAGATGCATTTGCAACTATATAACGTTTCCTTCCACCCACATTTAATGCGAAAAAAACACTTACCAATCGGCGGATTTAAGTTGCTCCAGTGTCACAAGATGCGAAAGTCCTGATCGTTTGGTACACACATTTTACCGGCGATGCTAACGCAGCTATTCGGCCATGCTATGGCTATGAATAGCATCAATAGCTATTCGCTCAATAGCTTCAGTTTATTCTTTAATACTTTCATACTCCAACCATTCGTTTCAATACATGTGTAATCTGTTGAATCGCTTAAACCGCTGAAATCCGAGTCTGAATCCGAGCTAATGTCGCTATATCTTGCTGTGCTATTCACAATTGTTTGTTTACATTGGCAGCACTGTATGACGTCACAGGGAAATGGATAGTGTCTTAACAGAGAGTCAAAATCAAGCACTTTAAAGCTTTTTTTAGGGATATTTAGAGACCGGTAACATTTTGAAAAAAAACTTCAAAAAATACAACAAGCCACTGGGAACTGATTTTTATTATTTTTAACCCTTTTGAAATTGTGATAATGTTCCCCTTTAATGTCTCTGTGCATTGTCCCTTCAAATAAAGAGAAAACTAAAAAAAGAGAGAGAAACTATTGTTAATCACCTTGAGACTCTCTCCCTGAAACCAAAAATAATTAGGTTAGAAATATAGGTGTAATAATGGGCTGGGACTTGAACTTTAACAGCCACATTAATTCAATAACATCAGCAGCTTTTTACTACCTAAAAAGGCGGTATAACTCGGTTGGTAGAGTGGCCGTGCCAGCAATTTGAGGGTTTCAGGTTCGATTCCCGCTTCCGCCATCCTAGTCACTGCCGTTGTGTCCTTGGGCAAGACACTTTACCCACGTGCTCCCAGTGCCACCCACACTGGTTTAAATGTAACTTAGATATTGGGTGTCACTATGTAAGGCGCTTTGAGTCATTAGAGAAAAGCGCTATATAAATATAATTCACATCACATTGCCAACATTAGGGAAACAATACCCAAAGCAGACAAAGAAAATCTAATCCATGACTTTGTCTCCAGCCGGTTGGACTACTGCAATGGCCTTCTCACTGGGCTCTTTGAACGAGTTGTAAAGCAGTTGCAGTATATCCAGAATGCTGCTGCTCGAGTCCTGACTAGAATCAGGAACTGTGATCATATTATTCCATTGCTTAGGTCATTGCTCTGGCAGCCTGTTGTGGAAAAAATTGACTTTAAAACACTTCTCGTGCACAAGTCTTTTCATGGTCTTGTGCCGAATATGAAGCATCTTGAGCTCTGAGAACCTCAGGAAGTGGTCTCCTCCTGCTGCCTATGAGTCAGGACCAAACATGGTGAGACTGTATTTCAGTTGTATGCTCATGAAATCTGGAATATTTTCCAAGAAGACTTTGGCAATGTTAAAATTCAAGCTGAAAACACCTTTGATTGTGCATATGACAATCTACACTCTTTGATTAAGTTTGTATTTGAACTATGAATGTTTTTAATTATAATTGTATTTTATGGTTTTAATTTGAGTTGTGATTATCTCTGTGATTATTTAATATTGTTATTGCTGCCTTCTTCTAATGTTCTGTAAAACACTTTGAAATGCCTTGTGTGCGAGTTGTGCTCTATAAATAAACGTGTCTTCCCTTGCCTTGTCCATTTAATGCATACATGCATGAATATTGACTGTATGTGAGGGCTTTCTTATTCTGGTTGAGAAATCTCAACTGAAGGGACTTTCTTTCTGGGAAGAGGTATAAACTATACCAGGGGTGGGCAAACTGTGGCTCGTTGGTCCCTTTAATCCTTCCTGCCAAATATTAAAACAGAATTGAGCAAAGAGCTGTTTTGAGGATTGCCACAACAAAACTGATACTAGACTTCGATGCACCGGCAAAAAAGGATGATCAACAACAACACTGCTGCCACTGTAAGAGAGTGTAAGTAATACCATTTTTATATTTATTTTTATATTTTAATATGATATTGCTAGAAATAGATGTATTATGATAAACATTGCCCATGTTTGAACACAGTTAGTTCCAAAAATATGATATGCTTTGAAATGCATCATATACTCTGTTGTTTTTTTTTTTATATAATGCATGAGCTCAATATGGCAGACACACTATAAAAAATATATTATTTTGAGCTCCTAATAGCCTATACATTAGAATTATTACGTTTCATTACTGATTAAATACAAATTTAATTTAAATGCTCATTTCAGAAACCAATAACTGCAAGAAGTAAGTCTCTAAGTCAACAATATTACCAGAAGTGTCAGGTACGTGTCAATCATTCCACTCTTGTCTGTAATATGGAAGGGCACCGAAACATGGTTGCATAATGGCCCCGGTGCCGACTTAAGCGGTAGTAATCAGACCGGAAAAAGAAGAAGCTATCAGTGCTTCATTTGAATGCAAACTTAGCCAACAGCTTGGCAATGATATTGTACAAGGACTGTTAGGGTACTCAAAGCACTTAAATAGAAAATTGATTCTAAACCTCATTTTAAATTTAATTAACATGCTAAAACAGCAGCCCTCAAAACACAGTTGGTGCCGCAGCGTTAGGCTAGCGAGTAGCAAAAACAACAACAAAACATTGACAATTAAGGTAAATACTTTGATAAAAACTCTGAATTATTAGCATCAAACATTACAACTCAAGTAAATCGGACACTTTGCATTTGGTCTGTGTTTTACAGTGGGGAATGTATTCATATTGCCAGATTCCTGGGTAGATCTCTCGCTATGCAGTCTGCTGAAAATGGTGGAAAGCGCCATTCAACATGGCAACCGATGCCGTGGTCAAAGTAACAACTGTCACAAAACACATTTTAAGTTATCCAACACTCTACTGCCATCTGGTTGCTAAAGCGGATAGTTCAGCCTGCCGAATTCATCATGTTTCATTTGTCAGGTAAACCGCGATGAATGGGGCCATGTGAATTCCCTTCCTACTGTATGTATTGCTGCAATAATTATGACCATTTCTTGTAGATTGTATTTCCTATTAAGTTATTATTAAAGATGTAACATTATCAAAATTTCACAATACGACATCGCCCTGGTTTTATTAATGTACGATATTTTTGTGGTGTTGTCCAAAAAAAAAAGACAGAATTGGTAAAAATGCAATAGTATGTAAATTTAAAGTGGCAGGAATGTTAAGCATAAACACACTTAGCGTAATTAGACACAACCTAATGTTCAAATGTTGTCATATTTATTACTATATAGTATTTTTAAATGCCAAGCAAAGTGCAGGAATATAAAATCTTTCCAGTAACTTTAGTTGAGTGTCTTTAAACTGACAATGTAAACATCCAGTTAAACAAGTGTAAAAACATGTCCAGTTTAATGTCTTTGAATATTAGAAAACAAAACACTGTACCTAAGCAATGAATAAAATAAAATTAATTTAGACATAATTAAGTGGTTATTTGGCGTACCACTAGACAGAGCCCGTGTACCACTAGTGGTACACATACTACAGTTTAAGAATCTTGTGAGTTAGAAATTGCCAATTATATTTGGCCTCATATTACTTGTTTGGCCTCACTGGCTGCTTTGTTTCACAGCAAGGACATTTTCCGGGCTACGGTTCATCAAATGAATTCTCCTATCACTTGTATACGTAGGCGTAGCAGGGTGCAGTGTTTTTTTCCCATGTCTGTGCACCCACATGAAGATTTATGCAAAAAGGGAATAATTACTTGTCTGCTCATTCATCTCACCGAAGAGAGACTCCAACGTCATATTTTCTTCTCTATCGCTTCTGTCTTCAGCGTAAAACCCAAATGTATCCATACTTCTGATTTAAACTTTGCAGGAGGTTCTCCTCTCAAAGCATCATGGAGATGTGGTGTATTTCTCAGAACAGCTCATGTAATAGTGCCATAAAAAGAACTGAATTGACGGGAGTACTCCAAGTTGTCCTTTGATACCGGTACATACCACCACTTTATTGCTGAAATTTTGCAACATTCCAAATTACTTGTCTGTTCAACTTGAATGTCACAAAATTCCATACAAATTTAATTAAATATTTTAATTATTTCAAGTATTGGTTAATTGTTTTTTGAGTACCTGTTTGGTACTAGTATCGCTTAAAATGTAAACAATACCCATCCCTAGCAGCAGAGAAAGATTTTGAATATTTTTTTGTCCACACCTGACCCTGGTATTCCTGTCATAACATTAACAAGCCTGCAGCCAGGTGGCACTTGTGTTCAATCTGATCTACCATGTAGAAGTAGTAAGCACACAGAAACACATGTGTCAAGAGCTAATGGAGTTAAGTTAAAAGTTAAAGTACCCTTGATTGTCACACACACACACTATGCGTTGGGAAATTATTCTCTACATTTGCGCCATCACCCTTGATCACCCCCTGGGAGGTGAGGGGAGCAGTGAGCAGCAGCGGTGGGAATTATTGGCGGAGAGATGAAGAAGTTTGTGACAGGAATGAAAATAAAAACGAATTGTTGTCAGTGTCGGGATTCATATGGCCCCATTTCTGGGTGGATCTCCTGTGAGTGGAGTGGGAGAAGAGTAGGGGAGGGGGGGGTCATTATTTAGCAATGCAGTTTGCGAAAAATTATGGAAAGCGCCACTCTACATGGCAACTGCTAGCCTCCCTATGTACTGGACTCTCATATTATTATCTGGGGTTCCTTCCAAGTTTCTCGCTGTCCGATTGGGTTGAGATTTTTTTTTTCTTTTTCCCGATTACAGCCCAGAATGTTGTTGTAGATTGTGCAGTCCTTTGAGGTATTTGTGATTAAGGTTTACATAAATAAACTTTGATTGAACTGTCACTGCGGTTGGACATTTTAAGATATTTATCACTCTACTGCTGTCTGGCAGCTAAAGCAAATGGTGCACCCCCCAACCACCTTATGTATAAAGAATGCAAGTTGTAAGGATAAATTAATTTAAAAAAAATAGTTCTCAATAGTACTTAAGGGGGTCGTGGTGAAATTTCTTGACAGACTATAAAAATGGGACCCGTTACCTCCCTGCTTGGCACTCAGCATTAAGGGTTGGAATTGGGGGTTAAATCACCATAAATGATTCCCGGGGATGCGGCACTGCTGCTGCTCACTGCTCCCCTCACCTCCCAGGGGGTGATCAAGGGTCATGGGTCAAATGCAGAGAATAATTTCACCACATCTAGTATGTGTGTGACAATCATTGGTACTTTAACATTAGTAAATAGTTGAGAAAGTTAAACTACCACTGATAGTCACACACACAAACAAAGGTGTGAAGTGAATTATATTTCTATAGCGCTTTTCTCCAGTGACTCAAAGCGCTTTACATAGTGAAACCCAATATCTATGTTACATTTAAACCAATGTGGGTGGCACTGGGAGCAGGTGGGTGAAATGTCTTGCCCAAGGACCCAACGGCAGTGACTAGGATGGCAGAAGCTGGGATCGAACCTGGAACACTCAAGTTGCTGGCACGGCCACTCTACCAACCGTGCTATACCCCCCTGTGGTGATATTACTCATTGTGTTTGACCCATCCCCCTTAATCCACCCCCTGGGAGGTGAGGGGGAGCAGTGAGCAGCAACGGTAGCCGCGCCCGGGAATAATTTTTGGTGATTTAACCCTCAATTCCAACCCTTGATATTGAGTGCCAAGCAGCGAGGGAATGGGTCACATTTGTTTAGTCTTTGGTATGACTCGCCAACCAAAATAAGGCATGGTTGTGGGTAATTAAAGAGGAGGAGCTGTCGCAAGCTGACATCAATTTAGCTGGAAAGGAATTATCCCAATGGTGTTGGCTTAGCATTTATGTTTCAGATTTTAGTTCACTTTGGTCCTGAAACCTATTCCCTTCAACACAATATAAGTTGGAAACCTTAAGAATGTTGAAAGTACACATCTGACCTTTGGCTGCTGGTAGTGCTCCATGGACATCGTGACGACGTTGAGCCCTATGATGATGGTGATGAACAGGTCCAGGTAGTGGCTGGTACACAGCTTGTGGATAATCAAACGGGTCGGAGAGTAATCGGAGTAGTAAGGCTTACTCTGAGCTTCTGTTGAAAGTGGGGTTTACAGGGGGGTGGGGGACAGGGTACGTTGGAGGAAGCGTAAGGGAAGGGGTGGCATTCATAAAGTGAGATACGAGGTAATACAATGGGATACTGTAACATAGACCTGATGAGTTAAGGAGTGTTGTCAAACCTGAAAAAATAAAGGGTTAGTGACCACACATAGGTTAGTCAAGACCTAAGAAAAATCACTCACACTGCTTTTAAATGATAAAACACAGAGCAAAGAGATGAGTAAACCCTCCTGTGGCTTGACTGTCAGTGCTAATTAAATCAAATATCTCCTCTTCAGATCGACAATTATTTCAATGAGCTGCCATAAGCCATAAGCTGTATTGGTTAATACGTCTCTGTCCCAGAGGAGGAAGTTGTCACCATAGCCAAGGAGGTTTCACAATCTCTCTCTGTGATCGTCAGCTGCTCATCACTTTCACACCCATTCCCTCAAGAAAAGGCCATGAGAAAGGAGAATGTTCATTAGCACCTCAACCGGGAGGATGGCAGAATGTGCTGGGTGTTAGGATGAGGAAGGGAAAGCAAGCTTAAACCTCTCAGTCACCTTACCGCCCCATCAGGGAAGGAGACATCCTCTGGGTGTTGTAAGTGCTCACCCACCCAATTAGCTGAGGTGCTGGGTAAGGATGTCTCCCATGGGTGCATATGGGTCATAGTGTGTGTTTCCCTTATGTACATCTACTCCCCTCTTTGGGGAATACGACAGAACAGCCGAATCTTATCTAAAAGGAAAAAATATCCTCCAACTTTCCATGGAGTTCCAATCATCTATTAAATTAGTGCACATAAAACATATATATATAGACAATATTGGTCATAATGTGTACTACCTCTGTTCATTTAAGGACGTGCACAAGACTGCACAATTATGTGTGCAATAAAGAAACACACTAAGAAAAACATATGCCAAATTAACAAATTATTTTGGCCCATGATACTGACATGAAAACCCAATAAGACTAATAGTATTAGCTTCCTTAATTGGTGTTTGGTTACTGTTCAGCACTCCTATTTTTCGGTTTTTACTTCCTGTGTGCTTCCCCTGTCTGCCACTGAGCTCCAGCTCCCACACTATTGCAGGGGTTCTTAACCTTTTTGACCTTGGGACCCAACTTTTTCACTACAGAGGGATCCGGTGCCTGCTCAAATATTAACACTAAATAGTCATCTTACTCCTTCAGAGTAAGATGACTATTTAGTGTTTATATATATATATATATATGGGTGTGGGAAAAATCACAAGACTACTTCATCTCTACAGAACTGTTTCATGAGGGGTTCCCTCAATCATCAGGAGATTTTAAACATTTTTTAAATTTTAAAATCTCCTGATGATTGAGGGAACCCCTCATGAAACAGTTCTGTAGAGATGAAGTAGTCTTGTGATTTTTCCCACACCTACATATTGCGCTCTACCACGGTATCGAGCACTATTCTCTGGATAATCCAATCAAGACATATATATATATATATATATATATATATATATATATATATATATATATATATATATATATATATATATATATATATATATATATATATATATATATATATATATACATATATATATATAAATATATATATATATATACATATATATATATATATATATATATATATCTATACAGTTTAACATAATAAACCTTGTCAAATGATATGAAAGAATGTTATAATTAGGGTTTAGGTCAGGCTGATTGCAAAAAAAAATTCTAATCGAATATACTGCAAAAGAAGACACTCAAAACAACTGTTGAAATATACATTTACATACAATTAAGCAATGCTGAAATAAATGGTAACTAAATGAATAATAACTAACAATATATGTTACTTAAACAGTCAATAAAATGTAAGAGCAAAGGAAAATATGCTAGTCATAATTTTTGCACTTAAGACATTTCTCAATGACTTTAGCTCCAGTTGTTGATATTGTTATTATTACCACAACTGGTGGACAAGCGTATTACAACTGACTACTGCTGCGGCCCATACGGACCACAGTTAAGGAACAGAAATTTTTGGGCCGCCCTCTTGGGGGTGTTTGGGGCCCATTGTTGTTGCTGGCCCTTTGGTTAAGAAACACTGTTCGGTTGGATTGTGTTTAGTGTGCTTGTAATACTCCTCTGCTGCCACGTGCTTTGCAGCTTTGTAATTTAGTTAAAAGCGTTTAACCTCCTAATTACCTGCACGCCGCCTCCTGTTTCTGCATTTTGGGGTCACAACTTTCACCACCAGTGACAACTACATGTTATTTTGTTCTACTTTAGTTACTTGTCACCCGGTTTTTGAAATAGAGCTGTACAGCACTGTGTATGTTTTACACCAAGGTCTAGCAGTAAGACATAGAAATAAACAAGGTTTTAAAGACCTAACCATTATCATGTATTCATAAAATAAAGTGATAATTTCAGGATCCAATGCATTTCCTCTGATCAGCAATTGATAGACTTTGAAGTAGGCCAAGAAAGATACAAAGGTAGCTCCATTGTTCAAGAATTGGCTTGTGGATTAGCAAATGGTCTGTTTAAAAACTGCTATGGACCAAATGCTATGTACCAAAGTGTGTAAAGTGAATTTGATAGTTCTAAGCTACATGAATTCAGTAGGGCAATAAAGAAGAGTAAGAGAGAGTAAGTATTGTATCCAGTGAACACTTGTCCTGGATGTGAAGTGAGCTGATGAGGGTATACCTGCAATCCCTTCCTCATGAGTGGATTTCAAACACAAACAATTCCATTAAAGTATCATAAACAAACCAGGGCAGATATCATATGGAGTCTCACTGTAGATCACATTGTTGTTACCCCATCTTTGGTTGTGGGTGACAAAACAAATATTTAATGTGATTTGTATGCACTTCCTAAAACAATTATAGACTTTCGAGAGTAAAGCCCCCTGCTGACAATCTGCCCTGGATTGTACTGTAAATACTGAAAAAGAAAAACACTGTAAGAAAGATATAAGGTTTAGACTAAAAACAACTCCAAGACCTATGTTCCTCAATATGCTTCCAGTATCTTACACCTTCTATCAGATCGTACGCAACCCTACAGGTGAGGATACTGAAGGCTTGAAAAGGATTTGGTTTGGGAGTTGCTTTTGGATTTGGCGCCTTTTAAAAATGATCAACAAATACATTTATAAGGCGGTCTTTTTTTGGGAAATACAGACCACATAACTCTCATTTTGTGAAAGACTGATGAGTAAGGAACACCACAGTACAGCACTATGAGAATACTGTGGCTGTGTGGATGAGCGTAAGTTGGATTGATTATGGTTCTAGCCCAGCATGTAGTGATCATGTGAGGGCTCTGGGTACGTAAAGGCCCACCTCTGAATGTATCCTGAGGCTGTGGTAGGTGCGTGATAGTTTGATTCATGATGTCAAGAAAAGGGTGTAAAATGTAATGACTAATACACAATATCCAAAAAAGGACGGTGGCTACAATGGTTGAGTGTGAAAGAAAGAGCTAGGCATATAAAGCAGTACAATTACGACTGGATTTACACTACAGAGTAAAAGAGACACATTTGGTTTATCCTATGTGGCCCAATTACGATACGAGTCATATAAAAGAGAAAAGAACACATGAAAACGAATGCTGTCAGATTGGAAAGGGACTTTTTTCTAATGTGGATAAAAGTCAAGATACGAAACATATGTCTGACTATGTGATTGAAGCATATACTGTACTGACTGGATATATTCTGTACATGCAAACCCGGCGTTTAGACTTAGACTTCCTTTTATTGTCATTCAAATTTGAACTTTACAGTACAGATAAGAACCACATTTTGTTGCATTAGCTCGTTATAGTGCAGGATAAAAGAGCAATAAGGTGCATATATAGATAGATTACTGTACAAATAACTATATAGCACTTTTGCATATGCATCCATGTTTATGGATGCGTGTTATCTTGTCTTAATACTCCAGCAAGTTAATCTATTTTGGGAGGGAATTGAGGGAATTACTATGATGCGTTCAAGAGTACTTTTGGTATATTTACAGTAAATTACTATATACGCATAATATTATTATTATATTATTGTTATATAGTATATTTAGCATTTCCATACAAATGATATGGATTGTATTTGTACGATAATTAACATTTCCAACCTGTATTTAAACATATGAAGTCAGTCCAGGCCAAATATTATTGTCTTATTAGAGATTGCCACATCTAGTCAATTCCATGATTATTTGGGTTTAGTTTTTACGCAGACCGCTCTCCTATTTACACAAAAAGAGTTGCCAGGGTGCCAACCATATACCGTAATTTTCAGAGTATAAGCCACAACTTTTTTTCCCACGCTTGGCACCCTGCGGAGTATACAATGCTGCTAACAAATCTAGCCGCGTCACACCAGACCGATGCAATTGACGAACAGGTCCCAGTTGAAGACAGGACATGGAGAAAATGCTAAAAAATGCTTTCAATGCAGCTTTCAAGTTGTAGGGCATCGACCTGGGTATTTGAAAAAGAAATAAAGCTGCTGCATGGAAGGGAAATTCGCTATCACCAACATGTTTCGAAAGGCTGGATTGCTACGTGTGAAGAAGACATCACAAATCCAGAGGTGAGTTTGCCTTGAGACAAAAGTGAAAGCAAAAACAAGGCTGAGAAATTCAGTGCTTCAATGGGTTTTCTGGTTGACTCCAGTGTGGTGTATTACAGGCACTGCTGTTTGTTTAATTTGTGAATGAACACAAGCGCTTGTGTAAATATTTAATGTTTCAAAACCTGCGGCTAATAGATTTGTGCAGCCTATATATGTACAAAATAGAAATGGTGCTCCATAGTCCTGAAATAACGGTTGTAGGGAATGCTTAATAATGCCCATAATAGACAACCAATGTAAGTATCAAATTACAATTGAACACTTAAACCCACAGTGTAAATCCGGCATTTTTGGGGGGAATTTTGCTCATCATTCACAATCCCTATGTAAGACAAGCACACATATGTCTTCCTTTTTTGATTAAAGTACCACTGATAGTCACACACACACTAGGTGTGGTGAAATTACTCTCTGCATTTGACCCATCCCCTTGTTCTACCCCCTGGGAGGTGAGGGGAGCAGTGAGCAACAGCAGTGGACGCACTCTGGAATCTTTTGTGGTTATCTAACCCCCAATTCTAACTCCTTGATGCTGAGTGCCAAGCAGGGAGGTAATGGTTCCCATTTTTATAGTCTTTGGTATTACTCGGCCAGGGTTTCAACTCACGATCTATCGATCTCAAGGCGGACATTCTAACCACAAGGCAACTGAGTGCACTCTAACTCCTAAATAAAAATGAGCAAATTAGCCACCTCCTTCTACTATCCAGGTGAGAGATATGATTAGATATCTCAAATTTAATTTTACCAGCTAACAGGCGAGAATACAGCTCACCAGCTCATGATGTAAATATAGCAGCATAACAGCTAGTTACCTTTCTGTAATCAAAAAACTAGGTCCTTAACGTTAGCGCTTATAATAACAATATCATCAATATTTGGTGAATAGGTTACAAAATGTAAATGAAGTATTGTTGGCACTTTTTGGAAGTTTTCAGAAGGTTTTATGAGTGCAAAAGATGCTAATACCTCCCACGAGCTCATTTGCTAGCTGACTTTGCTAGCATTTGTGCATTAAAATGTATTAAAACTAAGACATATGTGTTTTTGTCTCACATAAGGATTGTGAATGATAGGTGTATTTCCCCTTAAAAGATACACCATATATAAGGAGAAATTCCTCCCATGTCTTTATATTACATAGCTATGAACTGCATTTATGCCTTTGCCCTTTGCGGTAAATGGCTCTGGATTTAAACCTTTAGACTCTGTCTGCCTTCAGAGTCAAAACGTGGATACATGTATTTGAAATCCAGCAATCCAGAGTCTAAAACAGTCAACAAATACAGTCATTGTAAGACAATAACAACAACATCTGGAATTTCAAAATGCTCTGCTGCCTTGTGCGATAAATATCAAAATACCTACAAAGGACTGTGAAGGAAAGAAAACAATGAGAGAAATCAGTCATCCATCATGACTCAAAGTGGAGAGGAGCAGCAGAGCAAATTGGAGAGTCCAGAAGAAAAGCATCAAAGAAATAAGAAGACATAGAATCATTGAAAATGACAAGGCATGAAAACAAACTGTCCCATCTGCACTCACAGATTTGACACACTTGTATTGTGCTTGTTCACATGGTAGACACACACGCTCATGCGCTCACAATTGTGCTTGTACACATGGTAGACTGACACACACACATTGTTCTGCTTCACACGGTAGACTGACACACCTCTTTCTGAGTCATACTTGAGCAACGAACCAACTGAAATGAGGGACTGGATGGTAAAGAAAAGCGGTGCGAGTGGATGGCGGAAAAGCAAGGATAACAGCGATGACAGGGCAAAGGATGATGGGAAGCTGGCACAACGTTAACCCTTTGCCGCCTTCGTTGAATGCACGGGACACTTCTGCCGAGAGCCAGAGGCTGTTGACATGCAGGCGAACCAATAAAAGTCACCTATCAATAGCTTTTTTATTCATATTGAATGTTGAAATTTCCGGACAGCTATTGAGTGTTGGCCAAGTGTGACCCTATGGTTAGGAAACATTGTTCTATTGGTGTTTTGCAGGGTTTTCTGGGTTTTTTTTGGAGTGGTTTGAACATGCACGCATAGCAGATGCAGATGGAGCTCATGTTGTAGGAGAATGGAATACTCAAACAATTTCCACTTCACGTGAGTACACTTATTATCGTACAAATTAGTTGAGAGTGCTCCTGCTGCATTGTATGGAGGGTTAGTCTCAAATGTATTTCTACATAAATTCGAGCAATTTAACAAGATTCTGTTTGTACAGCTCCAAGAGAGACCAAATTTGACGGGACCAGACCTTGCACACGTTGGACTTTCAGTCGTCACTTTATTTCTTTCCCTGCTAGCTTTGCTGCTTTTTTAAACGATCTGTCGTTCTCTTGATGACATCCTTCTTGACGAAATAGTACGAAAGTTCCTAATGTGCAGCATTGACAATGAGCGTTGTTAGGAGGATTTTTACCTACAGTAAACTATTCAGTCTTTCTATCCAAATGTTCTTTTATGGCAGTTACACAGTCGTTTAAAGTTGTTAATTTCTTATGATGCCACTGCTGCAGTTCTCTCCGTTGTTGTTTTACCTTGTTCTCTCTTACCAGCTTTAGGTTGTCCAACCAGATAGCAGCTATTCCTGCACTGGATTCATATCTTACTGAAACAGCACCAAAGAAACTTTGTGTTGCTCTATTGTATTCTTCTTTCTCTACTTGTGTATCCACAGGTTTTCCAATCGGATTCCGCGATTAGTTCCTTGTTACTCTTATACCCAATGAACTACACCAGCAGGAAATTAAACTTTCCCTCCCGTCTATCTCCCTACCCCTACCCAACTCCAGTGAATGTTCATGTGACCATTGCTATTCTTCATCAATGGTTTCTTTCTTTTGTCTTTGTCCGTCCCCTCTTAAACCATACTCTGCTAGCTTTAAATATAAAACTGTAACCTGAGCAGGTGTAAAGCAGACTCACCTGTTGTACAGCACATTTTGTTCTGGAAAAATAATCATGAGGTCCACCCATGCTGCCTGATTAAGCTGCCAAACAGGACAGGTTAAACAAAATAATACGTAGGGAAATAAGTAATGACTTTTTATGGCCATTACTTATTATTTGACTTTTCAACAAGACGTCAGTCTTTCTGTTGCCACCTAGTCAATGTTTGAAACTCATTAGTCATCCACACATACGTTTTAAAGTAAATACTGTATATTCAATGTGTCAGACTCAAATTTAAAGGCCTACTGAAACCCACTACTACCCACCACGCAGTCTGATAGTTTATATATCAATGATGAAATATTAACATTGCAACACATGCCAATACAGCCTTTTTAGTTTAAATTTCCCGGGAGTTTCTTGTTGAAAACGTTGCGGAATGATGACGTGTACGCGTGACGTCACGGACAGTTAGGAAATATTAGCACTGCGCACACACACAGCTAAAAGTCGTCTGCTTTAACCGCATAAAATTACACAGTATTTTGGACATCTGTGTTGCTGAATCTTTTGCAATTTGTTCAATTAATAATGGAGAAGTCAAAGTAGAAAGATGGAGTTGGGAATCTTTAGCCTTTAGCCACACAAACACACGGTGGTTCCTTGTTTAAAATTCCCGGAGGTGAAGCTTTCCTATGGATCAGAGCGGTCAAGCGAACATGGATCCCGACCAAATGTTAACCAGCAGTTTTCGGTGAGAAAATTGTGGTAAAAAGTCGCCAATTACCGGAGATCAGCTGGGCTTGTGCCTTCCATACAGCTGCCGTCGACTTCCATCAGACATTGGCCTCAAGACACCCGTGGACACACCCTTCCGACTATCAGGTACTATTAAACTCACTAAAACACTAGCAACACAATAGAAAGATAAGGGATTTCCCAGAATTATCCTAGTAAATGTGTCTAAAAACATCTGAATCCGTCCCAATGCAATCTCGCTTTTTTTTAACTTTATTTTTTTTTTTCTTTTCCGTCGCTATCAATATCCTCAAACATGAATCGTTCATCCTCGCTCAAATTAATGGGGAAATTGTTGTCGTTTTCTCGGTCCGAATAGCTCTTTTTGTTGGAGGCTCCCATTAAAAACAATGTGAGGATGTGAGGAGCCCTCAACAGGTGACGTCATCGTCTGCGACTTCCGGTAGAGGCAGGGCTTTTCTGTTAGCGACCAAAAGTTGCGAACTTTATCGTGGATGTTCTCTACTAAATCCTTTCAGCAAAAATATGGCAATATCGCAAAATGATCAAGTATGACACATAGAATGGACCTGCTATCCCCGTTTAAATAAGAAAATCTCATTTCAGTAGGCCTTTAAAGGATACTACATCACTATAGCATGTGACCAAGTATGACTTTATGGCGTTTCTCTGAAATATTGATGCGGGTTAAAAAGTAGGGTGCAAGGTATTTCTAACCGCCTCTGGCCATCCTTTGAGCAGTCACATTAAATCCCCCTCGGTGCTGCTCCTCGAATTTTGTAAAGCAAATGTTTTTTACACCAGCACCTTGTGGCATCAAGATTTTACGTCTTCTACCTACAACTTTAATGCCTATCTCAAGGCCCCCCCCCAGTCTAGACTTTTTGCACATTACACTTCCTGGGTGTCTGCCTAAGCCACTCCCTAATAGCACACTGCTATTAATTACATCTCCCACATGGAATGCAGGGAATGGAAGATAGAAAGAAAGTCAATGTGACATTTCCGGTTAGATTTATCTCTGTTAGAGTTGACCCAGATTCAGTTAGCCACCATCACGGGGGAGTCTATGTGCATATTAGACACTGTGCTTGTGAGGTACAGCTAAAGAGGGACAGAGATAATGAATAAAGTACATTTATACATGGAATGTTTGTATGGAGGTGCAGAATTGTTCAGGCAAAGTTTTTTTTGGTGTAAGAGGAGTTTCTTACATTCTGACAGTTTCGGCTGACACTTCAGTCTTTGTCGAAGCTGTGTAGCTTCCTGGTGTGACGTGTCTAAAAACAGCTGACCGATTCGGAATACTTTCCAAATAAAGTTCACCGACCCGGCCATATCTGCTCTGTGCCCTGACATCACCAATGGAGGACAGCCTCCTGGATGTGAGAAAGCATGTATGCCCCGTTTTTCCTGATGAAGTGTCAGCCAGAACTGATAATAACATAAGAAGCTTTCTTTTCATCATTTTCAACCCTCTTTGGGTTGCGGGGGTGCTGGAGACTATCCCAGCTGCACTCAGGCAGAAGTCAAAGTACACCCTGGACAAGTCGCCCCTCATCGCAGGGCCAACATAGATAGACAGACAACATTCAAAAAACTTGTCTCTATCTATTTGAGAAGACAAGAGGAACGCAATCAATTTATGTTTACATTTATTTAATATATATGTATGTCAGTGTAAATGTAGTAGAGTACAGTGCACCCGGAAAGTATTCACAGTACTTTTTCTACATTATGTTATATTACAGCTTTATTGCAAATTGGAATACATTCACTTTTGTCCTCAAAATTTCAAAATACCCCAAATTGACAATGTGTAAAAAGTTAATTGAAAACAAAAAACTAAGAAATCCTATATACACAAGTATTCATAACCTTCACCATGAAACTCAAAAGAAAGATCAGGTGCATCTGGTTTCAACTGATCATCATCGAGATATTCTTACAGCTACATTTCAGTCCACCTGTAGTAAATTCAGTGGGTGGACATGATTTGGAAAAGCACACACTTGTCTTGACAGTGCATGGCAAACCAAGAATGAAGTTGAAGGAATTGTCTTTAGACCTTCGAGACAGGATTGACTTGAGGCACAAATCTGGGGAAGGGTACAGAAAAATGTTTGCTGCGTTGAAGGTCCTAATGAGCACAGTGGCCTCCATCATCCGTAAATGGAAGACCAAGAACTCAATGGTCACTCGGTCAGGGCTAGAACATTCCTCTGTGGAGAGAGGATACCTTCCTGAAGGACATCCATCTCTTCAGCAATCCACCAATCAGGCCTGTATGGTAGAGTGGCCAGACACAAGCCATTCCTTTGGATCGTTTGTTCTATTGTTACTATTGCAACAACACATCAACAGTAAGGTAAAACCAACTTGTCTAGCGACAGTCTAAACCCAGCTCACGTGTTCTATTAGTGGGTGAACAATTCAACGCTTGCTGAATTTTGCTTCACAATGATAGGAGGAGCTGACATCTTACCCACCTAAAAGACACTGACCACGAGAAATAAAATTCCTCGGTGTGTTGAGACAAAAATTCAACTCATTGGCAGAAATCCTAGGCCTCATCCATCCATCCATTTCCTACCGCTTGTCCCTTTTGATTTCGCGGGGGGTACTGGAGCTTATGTCAGCTGCATTCGGGCGGAAGGCAGTGTACACCCTGGACAAGCCGCCATTTCATCACAGGGCCCCCAGGCGTCACCTGGCAAATTCTATCCCTGCATTGTAGCATGGTGGTGGCAGCATCATGCTGTGGGGATGTTTTTCAGCGGCAGGAACCGGGAGACTACTCAGGTTGGAGGGAAAGATACATGTAGCAATGTATTGAGACATTCTGGATGAAAACCTACTCCAGAGTGCTCTTGAACTCAGACTGGGGCGACGGTTCATCTTTCAGCAGGACAACGACTCTAAGCACAAAGCCAATATATCAAAGAAATGGCATTAAGACAACTTTGTAAATGTCCTTAAGTGGCCCAGTCAGAGCCCAGACTTGAATCCGATTGATCTTCTCTAGAGAGATCTGAAAATGGCTGTGCACCGACTCTTCCCATCAAAACCTGATGGAGCTTGAGAAATGATGCAAAGAAGAATGGGCAAAAGTGTCCAAAGATAGGTGTGCCAAGCTTGTGGCATCGTATTCAGAAAGAATTGAGCCTGTAATTGCTGAGAAAGGTGCATCAACAAAGTACTGAGCAAAGACTTTGAATAGTTATGTATTTCTTAGATGTGTTTCTTTCAATACATTTAAAAAAAACAACAACAAAAAAAAACAACCCTTTCCACATTTACTGTGTGTAGAATTTTAACAGACAAAAATGAATGTATTGCATTTTTGGAATGAAAAAATGCGGAAAAGGTAAACCGCTAGGAATAATTTCTCTTTGTTTCATCTTTCCTAAAAACTAACTATTGAGAAATATAAAAGGCAGAAGTGGAGTTTAGCTGTCTAATTTGCATCAGGGACTATTAAATGTTTAAAAAATGTTTGCTCTATTATTATGATTAAGATTTCAAGATCGCAATGTTTTGTTTTTTTACCCAATCTAAAATTGCTAAAACTGCAAATATTGGTTCATATGCAGCATAAACACATATTGTATTTTTTTAAATACTAAAAGCAAAACAATTGTCTTAGAAGTGAAGATATGGGTAAAAACTGCAAAAAAAGTAAACTGATTAAAATATAGGATACAGATAAAGATGTAGACAATGTAGATAGTTACAACGTTTATGTCACTATATTTTAATTGTTAAAATGTATTCTGAGTGATCATAAACGTTTTTGTTGCTGTAGTCAAAACTATTTTTCAAATGTGGTGGTAATACGAATCATGTTTTTTTTGTAATTGTAGAAACCTACTAGTCATCTAAATAGTTTATTTCCTAGATAGTTTGTTCTCCACCGTCAATCAAAATCTAAATTCACTGACTGAATTTGTTTTTTTTCCAATCCCCCTTGTTTCTGGTTTCAACAGCAGTTATGTGCTCCAAGCAACTTGGAACGTGATTGCATTTGGGAGGAAATATGCAAATATTACAAGCAGTCATGTCCCACAGCATAATTCTGCAGACACTGTAGTAAAGTAGAGTGAGGGTTCTGCGTGAGCTGGCATATTTTCAAGCCTTTATGGATCTGTGACACACAAACTTGAATGCAGTCAAACATCACACTTGTTTAAAGTAAGGCATGGTTAGTAACACTAATACTTTCTTTGATAGACGCAGTGTACCAGTTTGAAACTGATCAGAGTTCTTGGTTTAGAAAGAATATAGTACGGAAATCAAATTAGACTGAGATAGTTGTTGGGGTTGGAGCAGTGGTGTAGTGCAGAGGGCAGTGGATGGATTGCAGACAGTGTAAAAGAGCTGTGAAAGACAAAGCCACAACAGACAAAACAGTAAACAGCATGTCCAGCGGACTGAGGGCTGATGGGAAGAGAGGCAGGAGGGCGGGGACGCGTGATGGGACCCTACCTCCCATGAGCATTGATCTTAGAACTCGTGCCACCATGGTGGGTGGTCATGAGGAGTCGGTGGCGGTGTGAGGACTTAAAAAACAAAACAGAACATACTGGAAACGCGGTACCTTTTAATGTGCCTTCAGAGAGGGCCCAACTCACCCCCGGAACCATTAAATCTAGAGGAATGAGACTAGGTTAGTAAGGGAGCGGGGGATGAAAGCAAGGGTTGATGAAAGTTCGACTGAGGAGAGAGTCAAAGAGAAAGAAAAAGGGAAAGAGGGATGGAGTAAGGCTAGAAGGAAGCAGCGAAAGATTAAGCTGGTATATGTTCCTATACATTTCATCTTTCCAGTGATTCTGAGTCCACTTCTTTTGGTTAGTACTAACTGGAGTGGGACATACTTTTTGACCGAAACCGTAGCCTATAATTCTAACCATTGTCACGCAACAGGTTATACAAGCAAGCTTTCTCTTACCTTTTTAGTTTGCTAATAATCTGGTATTCAGGCTCTATTTTATCTTGACCAGTTATAAAGGAAAATAGACAATCCGTGAAAAAAGGTAGCCACGATTGATAATGGATATTTCGCGTGGTTTCACAAAGAAGCAAGGGGTCCCTTAAGTTTGAATGTGTGTGGAAGACTCTGGGTAAATTCTTCTTGAAAATAAGGGTCATCTGTATTTCTCAAGACATGAAATCCAAAATACCAATGAAATAAAAGGCTCATATAGAAGAACAGCCACGAAAGAGTCCACTGCCCTTTGTGGAAATGTAACCAACAGGTGCCTTTAAAATTGCTTAACTTGTTCAGGCACTTGTGAGATTTAATACTTGCAGGTATACCAGCCGGTGTTTTAGGTGTAAGAGGCAGTGGAATAATAATCAGCCACTCAAGCAATTTATCACCAACTCTTATACAGCCACAGGGGAGCGCGGAAAGGCAGCGATTTAACTCTGGACCAATCGTCCAGATTTTGGTCATTCCTGCCCCTGCGGCTGTACTAAAACTACATGCAAAAAGAGGAGAAGGGAGGGGGGTCATCTTATTTTAGAGTAGGATATTTTATGTCCAATGACTACCCCTTCCTCTAGCTCTATTACTAACCATGCAAGCCCCATATGTAAGCACTCAGCGGGCATGCTCTAAGGGGCCAACCCAAGCACGATGTCTACGGTAGACAAGATAAGGAAGGGTGGGAAACAGGGTTAGCTGTCATCTTTCCTCACTCTGCAAACTGACCCTTTAGGGGGAAGCTTTCCTTGAAATCCAACTTCATCGTTAATGTGACGATGGATCGAAGAAAACCATCCAGAGTCTTACCTATGTTTGCAGTGTCAGAGCAAGTGACCGCTGGACAAAAATAGCCACAGGTCGAGGAGTCATGAGCGGGTGTTTGAGAAAAGAAAGGGGCTCTACCACAAAATACGCACTACTTTTGGTACTAGACCACCAATTTTCCAGACTCGGCCAAACCAAAAGGCAAACAGAAAGGAAAAAAAATGCTCAGGCTCAAACCAAGCAGGACTCAGAAAGATGTGGAAAGACTACCGACCAGCCAGCTCCTTCTCCTTACTCCGTCTCTTTTTCTCCATGCGTTTCAGTCTCTTCTCCTCCCTGCGCTTGGCCTCCTCAGCCTCCTGGTGGCGCCGACACTTGTGGAAGTTTTCCACCACCACGCCCACAAACATGTTCAACACAAAGAAGGCCACGATCAGAAGGAAGGAGATGAAGTAAAGCAGCATCCATGGATTGTAGTTCATCACTGGCTGAAACACACAGAAGAAACATGCTTAGAGGTTTGAAGCGGTATGCTTAATACCAGCAGCTTTAGCAGATAGTTTGGCACCTGTTTATCTACTCCTACAGCATCTAGTCCATCGTACATAATATCCACCCAACCGTCTTTTGATGCCAGGACAAACAGAGACATCAAGGCCTACCAATGGAAACACATTTTAAATTAACGCAGACATTGAAAAGGAACCTTTAAAATTCTGATTTCTGATGATCAAAAATGTTGCGAACGTGAGAGATCTGACCTGTCCCAGGTTGTCAAAGTTGTACTTGTGTCTGACCCATTTGTTGCTGGCTTGTAAACAGTCTGACCGGTTGGTGATGTTCCTCACATCTTCCCCTTGACAAACGAAGAACTTCCCCTTAAAGAGCTGGAAAAAAAACATAGAAACAAGGATATTGCAAATGGAGTTCTCAATGAATCTTTGGATAACACAACTTTAATAGGATCTTCACGGTAAATTTGGTCTAATTATTTGCTCAGAAGGGGACAAATGAGTTTAGTGCAAATTGGGGCAACGCATCAAACGTTGTTTTTCTTACTGTCAGCGTGTGGTTATATTTTGCTGGGCAATTATTCTTGTCCAATTTACATTTCTCCATGTCGTCATAGTACAACAATTTTGGGGTGTTTTTATGCAAAAAAAAAAACATGTATTGAATTTGAAATAAAAGAAAACAACAACTTGTTTTTGCTGAAAGTGTAGTGTATTAGGGATGTAACGATATGATAATTTGACATTACAGTTATTGTGACCAAAATTATCATGGTTATCTTTATATCGGAGTACTGTTGTCGCAAAACTTTTGAAACGAGTACTTCTTTTTTAAAATAACTAAAACAAATAGACTGTTAGAAAACCAAGTATTTTGCATATTTTGTGTTTTTTATGCTCCACTTTATAGTCTTGGTATTGTATTTATTTAAATGGTTAAAATGATTTGTTTTCAATTGTGGTTTGTACTGTAGCACTTCAGGAATTTTTAAATGAAAAGTATGTAACAAACAAAATCTATTAGTATTATGTAATATTATTTTTGGCGGACGTTGTGACGTCCTACTCTGTTCAGCGGTCCTTGAATGCACTGTAAAACCACATCGGTTTCTCGTATTCCTCGTGAGTACAGAACGATCACTCTGATAGACAAAGAGAGCACAGGTTGTATGTTCAATGTGCACAACTGAATATCTTAGTTGCTCAAACAGAAATGTGTTTATCCAAGTTTGAATTGGGGTATGTTGTTTTTTAATGGAGAAACACAATAATGAATCTTGTTTTCATGTTAGCATTTCAGCTAGAAAGCTGGCACCTGTCAGTCTGTGTGTTTATCAAATGGCAGTTATCAATCTCGGTAGTTCGATATTTTTGATTCAAACCAGTAGTACTAACCATCAGGAGTTTTCCTAGGGTTACCGATATCGACGTTTAATGTTATATTCCTAGGTGATGTAAACATCGGTTCGGTTAGGATCCATTCCTGACTACTAGCTGTACAAGTGAATGTGAGTGTGATTGACTATGTCTCCTGCTTTTGACTGTAGTCTAATCTAGTCATAGTGCAAACTGCATATTGTTCGGGATAGGCTCCAGCTTTTTTATGACTCTGAACTGAATAACCGGTAAAAACGGACGGATGTGCAGTATGAATGAATGGACACAGATTGGAGATACATGCTTTTCGTAGGACAGCGACTATATGTATAAGGCAGTGATTCTCAAACTAGTATGTGTACCACTCGTTGTACACAGGCTCCAACTAGTGGTACGCCAAAAAATCACCTGAATAAAAGTACAGTGTTTTATTTTCCTATATTCAAACACAGCGTAACTGTTTAAACAGTGTGTCAATTTACAGTGGCCATCAATGTTAAATATACAGTACGTGTGAAATAAAACATCTGCCATGTTTTATTGACTACTTAGTAATGATGCGCGGTTTGCGGTCTCATCCGGGGAGTCCACGGATAAACCGTGGGTCGGGCGGGTGACATGACGAAAAAATTTATTTTAATTAGATTCGGGCGGGTGGCGGTTGAATCATTCGCAAATATTTGATATACATGGTTCAGGGATCTGTATCCCTTACCATTCAAAGAGCCATTTAGGACCCGTGTCACAAAGCGAAAAAGACAATAGGAGACGCAAACATTCTCTAAAATAACTGCCGGCAGTCCCCCAGTTAATAAGTATTAGAGCGTGCTATGAAGCCATTGGCTTTTTCGCCCTCTACAGCATGTACGATCTGCTTGTCAGTCCGGCATCATGTTGTGTGTGGCTTCCGCAGACACACACACACAACTGCAAGGCATACTGGGTGACACAGAGTACACTAATGGTTGTGATGTAAACAATTTTAACACTCTTAGTAATATGCGCTACGCTGTGAAGCCACACCAAATAAGAATGACAAACACATTTCAGGAGAACATCCTCACAATAACACAACATAAACGCAAAACAACAAATATCCAGAATCCTTTGCATCCATGACGCTTCCTGACTATTTCATACACCCCTCTAGCAGCGAGTTTACATAGCTCTTTGAGTGGTAAAGGTGGCCGACCTCTGATGTATTTCAATGGGCGGGTGAAGGGCGGTTGCGTTTCTGATAAAATGTTGGTTCGGGTGGACGGCGGGCGGATGATGACGTTGGTGATGCGGTTGCGGATGATATAATTGCATATCTGCGCATCTCTACTACTTAGGCCTACTATGCTACCATATTTTCATGTCGGTCATTAAAGTGGTACTTGGAGAGCCAAGTGTTTTCTGAGGTAGTACTCAGTGAATACATTTTGAGAACCACTGGTAAAATGTATTGAACACTAGATTTTGTTGACAATAATTATTTGGTTTGGGCTATTAAAATATATTTCAGGCATGACTAGAAAGTTACTTGTTAGTGACAAAACCATGCCTAGCTGAGCGTCTTTGGCTTTAACAGCGGTTTAAAGATCAGGCTCAATGTTGGACCAATCTCGCGTATGAAATTAAATAGGTCAATCATGGGTTGGCAACATTTTCAGAAAGGTCAAGCCTTTTACTCCAGATTGTACAGACACCCTTTAATGAGCAGGAATGTCCAATCACAGATACAATGTATTATTGCAGCATTAACCTTCCATGACACTACATTATTAAGTGGCTCTGCATTATAAACATGGGAATGGCAGATAGACATGGACACTAGCTTGTGTTGCACCAACGGCATCGTGCTTACTCGCCCAAATTCATCCTTGGGCAGTTTGCCATAAAAATACTATTGTGAGCAGGAATACATACAAGACGGGATCTCCCACCAAATATGTAAGTTCACAATTCATTATTTTTTGTAAGATTTATTTTATTAGAAAGAGACAGAATATCAACAACAAAAAACATGAAATAATGTACATTTGCATCTGATTGTGTGAAATTAGTATTTGATTGCCAAGTATTATAAGGGGTAAAAATTGGCGAAAAAAGTTTTGTTGGCCTCCAGGGTTGCACACATGGGGAGATTGCACAACTCTTTACGTGTCCTCAACATTTTGAAGCTGGCACTGGAAAACTTGGAGGATCATAACATGACCTGAGCCAATGGTACCTGAAATGCAATTTCAGTGACTGCCATTATGACTGCAAGATAGAGTCTGCAACAGACCATTAAATCACATCTTTTAAATTGAGGAGGTGATGATGATTTAGAGGCGGATATGTGGAAGGAAACTCTGACTACAGCCTGTGTGACAAAAAACGACTTTGATGGAGAGAAGCAGGCAGGAAGGCACACATGTGAGTAAAAAAAGTATGTTGCTCTTCACTTCCACACCAAGTTGCAAGCAGGATGACAGCGGTACATTTAAATGAGTTCAGGATCCACAAGACTGGCCATATTTCCAAATCTTTCTCCTCCATTCATTAAAACATTTTAATGGTTGTGATTAGCCTACTGCTCATGCCTACATGGGGCTTCACATATCTACAGGTCACAGGTTGAGGCTGCTTCAAGTCTGTGGTACACTGAATGGGGAGACTACTATTTAGAGTCTGTCCATGGAAATTTTCAGTACCACATGAGCTGTGCTCATATTTGACAATCGGTCGACAACACTTGCTCGCCACTGACAAACTGCAACATTCAGGGAGGTTGTGTGTGTGTGGAAGTAACAGTTGGTTCTCATGTACGATGCTTGGTTAAGGGACGTTTTTGCCTTACTTTAAAGGGAAACTGCACTTCATTATTAATTATATTATTCACAATCCCTATGTAATCAAACGACACAAGTCTTCTTTTTTATGCATTCTGACTTGTACACTGAACCAAAATATAAACCCCACACTGGTGTTTTTGCTCCCATTTTTCATGAGTTAAACTCAAAGATCTAAATCTTTTACTGTATACACAAAATACCTATTCCTCTCAAATACTGTTCACAAATCTGTCTAAATCTGTCTTAGTGACAATTTATTCTTTAACAAGGTAATCCATCCCACCTCACAGGTGTGGCATATCAAGATGCTGATTAAACAGCATGATTATTACACAGATGTGTCTTAGGCTGCCCACAGTAAAAGGCAACTCTGAAATGTGCAGTTTTATCACACAGCACAATGCCACACATGTCGCAGGTTTTGAGGGAGTTTGCAGATGGCATGATCACTGCAGGAATGTCCACCAGAGCTGTTGCTCGTGGATTAAATGGCCATTTCTCTACCATAAGCCGTCTCCAAAGGCATTTCAGAGAATTTGGCAGTAAATCCAACCGGCTTCACAACTGCAGACCACATGCAACCACACCAGCCCAGGACCTCAATATCCAGCAGGTGCACCTCCATGATCGTCTGAAACCAGTCAACCAAACAGCTGCTGCAACAATTGGTTTGAATAACCAAATCATTTCTGCACAAACTGTGTGAAACCGTCTAAGGGAAGCTCATCTGCATGCTTGTTGTTGTCGTAACCGACTTGACAGGGCGATAGTGTCTGGCACATTGGACAGATGTATTCTTCACGAATAAATCATAGTTTTCACTGTTCCGGGCAGATGGCAGAAAGTGTGTGTGGTGTCGTGTGGGATAGCTGTTTACTGATGTTGACGTTGTGAATCGAGTGTGCCGTGGTAGGAGTGGGGTTATGGTATGGGCAGGGGTGTATTATGGACAATGAACACAAGTGCAGTTTATTGATGGCATTTTGAATGCACAGAGATACAGTGACGAGATCCTATGGCCTATTGTTGTGCTATTCACCCAAAACCATCGCCTCTTGTTGCAGCACGGCCCCATGTTACAAGGATCTGTACGAACTAAAGCTGAGGAACTACTTCGAGTGACACAGAGATAGCGCAGCTTTTGCAGTTATGACATACTGTGCCGGTGAGCTGCTGCATCACCTCTGAGTTAGTGAAAGTTAATTCTAGATTATAAATCGTGTCTGGCAAATTTATGTTAGAATGTTGTGACCATAAACCAAGAATTTACTCGACTTTAAAATTCAACTTAGAACTGGAGATGGTGAGAAAGATGCCCACTTGTGACTACCTTTTTTTTTTTTTTTTTTAACCTGCGGGCGGATTTAAAATAAGTATTCATTTAAAATAGAAGATATAATCATCCCAGAGAGAGCTGACATTGTACAGTAAGGTTTTTTTTTAATGATGTTTGTTGTTTGAGTTTCTTGTTTAGCCCTTTTTAACACTTCTGGATCTGCTTATCACTAAGCTTCTAAAACGTGTAGCTTATCCTCTGTATATTCAGGCTAAAAAAAAAATAGTTCTGCATCATCATTTGTCTTAAACTAGTCACTGATGAAGTCTGCCATGATGTGTAGTAGTTGTTGTTGAAGGAAATAGCAAACATTGTGAAGTGTCTGTGAAATAAATGTACCGCTATAATGCTTAAAGTGTGCTAAATACGTAAATATTACATGTTATTATGAATGTGCCTTTTACTACAGCACATACATACATGCAGCATCCACAGTATATAAAATACTGATGGAGGTGTTTGGGTGTTTTTTTACAGCACTATAGCTGGAATGGAGTGGATGCCATTACCTCCACTGTTAGCTGACTCTTGTTAGTGTTTATTTACGAGTTAGAATGCATTAAAAAATTAAGCACGATTCCAAATAAAACGTTCAGTTGCCCCTTTAATGGGACATGATACCATAGTGTCTATGAGTGGATATTCTTCAAAAAACTGTTCTCTGTAAAGTGTAAAGCTTTAATTAATGGGCTACAGGCTATTTACACTTTCTAAATAGCGCTGTATGTCAAAATGTGTTATAGACCATTAAAACACTACTACATTATGGATATCTTTGTTCGTGTCATAAACTTAAGGTATATGTTATGAACAGAATGTAAGAACAAGATTGTACATACTTTTTGTTTATATCAAGCATCTCTGTGTTAAATATAAACCCACTTCAAGAAGTGAGCAAAAATATGAACAAAACAATAGACATCAAATCCTGTTGCTGCCGGTCAACTGTGGTGGTAACACGCGCGCATGTTTGTGTCCATCCGGAAACAAATATGTTGATTGTTGATTTTAGTCAACGATGTCGTCAAATTGTAGCACCCCTATTTGTGGTGTCTGTTTAATTCACATTCCTCTCTTAACGCCATGACTTTTTTCCTAAAAAACTTTTTCCATTACATTATTCATGTAGTCTTTTTCTTTTCCAGTGGGGCCTTAATGCTTAATGTGTTATATTATTGTGCTGTATTCTATTTTTCTCTGACTGACTTACCTGTACTCCAAGGATGCCAAATATTATGAAGAAGGCGCAGCAGATGACCACGATGTTGCCGATGGGCTTCAGTGAAGACATCAAGGTCTCCACGACCAGTTTTAGCCCTGGAGCTCGGCTGATGACACTAGAAAGCAAAAAATTATTGAATATTAGTGCAGGACATGCGGACTGGACACTGGCCGAGTTAGTGGGCGGCCGAGAATGGAGTCGGCTCTATTGGTTGCTTTGTTGGGTCTGCTCCCGTCTCTGGCCATGATCCCTCCACCCCAGCAGACGATGACTTGGAACACGATTCATAGTGTATATGTTTCTATGTAGAAGTGGCTGGTTGTATCAGCTCTGATCTTTCATCCATCCATTTTCTACCGCTTATTCCCTTTCGGGGTCGCGGGGGGCGCTGGCGCCTATCAATCAATCAATCAGTATATATCTCAGCTACAATCGGGCGGAAGGCGGGGTACACCCTGGACAAGTCACCACCTCATCGCAGTGTCTTTAATTTCCTTTATGTTCTTTGATGTTTCCCTCTTACACACATGTAAGAGGGATGTCTCCCGTCCAAAGGCAAAACCCAGTAACTCAATTTTGGTCAAAACTGAGCTGATAATAATTTTGGAGTTCCTAGGTGATATGCTTTACATTAGTGTATGCAATATTGTAATTTGTTCCGTAAGTAAGCTGTTACGTGCATGGCAGGACCTAGCAACTACCACATAACCGCGTAGATACAACAGAAAAACCTAGTATCTCAAGGGACCAATCGGAGCTTCTTTGTCAGTCGCCTTATTGTCTTTAATGAGAAATTTGCACGAATGGGGGCCGACGGTCAACCTGATTATGTGATATTATGGCACGAGGGGATATTTGGAAGATTGGCCCAGGACGTTGCAAGCACCTTCATTAAATGTATTGTTCTTGATTCTTCCCCTTGCATACCCTTTTGGGCAGATAACTGTGGAGGTCAAAATAAAAACTGGACGCTGTACACGGCTCTTGCCCAATGTGCAAACGCAGAATGGGGCCCACCCGAGATTGTGATAAAATATCTGGAGAAAGGGCACAAGTTCATGAGAGCAGATTCAATCCATGGCTCAATCGGCAAGAAAATGAAAGCTCAAGAAAACATCCATACTTTTGATGACTTTTTAGATCTTTGCAAGACAGCTAGAAGTGAGTTACTAGTTTTTGCCTTTGGACGGGAGATGTGTGCTATGGCTATGAGTTTTTTCCCCCCTTGTCCTCAGTATGGACCCTCTCTCCAGGGGGCCCAGGCTTAGTTCGATCTTATTTGTTCTCCCCTCCCCCATTGTTTACCTGTATCTCACCTTTTTTGTAAGGGGCGCCGGAAGTTGGCTGACCCGTCAGTGATCCTGTTCTGTTTCCCTGTAATGTTTGTCTAATCTTGAATGGGATTGTGCTGAAAATTTAAATTTCCCCTCGGGGATTAATAATGTATTTCTGATTCTGATTCTGAAGACAGATTTTACAGAGGAAAGATGAAGCACAGCTCGTCAACCCTATCTGACTCTTTTGTCAAAACTCTAAGCACAGAATGACACAAACAATGCATGTTTTTTTCACATTGGCAAAGCAGATCTTGTAGATAAAAATGACCCAAGTCTAGGATTACAGAATGAACCCCGAAAAGAATAAGCACTGAAGGGCCTGTTTAATGCTGAAAGCAATGGCACTTATTTTATAGATATGGCCTTAAATTACATCGACAGAAAACCCCCCCAAATATTCACAGTAGTGATTTTAGAATTGTTTTTTAACAGGTTTCAGGACATTTTGGAACGGCCACTTTTAGATCCAAAATGTAGGCGGGATCACCTACAGAAAACAGGGGGCAATTTCATATTGCTTACATACTGTATGTGTTTTAGAAGGATTCTAATCCAGAAGCATGACATTTTCACTCAAAATTTTAAGGAAATATAAAACATGTCTGCCAGATGCACTGGTGAAGGTTGTAACAATAAAACTAAAGAGTGGCTCAGTCTGCATACATTACATAAAAGTGTGGAAATATGAAGAAAAATCTGGCTCTTTGCAGGCAAATTGACTGAAACTAAATGGAACGGACCAAGCCAAAGGGGTGTAATTTAAAGCAATCATTTTAATGATTCGGACTTTGAAGACGAAACGTGTTAGTTGGAATTTGAATGAAAAAATGAAAAAGACTCTAGCCAAATGCAATACTGCAAATTACGAGCAAACATAAGGGGAAAAATACTGAGTCTGACCAAAAAACAAATATGTAATTAAATGATTAAAATAATAGTTTTACATGACTCTATCCACACTGTCTATGCGAGGAAACGGGCTCCAGTACTCTCCCGTCCAAAGGCAAAACCTAGTAACTCACGTCTATCTGATTTTAAGAAAACAAAGGAAAACCAATCTATCTTGATGCTGTCTTACAAAGATCAACAAAGTCATCAAACGTATAGATGTTTTCTTGAGTTTTCATTTTCTTGCTGATTGAGCCATGGATTGAATCTGCTCTCATGAACGTGTGCCCTTTCTCCAGATATTTTATCACAATCTCGGGTGGGCCCCATTCTGCGTTTGCACATTGGGCAAGAGCCGTGTACAGCGTCCAGTTTTTATTTTGACCTCCACAGTTAACTGCCCAAAAGAGTATGCAAGGGGAAGAATCAAGAACAATACATTTAATGAAGGCGCTTGCAACGTCCTGGGCCAATCTTCCAAATATCCCCTCGTGCCATAATATCACATAGTCAGGTTGACCGTCGGCCCCCATTCGTGCAAATGTCTCGTTAAAGACAATAAGGCGACTGACAAAGAAGCTCCGATTGGTCCCTTGAGATACTAGGTTTTTCTGTTGTATCTACACGGTTATGTGGTAGTTGCTAGGTCCTGCCATGCACGTAACAGCTTACTTACGGAACAAATTACAATATCGCATACACTAGTGTAAAGCATATCACCTAGGAACTCCAAAATTATTATCAGCTCAGTTTTGACCAACATTGAGTTACTGGGTTTTGCCTTTGGACGGGAGTACTGTGATAGTGAGTCTGGTGATGGAAAGGGGCTGTTTCAAGCACAATCTTCCAAAATACTAACTGATTTTATGGTAAATGACTGACGGATTCATTTTCACGAGCAAAATATACATAAAGCCTCCCAGGGTAGGTATTCGGGGCATGACCGACTGTTAGGACACCACGGTTAAGACTCAGGACACTTTCGAGAGACTGTATCTTTCAACTGGCCTTGGGAACGCCTTGGGATCAACCTAAGAAACCACCATAATGACCAACATTAATATACAGTAGTAGTAGTAGTAATAACAAGGCATAGGTTTTATTTAACAATTTATTTATTATTTTTGGCCATTGTAACACTACACACTGTTTGAATATTTAATAAAGTGATTATTTGGAGGGAGCCTGTGTACTACAGTTTGAGAATATGTACTTTAAGCAAGGCAGAACTAAGACAAACTCACATTTGACAGCATGTACCAAAAGTCTTGTTTGTTTGCCTAGTGAGTGCTCTAATCAGGGTTCAAGCATGGTACACTTTCCTAGCATCAACACCATTAGAAGAAGTGGGCCTGGGGCTCGCCCCAAGTGTTCCTGGGCACACACCAAAGCATCCAACTTGGGCATGTTGAATAATTAATACAACTGTTCCTGCGTCTGCCGCCTGGTTTATTACTAATAAACAAAATGACTGCAAATAAACCAAAAATGAGGAATATTATTATTTCATGAAGTGATGGCACATGCACATGTACTGAAGCCAGAGTGAGTGCAGAGCAGTGCAACTGCAGGACAACTGGCTTGACAGGGACAAAAGCCAGTTATGATGGAACTGCCTTGGTGCAATTGCATCGTCGGTATGGGACAGGAGTGAACAGGTCTGTTTGAAAAACAACTTGAAGGATGTATTGTAAGTGCGTAACAGAATAAGGGTCTACCACGTAGTTTAAGACTAGCTGCTTTTAAATAATAATATTATTTGTTTAACAGAGAGAAATATGAATCTATGCCAATATGATCAATTCATTATAAGCCACAGTAAAAAGGCCTGCAGAAATAACTGCTGACTAAATTGAAGACATAGAAGGTTCACAGTACAAACCACCATGTCTACGTGCCACAAACACAGTGGCTGGAGCTTTACAAATTAAATAATGCAAACATTTTTGCAATCAGAAGAAAATAAAAGCACAACATATTGTGGATGCAGAAGCACCTTTTCAGAGACTTGTCGATAGAAGCAAGACAAAGACACAAAGAAAGAGAAAAAAAAATACAGTACACAGGAAGAAAAAAAGGTGGTAGGGTTGCTAATCTGTGCTGCATTTTCCTTCCAGTCTTTGGTCTATAGCATGTTCTCCCATGAGCAGACAGTTGAGTGAAAGAATAATCAATACCACATTAAGCGAGGGCATGAGATAATAAGGGGCCGGTGCTGACCAAGGCCACTGATCGATAACACTGACCAGAGAGTAAGCATCCAACGGCTGCACCTCATAAGTTTATGCCTCACTGTCTCACTTGAAATTCCTTTGAATATCTCGTTAGAACGCAGTACTGCTGCGTGTCAACAACTCTATCTCTTTTGCATTAAATCATTTTGATCACCCAGTTAATTTCATTCTTTACCTAGGCAAAGTCTGTATTCACCTATTGCTTTGCCATTACCAGGTAGAAAAATAAATTCTGTTTACTAGTAATATACCAGGCGGCAGACGCAAAAACACTTTATTAAAGTTAAATTAAAGTACCAATGATTGTCACACACACACTAGGTGTGGTGAAATTTGTCCTCTGCATTTGACCCATCCCCTTGATCACCCCCTGGGAAGTGAGGAGAGCAGTGGGCAGCAGAGGTGCCGCGCCCGGGAATCATTTATGGTGATTTAACCCCCAATTCCAACCCTTGATGCTGAGTGCCAAGCAGGGAGGCAATGGGTCCCATTTTTTTTATAGTCTTTGGTATGACTCGGCCGGGTTTTGAACTCACAACCTACCCTACACTCTAACCCATGGGTGTCAAACTCTGGCCCGCGGGCCAATTCTGGCCCGCCATGTAATATAATTTGGCCCTTGAAACAATATCAATTTAGCAATAGAGCTGGCCCGCCGGTGTTATACAGCGTCGGTGCCGCTGTAACACCACATTCACCGCTAATACTCATCATACTTGCCAACCCTCCTAATTTTCCCAGTAGACTCCCGAAGTTCAGTGCCCCTCCCGAAAATCTCCCGGGGCAACCATTCTCCCAAATTTCTACCGATTTCCACCTGGACAACTATATTGGGGGCGTGCATTTAAGTCACTGCCTTTAGCGTTCTCTGAAACCTGTCGTCACGTCCGCTTTTCCTCCATACTAACAGCGTGTCACATAATATTTGTGGCTTTTACACACATGCACAAGTGAATGCAAGGCATACTTGGTCAACAGCCATACAGGTCACACTGAGGGTGGCCGTATAAACAACTTTAGCACTGTTACAAATATGCACCACATTGTGAACCCACACCAAACAAGAATGACAAACACATTTCGGGTGAACATCCGCACCGTAACACAACAGAACAAATACCCAGAAACCCTTGCAGCACTAACTCTTCCAGGAAACTTCCAGTAAACTGACCAATAATTAACATTTTATTCATGCATTTTCTCTTGCTACTTCAAGGCTTGAATGTTTGGTTCATTCATTATTATTTTATTTTCAAATGTATTATTAGCTTGTGAAAAAAAAATTATATTTACCTCAGAAGATTGCAAATAGAAAAAAAGGCATACCATTTTTATTTAAATTTTATTTGATATGCCATTGATATTTTTTTAATTATTATTATTATTATTTGAAACTGGATTTTGCATGTCACTAAAGTTATATAAGCCTTGCTTGTTCAATATTTAATGCAAAACTTGTTTGGGTCCCTATTAAAAAGGTTAATTTGTTCAACCTTGGCCCGCGGCTTTGTTCCGTTTAAAATTTTGGCCCACTCTGTATGTGAGTTTTAAATTCCCAGGACTGATGCGCAGCCCAAACAGGTACCACAAGGTAAGAAAAGTCGTTTTTGCGGAATAAGGGATAAGCGGTAGAAAATGGATGGATGGAAGTCCCCTTTAACTCCAACACTAAATACGATGTTATAAAAGTTCATATAAACATATTTATTTTGGTCAAAGTTCAGTAATAAGGTTGTTTGAAACAAATTAGGAATGTGTAACACAACTTACAACCCCTTGCATAAATGCAAAATGACAAACCCAAAATGGAGCACTCAAATTGTCAACAAAGCCCACGTTTATGCATTCACACACAGAGACAAAATTTGGGAACGAGGATGAGGTGATTGAAGAAAGGTGCAAATATGTTACATCTAGTTGGACTAAGTTACAGTAGGAAGGTGATTCACATGGCCCCTTCGTCACGGTTTACCTGACACATGAACCGTGATGCATTGTGGAGTACCCTATCCACTTTGGCTGCCATTCGGCAGTAGATTGTTGGATTAATTAATCAAAAAGAATATGATATACAAAAATTCAAACAATCAGAAACAAGTGAACATGTCTCTATACATTTACCTGACACATGAAACAAGACAAATTGGGGGACTACAATAGACTAGACTAACACCCTCCCCCCCATCACATCCCACTTCCCCGGATTGTAAATAATCAAATATAAATAATCAAATGTATATACTTGTTCTTATGCTTTCTGAGCTCACTATGTTCACTGCTCGCTGTACATATCCTACGAAGTCAGCCCTACACTGTTTCAATGTCCATTTCTTAGATGTTATGTTTAATGATGACTGAAGTGCTGATATCAACCAAACCTACCCGCCCCCTCCACATCCGACCCCCGAATTGTAAATAATGTAAATAATTCAATGTATATATTCTGATGATTAACTTGTGTGATGACTGTATTATGCTGATATTATATATTTGCAACATGAATTGATAACGTGGACCCCGACTTAAACAAGTTGAAAAACTTGTTCAGGTGTTACCATTTAGTGGTCAATTGTACGGAATATGTACTGTACTGTGCAATCTACCAATAAAAGTCTCAATCAATCAATCAATCAATCAATCAATCAATCAATCAATCAAACAAACCCTATCCACTTTAAATGGCAGTAGAGTGTTGAATACCTTAAAATGTGTTTAGTGGCAACTCCATTCTTTGACCACAGCATCAGTTGCTATGTAGAGTGACGCTTTCCATCACTTTCAGCAGACTGCATTGCAAAATGATTAACACCCTCACCTTCATCTCATGTGAGCTTCACCCAAGAACGGGGCACTATGACTCCCTTCCCTACTGTTTGTACATAGATACTGTATATTTAGAAATATGGTTATTTTCACTTTTGCCTAATTTAGCACATAACTGTGGTGCATTCAAGGAGCCTGGATTAAATTTTGAAACAGAGTCACTAGTTTTCAAAGACGGGAGGCTTAAACCCCGATATATGCACTAACAATCATAATAATGAAGCAATATTATGAGAATTATTATCCACCAATTTCCCATACAATATTTTGGAGACATGACCAGTTACATGCTGCTTACAAAATCTTGATGCTTTTACATGTGTTCCAAAGAGCTAATGTCCACCAAATCAAACCAATAATATTTTTTTTTTTTTAGTGCATGTAAACATTCTGAGTGTGCGTATGTAGGCCGGTGACATTAGATTAGAAGCCCTTCAGGAATCCAATAATGATGGTAAATGAGTTTTAAGTTACATTAGTAAATAACATATACATAAATATACATTCACAGTACAAACAAACATACATGTACTGTACATATACATTTACTGTACAAACATCCATAAACACATTTCGTTCATATACAAGTACATACGTACACTCATGTACATAATCGCGTTTCATCAAACATATATCAACGTTGTTGCACTACGGTAAACTGGGTAACACATGGCATATTGACAGAGCTTAACCCATTGTTACTATAACAATCTACAAGATTAATGTAGATTGCCTCTCTCTCTTCCCCTCCATCTTTCGGTATTCCTTTTTTTTTAAATTATTATTATTATTTTTTTTATTATCTCTCTAGCTATCATTATGATAATATAAATACATTTAATAAAGTCAAATTCAAATAAGGCACCAAGAGAAGTATCCTGCACTTTTGTAAAGTAAATCTGAACAGCTGATATGGGCATTTACATCAACTATATGATTTGCCTGAGAAGCTGGACAGGACAAAAAAAAAAAGTAAATAATAAGAAATATTAAAGACTAAAATGAGTCCAATTAAAAATGCTGCAAATGAAACATTCTGCAGATAAACGCTGCATGATCAAAAAGAAAATGCGACACAAGCACTTTCAAAGTTCATGGAACAAATGTAAGTAACCATGAACGGAATTGCAGCCTTTTGAGAGCTATTTGAATAAATAGCTCGTATCTCATTTCAATACCTTCCATCCACCTCAACCTCTATGCATAACTCCCTGTACAATTTCATAATAATGCACAGTGCGCCCTTCTTTTGTGTGTCGAACCAAAAAAAAAAAAAAAAAGCAAGGAAGAGCCTGCTGGTACCCACAACACCTGCATGCACTTTATTATCTACTCTAGCAGCACATTCCTCACATCAAAAATGAGAACAACAAGTAGGGCAATAAGTGGCAGGCTTGCTCCCACAGTGTAAACACTGGTGTAATTAAGGGACTCAGGAAGATAGAAATAAGAGAGGGAGGAGAGGAGGGATGGTGAGTTGTGTTGGTATACAGAGAATAAAAAATGAAGCAGATGCTATCCTCCTACTTTTTTCCCCTAAAACTTTTTTCTTGATCAACTTCCTTCTGTTGACAACTGAGACGACCGCCTTCCCTCGGCTGACACACCTCAGCGCTACGATGTTCTTGCACGTGCTACTGGATGAGGAACATTCAATTTGGGTGTCACACGAGCACAATGGAAAAACAACAAAAAGTTAATTCTGCAGTGAGATAACTGGCGGTAGTCGCTGCAGTCCAAAACATAAACCAGAAAAGGCATTAACCATCTGGTGGAAGCCTGGGGCTAACTACATCATCAAGAAGTGAGGGATGAGTTGAGTGACTGAGCCAACAGGAGTGAACAGCAGGGAATAATGGCGAAAGTAACTTTTTACGCAGCACTCGATGCCCCAAAACACTACAAAGGGGTTCAGATCAACTAGCTTAAGTGACATCTGAGAGAACTAATAATGGATATAGAGTGGTAACCTATTAGTAATCTGCTCCAAAAAGTAAAACAGGCAATTTTTACCATTACAAATAATGCAAATCCAATTAAACAGTTCCAGACACAGGTTATCCCCAGGTTTTCAATACAGCTACTTTAATGTTCTTTAGAACCGTTTAAATCCCACTTGACAAAAAAAAGAAAGAAAAAAAGTCACATAGCTTGTGTCATGAAGCTTACGTACGCAAAATGTTTGGTTCCTCTCCCTACGTACCCTCACGCACATCTGTACCTGCTAGAGATGCGCGGTTTGCGGTCTCATCCGCGGAGTCCGCGGATAAACCGCGGGTCGGGCGGTTGACATGACGAAAAAATAGATTTTAATTAGATTCGGGCGGGTGGCGGTTGAACCATCCGGAAATATTTGATATGCATGGTTCTGAGATCGGTATCCTTTGCCATTCAAAGAGCCATTTAAGACCCGTGTCATTAAGCGAAGAAGACAATAAGAGACGTTATTATTCTCCTGAATGACTGCCGGCAGTCACCCAGATAATAAATATTAGGGCGTGCTATGAAGCCATTGGCATCTGCTTGTCAGTCCAGCATCATGTTGTGTGTGGCTTCCGCTGTAACACACACACAACTGCAAGGCATACTGGGTGACACAGAGTACACTAATGGTTGTGATATAAACAATTGTAACACTCTTAGTAATATGCGCCACGCTGTGAAGCCACACCAATTAAGAACGACAAACACATTTCGGGAGAACATCCTCACAGTAACAAAACATAAACGCAACACAACTACCCAGAATCCTTTGTATTCATGACTCATCCTGACTATTTTATAGACCGCGCTAGCAGCAAACCCTGCCACCTCCCCACCCCCCACCCCCCGTGCGTCGGTAAGGTGGGCGGGATTGGGGGTGCGGGGGTGTAAAATATATTCAGGAATTGTCACGGATACAAAGGATTATGGGTATTGGTTGTGTTGCGTTTATGTTGTGTTACTGTGAGGATGTTCTCCCGAAATGTGTTCGTCAATCTTGTATTGTGTGGCTTCATAGCGTGGCGCATATTAGTAAGTGTTAAAGTTGTTTATATCACAACCATCAGTGTACTCTGTATCACCCAGTATGCCTTTCAGTCTTGTACGTGTAATTGCGGAAGCTGTACACAACATGTTGCTGGACTAACAATCGGTTTGTACATGTTGTTGAAAGTGTCAAAGGCAATGGCTTCACATCACACACTTATTCTTGTCATCAGGATGAACGCTATTGGATAGTCGCGAGAACGTTAGCGGCTCCAATTGTCTTCATTACTCTGTGAAACGGGTTTAAATAGCTCTGTGAGTGGTAAAGGCGGCCGACCTCTGATGTATTTCAGCGGGCGGTTGGCGGGCGGGTACGATCCTGATAAAATGTTGGTTCGGGTGTACTGCGGGTGGATGACGACTTTGGTGATGCGGATGCGGATGATATAATTGCCTATCCGCGCATCTCTATTACCTGCACATACCAAAAAAATCAGGCTTTGCATTGGCGATTACTAATGATGACAAAGAAAAACAAGAAGCTTATCAAAACCTTCTAGGAATTGTTCTGGTTCTTTATTGGTTCTCTTATCAATTCTTATTTGGGGAAAAAAGGAGGACAAAAAAGGTGGATTAGCATCAATTATGTTTGGTTTAGTTGTTATATGACCTTACAAAGCCAATAGTGAGGTCTTAACAGCCACATATATAGCATTAGAAAAAAGTATGTTTTTGAAAAGAAATATAACAAAATTATATTTTTCTGGATAATTAAAACATCCATCCATCCATCCATTTTCTACCGCTTATTCCCTTTCGGGGTCGCGGGGGGCGCTGGCGCCTATCTCAGCTACAATCGGGCGGAAGGCAGGGTACACCCTGGACAAGTCGCCACCTCATCGCAGGGCCAACACAGATAGACAACATTCACACTCACATTCACACAAAAAAATAATTATACAAGAATGTAACATTTAGCAACATTTTCAAAATACCGTATTTCCTTGAAATGCCGCCGGGGCGCAAATTATTTTAAAACCTCTTCTCACTCCTGCGCTTACCAAAGGCATGCGGTAAAAGTATGCATGCGCTACTTATTTTAAAACCTCTTCTCACTCCGGCACTTACCAAAAGTATGCAGTAAACATTTGAATGTGATGTACGCTTGGACCTTAAATCCTACTGAATAGCTCTTAATCTTCTTCCCTTTATGCAATTTCAAATTACCGGTATTGAAATCAGCCTCCTCCATTTTGAAAATGATGACAGGGGAAGTGTCACTCGTGACGGCACGAGTTTGACCAGGCGGTAATATTAAGCATGCGCTAATTATTTTGGGAAGCAAGTTCAAGGCAGGCGCATACTATGTGCCCTGCGGCCATTCAAGGAAATACGGTAATTAAGAATATTTGTTAACTCCCTAGAAAATATACTGGTAAAAGTAAAAAAAAATAGAATTTTGTGAAAACATAAGCTCATAACATGCAACTCAAGATATCTCAAACCTGATTTTGATATATGTTTTATCATTATGGCTTAGAGCTTCAGAAAACCTTTGATTGCCAAACAAAACAAACACTGTAAGCCACAATCATCGAAATTATAATAAATAAAGGCGTGTCCGTCCTCGTTTTGCATGTAATGAATTAATATAAGTCATTACATTCAACTTCAGATAATATATATCTGAAGTTGAATTGCTGGCATGAATGGACTTATACACAATGTTCTGATGTTTTTAGTTTTATCTGTGTATTATAATGACTGAGTGAATATGTGTTTGAAGGAAAACATGCAACTTTTCTCGGACTAGAAGTGAACATTCACCCACTGAAAAATCAGGAGCACTGTGGCAAATAAGTGCTAACTTTTGACCACAAACTCCCGTTGCTCAGGACATTTATATACAGAATCTGTCTCTGGTCATGTTCATCTAAATGAGAAGGTGTTCATTTCAATTTATTAGGTAATAGCACTAACCTTACATGTGGTGTTAGTTAGTACTTGCTGTATTTACACAGGACTACTGCTGCTGGCATGAGATCAGGCTACGGAGCGGTTGAAAAACATGACATTCATTTAAAGTTATTGCGTGTGTTGTATTGGTTGTATTGTATTGCTGTGTGATGTCATTACTGTTCGCAAAGTTTGTTAAGGGAATCATTTGAAAAATTGGCAAGCTATTCCAAGTAATTGATCCACTGGGAAACGGTTCTAAATAAGAAACGGTTTTGGATTCCCATTCGTACTTCCCACATCCTAAAAGACATCAGAAAGAAAATTTCCATCAAAGACAAAACAAACAAACATATAATATGATGGTCTATATACTTTTTTAAATTTTCCTTTGTTATCCCTTGAACCTGTTACATGTTTCTTTTGTTCATTATTTCCTCATGGTCATTGTGTTTAAATGTCTTAATTACTGTTTGAAAATTACACAGGAAAATATTTTTATGTACATACAGTAGGGAAAGGAAGTCATATGGCCCCCTCCCTGAGTGGATCTCACGAGAGAGGTAGGAGAGGGTGCTAATCATTTTGCAATGCAGTCTGCTGAAAATGATGGAAAGCACAACTCTACATAGCAACTGACGCTGTGGTCAATGTTGGAATTACCGCAAAACACATTTATACATATTCAAACCTCTACTGCCGTTTGGCGGCTAAAGTACCACCCAATTTGTCACGTTTCATGTGTCAAGTAAATGTATAGAGACAGGTTTATGTTATGATTGTTTGAATTTTGTGTATTATACTCTTGTTTATATATAGATAGTGTCACACTGTGGTGAGGGCAGTCTTGTCTTGGTTTTTCTGTCTTGTGATTCACGTGTTTTATTTCAAAATGCTACCCTCGTGTTTCAGATCACGGGCCCTTCCTCTTGTGTCACCAGTCTGACGTCATCCCTGATCCCTGATTGTTTCCACCTGTTTCCCATCATTCCCATATCCTATTTAAGAGCACGCCTCCTTTTGTCCTGTGCCAGATTGTCTCGTCTATCGTGCCTTTCTAGCATCCATGTCCATGTCCTTGAATACCTCCTTGTCTTGCTCCTGTTTTCCTGGTTCCCCCTTTTTGGATCAAGCAGTTTTTGCTGTAATTTTGAGTTTACTTTTTCCTCCTTTTAGCGTCCTTGGTTATCCTTCGTCTACCTCATTGGGGAGTTTTTGTTTTTCCAAATTTCGGATTTATTGATTCAGTGATTTTTTTGTTATTTATAGTTAGTGTATATATATATAGGTCGTTTGGTGTTTTTTCCTCCTGTTGGAGCGCTTTTCGTTTATTCTTATTGATATTCCTTTTTTTGTTAGAATTTCCTTAGATTAGTATTCCTCCCTATTTTTGTGGAGTGATTTTGAGTTAATTGTTTATCCTCGGAATTATTTTTCTGCGTTTTGATTATTCTGCGAAAAACTTTTTGCATAGGTGTAAAAAGTTGTTTCAAAATAAAAGCTTTATTTTTTGAACTTCCTCTCTGCATCTGGGTCCTCTCCTTACTCCGAGTCCTAACAGATAGTAAAAGAAGGGAGCTGTGATTGGTCAGCCCACCTTTGTGAACGTCTCTCGGTTTGGAAGCAATGTGCACCTTAAAAGTAGAATGGACTGCACAATAACCAAGATGGTATACAAAAACCTGGGCAACATTTCTGATGAGAATTTTACAAAAAGTGGGGGAAATAAAACCTGAGGTGCTACTGTACTGAGTTTAATGTTCAGAAGATGGAGGGGTTCAAATATCCGTGGTGGGTTTTCTCCCGAGGTACTCCAGCTTCCTCCTACATGATCCCAACATGCAAACTAGGTTATGGGAGAATCTAAAGTGTCTATAGATGTGTTTGTTTATACTGTATGTGCCTTGTGATTGGCCGGCGACCAGTAGAGGGTGTACCCTGCCTTTCGCTCAAAGCCAGCTGGGATAGGCTTCAGCTCACCTGTGACCATAATGAGGACATGCGGGATAGAAAATGGATGAACGGATAAGTTCCCTGGGCTTAGGATGGGCTTTCTTGGCTCCTCTGTCGATAGGATGTAGGCAGTGTTCCGTGACATGCGTCCACTTGGTAACAACTTGGAAACATGGTTCTAATTCCAAACAACTTAGTCCTTCACCCGTAGGCTTGATGAGTGACATGAGAAGTGTGTGTTTGTGTTTACTTAAAGCAGGTGCATCATACTGTCAATAACAGACAGGTGCAGATAAACATATGCATGTACAAAGAGTCTATTTCAAAAACTAGAAAGATACCTTACAATGCGAGATGTGAAAGGCACGTTAGTTGATTACAGATTCTTAAACTAGGTTCTGGGCACCCTAGGGACCTGCTTGCCTAATGCTAAGGTTTTTTTTGTTTTTTTTTTGCCAAAACTTAAATCATGACATATTGTTAAAGTGCCTAACTATGAACATAAACCCATCCATTTCTACCACTTGTCTCTATCTGGGTTGCGGGTGTGCTGGAGCTTATCCCAGCTGCAATTTGGCAGAAGACAAAGTACACCCTAAACAAGTGTCCACCTCATCGCAGGGCCAACACAGATAGACACCAATAGGCCATTACAATAGTGTTGTGTCGTTCCCGAACGATTCGTTCGAACGAACACATCTTTTGAGTGAACGTACTGAACCGAATCACTTCATGAACTGATTCGTTCCTTTCTCAGTTCAGTCGAGCTCCACCGCGACCATGCCGGTATGAGTGGAACTGGCACATTCTGTGACTCACTGAAACCTCGACGTCGGCGAACGACGCAGCCAGCTACTCATCATGGGGGTGGAGAGAGGGACTGAGAGAACGATTCATTCACCGCGGATTAACGACATGAATCACTCATTGAACGACAACGCTCTCACTCTCTGCTCTGCTTGCCCCAATGCCGAGAGTGATTCTCCTCCCGTGGCGAGGATATGTTTAATGCCATTGGCATCCGTTCTCCATTCATTCTCCAAGCTAACGGCTAACGTTGACTCAAGCCACATGAAAACAAACACACACACGCGCCCCGTCCCCATTATCTCAACAAATAACATTTTTATTGCATATTTAAGTTGATATTTCCATTTTTTATATTTTTAAATGTAAGCTACAGAAATTTTAGTTTTTATGTTAGCATTTCTGACACTTGGTTTAATATTCGTTTGGTTTTATTTAAGGTAGCTTTTTTATTTTCCTTTTGTTTCCACATTTAAGTTGATATTTTCTTTGTTATATTTTTAAACGTAGGCTACAGAACATTTAGTTTTTATGTTGGCATTTCTGGCTCGCAATTTATTTGTTTTATTTTGAAGGTATTTATTTTATTTTTGTTTGCATATTTAAGTTTACATTATCTTTGCTACAGAACATTTAGTTTTTATGTTGGCATTTGTTAAGGGTTTCTTAATTTAATATTTGTTTTTGCAGAGAATGATTCACGTCTGTCGCCCTCTGGCCTACAGAACTGTAGCTGAGTGATTCACGAACCTACAAGAACCGACTGGTTGTCGCTGAGGACGTGAATCATGTTCGCGCTGCACTCACTCAGTCATTCAGAATCACGACTCACGATTCATGAACCTACTGACACAGAGAACTGACTGTGTCGTGGAGGAGGACGTCACATTGAGGATCTCGTTCAGTCACTGTGCGCGTCGTTCATTGGGTGCTGAGGGCTTGTGTCGTTTGCGAACTGACACACACCGAGATCTGCCGTTGGGGCAGCTGTTACTGACTGACTCATGATTCGCCGACCTGCACACAGAACTGCTGCTGCAGAAGTGATTCGGTGAACACATTTTTTGAACAAATCAATTCAAGGAACAGATTCTAGTGATTCAGTACAGTCAAAAGAACTGCCAATCCCATCACTACAATACAGCAAACATTCTAAGCCAACAACTCTCTCTTTGTGGGTCAGTGAATTATGTACATTTCATTGTAAATTATTAAAAAGAAATCACTCTCATTCAACACTGGGGGACGGCGTTTCGCATTTGGGAGATTGGCTGTGCCAGCCACCTGAGGATTCTTGGTTCAATCCCCGGCTTATACCACCCTTGGCACACCCGTTTTGTCCTTGAGCAAGACGCTCCACCTTTGCTCCTGATGCATCGTGGTTAGGGCCTTGTATCTGTGTGTAAATGTGTGTGTGTGAATGGGTGAATGTTGAAATAGTGTCAAAGCGCTTTGAGTGCCTTGAAGGTAGAAAAGCTATACAAGTTTAACCCATTTACCATTATCTTAAAGTATTTGAAGGTTTAACGATTAAGTGTCCTTTAAAGCGTTTTTTAAAACCAAGGTGGTGAATTTTGACTGCTCTACTCTCATTGTTAATAATAGTAATGGTTTTATAATGTTTTGAACATGCATTCGGTGCGAAGTGGAATTCAATGTTAGAGCCGCAATTCCACATGTTTTAAGCAGCAGAGCTTATTTAATCCTAACCCTTCTCAGTTTAACTCCAATTACAAATACATTCACTTCCTGTAATCAATTTTTACCATTTTTTTAGCTTCTGTATGTTTCTCCTGAAAAGAATGCAGTAATGTTGTCTAAAAATAATACTAACTTTAGTTTCTAATTTATTAATAAGCTGAACAGTTTTGGTCCCACTATTGACCATTGGGGTACTCCATAAGATATATTTAAGCATACAGATGCATATTATCCTGTCTTTACTTATTTGCTTCTTATTAATAATTGTATTATTTTGGATTTGTAACTTATTTAATCCTAACCCTTCTCAGTTTCACTACAATTACGAATACATTCACTTCCTGTATTTAATTTTTACCATTAACCTATTATTGGTGAATGTAATAGTAGAGTTCCGTTTATAGTTAGCTATATTCCGTAAAAACAAATTAAGCATATAAACATTACTAAATATAAGAATAAACAAATACTGTATGTAAGTAAATTGGTAATATTGGTAACACATTAATATGTAATAGGTGTTAGATGAGCTCGAGCTGCAAGAGAGTGTACGAACAGTACATTTTATTTTTGTGATATAATATATTAATGAAAAAAGGGGTTTATATGTTTTAATTTCTAATGTGATTACTTTTATTAGCTTCTGTGTGTTTCTCCTGAAAAGAATGCAGTAATGTCGTCTAAAGATAATACTAACTTTAGTGTCTAATTTACCAATAAGCTGAACAGTTTTGGTCCCAGTATTGACCCTTGGGGTACTACACAAGATATATTTAAGCATACAGATGCATATTCTTCTGTCTTTACTTATTTGCTTCTTATTAATAATTGTATTCTTTTGGCTTTGTAACTTATTTAATCCTAACCCTTCTCAGTTTCACTGCAATTACGAATACATTCACTTCCTGTAATCAGTTTTTACCATTAACCAATTATTGGTGTATATAATAGTAGAGTTCCGTTTATAGTTAGCTATATTCTGTAATATAAATTAAGCATATAAACATTACTAAATATATGAATAAACAAATACTGTATGTAAGTAAATTGGTAATATTGGAAACACATTAATATGTAATAGGTGTTAGATGAGCATGAGCTGCAAGACAGTGTAGGGACACTACATTTTATTTTTGTACGATATATATGAAAAAAGGGGTTTTTATGTTTTAATTTCTAATGTGATTACTTTTATTAGCTTCTGTGTGTTTCTCCTGAAAAGAATGCAGCAATGTTGTTTAAAAATAATACTAACTTTAGTTTCTAATTTACTAATAAGCTGAACAGTTTTCGTCCCAGTATACTCCACAAAATATATTTAAGCATACAGATGCATATTTTCCTGTCTTTACTTTTTTGCTTCTTATTAATAATTGTATTCTTTTGGATTTGTAACTTAAGAATTAAAAATAATTCAGGTCAATTTCTAGGAAACAGGACTGAAATATTCAGGTTGAAAAATCTATAATTGACACCTAGGTGACATTGTGACTTATAAGGGAATTCTAAATGAATAGTTAATAGCACAAAAGTTGCATTCACTTGGACATTTTAGGCAGCACCCACATTGAACTATGACGCCAACAGGGGGTGGCCATAATTGTTTCTACCACTATCTGCTTTTCACCAGTAACTGTTTTGCTTGCAATACATGTACAGCTTTTGCCAAATGTAATTGCAAAATGAAACAGAATTGTTGTAAAACTCAAAATGTTATCTGTTTTATAACTTGTCTTTGCAAATTACATCATTTGTCACATTAAATATAACACAAAAAACTCAAATAATCAGTAGATTTTTGCTTAAGTCTTTCTTATAGTTTTCTAGAAGCCGGTTTACTACAACAGCAGAATAACATTATGAAAACATGGTTTATAGTTTTGGTGTGCTACCCCAGGTTTAAAGTGCCCCATCTTGCAACACCTATGAAACATTTCTGTAGGCACCATTGACATTGTACCCCTTAGATACCATACTAGTGAAAAAGAAAAGATAGACACTGTAAATAAATCAATTTCCATTTACAAATATGCCATGCTTTTTACCACAGCAGTTTAAAACAATATATTGTATTAGAAGGTTTATCTTTAGTTAAACACAGCTTGTATTTACATTCATTGTTATTCTCTTTGTTCACATACATTAACTGTTGATTTTTCCCAGCTTCAAGTCAGCAAATAACTATCAGCATTTCCTGCCAGTGTGTGCGCTTTCCCTGCAACGAGGTGCTCGAAGGGGAAACACAGACAATCTCATATTTAATTCAAACGCTCGTCGAGAGCGAGTCAGCCGCAATCGAGCAGCAGAGACAACAAGCTGGTACTGAAATTAGCACAGTCGTGTTTATTTTATGGAGGTCAAGGCTGCACTTGCCGAGAGTTTTACAATATATAGAGCAGGGGTGTCAAACTCAAATACAGTGTGGGGCAAAATTTAAAACTGAAGAAACCCGCGGGCCAAGGTTGAACAAATTAACCTTTTAGGTGGTAGCGTGTATTGTAGTTTCCCAGGAGAGTTAGTGCTGCAAGGGGTTCTGGGTATTTGTTCTGTTGTGTTACGGTACGGATGTTCTCCCGAAATGTGTTTGTCATTCTTGTTTGGTGTGGGTTCACAGTGTGGCACATATTTGTAACAGTGCTAAAGTTGTTTATACGGCCACCTTCAAGTGTCACCTGTATGGCTGTTGACCAAGTATGCCTTGCATTCACTTATGATTGTGTATTAGCCGCTTACATTATGAAGCTGTTTGTATGGAGGATAAGCGGACGTGACGACAGGTTTTAGAGAACGTTAAAGGCAGTGCCTTTTAGGCACGGCCCCCAATATTGTTGTCCGGGTGGAAATCGGGAGATATTCGGGAGAATTGTTGCCCAGGGAGATTTTCGGGAGGGGCACTGAACTTCGGAAGTCTCCCGGGAAAATCGGGAGGGTTGGCAAGTATGAATATTAGCGGTGAATGCGGTGTTACCGCGGCACAGCCACTGTATAATACCGGCAGGCCAGCTCTAATGTTGATTTGATATTGCCTCAAGGGCCAAATGAAATTACATGGCGGGCCAAATTTGGTCCACGGGCCAGAGTTTGAAACCCATGATATAGAGTAATTTTAAGTATTGAAGTTTGTACAATTTGTTATTAGACATGTGAATTCATGCAGTGTTTAATACGAACGCAGTATGTGAGAGAAGAAGAATACATGGAAAGGTACATAAAGGTGATAGACTGCTATGCAAATCAGTAAGACTTCATCGTCTTCCGTTTTTATCAGTTAAAAAACATCCAACAATCAAATGTGCAATTACACAACCAATATATATATATTTTTATGACAGCTAATGTATGTCAGAAAATGTGCTCTCAAAGAGCTCACATCATACCAGCCTTATAAAGAGACGGTTCTTTGGCGAAGAACCACCATTGTCTTTTGTCATCACAACTACACATTACCATTATTACGTTAACAATTGGGCTGCAGTGTTGTTGGATGCACATATCATCGCACACCAGTACATCACCTTAGTGCAACAGAAGAGATGAGAGCGGATCCATTTATTTTCTGATTGTTAGTCATTTAAGTCAGTGCTTCGGACTTTGGCTGAGATCTGTGATGTCTTGACGTCAGGGCTAATCCCCTTCATTCCTTCTTTCCAAAATCTCTGACTGTAGTTTTCTGTGGGGAGACTATTTTAAATGTGCAACATGCGCTAAGCTGCTCTCAGAATATCTCCTTTTCTCTGCAAAGCTTCCTCACTCTGACTACATTTACACTGCAAACCAAATCTGATTTATTTAGCCCGCAAGTTCAATTTTCAGTTCCGTTAAGTTTCAGTTCATTTCGAACATGCATGCGTACGATGTGATGCCTTACATATTTCCAGTTGTGTCATTACAGCACATCCGAAAAGGAGTAGGAAGAAGCAGAGCTATGTACTAAGCCCTGTGCTCGTCACCCTCTTCAAACATGACTGAATAGACTCTTCAGCATCCAACCTCACTGTCAAAAATGCTTGGGCTCATTAGTAACAACAACGAGACAGCATACAGGGTAGAGGTGCAACAGCTGGCTTCATGGTGTGATAACAACAACTTGATTCTTAACACACACAAAAAAACAATGAATGAATTGTAGACTTCCGCAGAAAAGGGCAGAAAAAACACCCCCCATTTTTAGTTAATAACAAGATCGTAGAAAGGGTCAAACAATTCTAATTTTTAGGGGTGAATATGACAGAAGATCTAAATTAGGACATTAACACTGCTTCTACAGTGGGAAAAGCCCAACAACATCTTTTCTTTCTAAGGAAACTAAAATGTGCAAACATTCCGCAAAAATCAATGGTAAACTTTTACAATTCTGCCATCAGCAGTGTCCTGACTTACGGGTTTTTAGTGTGGTTTGCGAACCAACAGGCCCTCCAGCGAGTGGTTAAAACGGTGAGGAAAATTACAGGTACAATACTCCCGGAGATGAGTGCCATATACATACACTGCTCGCTGCCTAAAGCTAGTACTGTAAGCAACATCCCGAAGGACAGACCACCCAGCACATGGCCTCTTCAACCTGCTACCCTCCGGAAGAAGGTATCGATCGTTTCGCGCCAGGACCACCAGAATGTCTCACAGTCTGTAACCCCAGGCTGTGAGACTGCTAAATGAAAAGCCTGCCCCTTAACTCCCCCCGTCCATATTAATACCTCACTCTTCACCACCTCAATAACTGTGCCCTGGAAATTGCATTGCTGTAACATCGACGTAACACTCTTCAGACGTCAGACTGTTCCCACAACCACCCCTTCATATCACGATCTTCTTGACAATGCTAATGTAAACTATGGTCAACCTGCCCACTAATGGAGGTTCTATGCAGCTATCCATCCATTCTTTTTCTACCGCTTGTCCCTTTTGGGGTGGCGGGGGGTGCTGGAGCCTATCTCAGCGGCATTCGCTAGACAAAGCTCAAACAAAATCTCGTTGACATGTACGTATGACTTGAGTGTTATTTTGACTATGACAATAAAGAAATCGATTGATTGATTGAGCTTATACAATCTTACCCTTTTTCATATCATAGCAATTGTATCCCATTTCCTTTTTCTCCGTTCGTAACAGAACAGTGAATAAATAAATAATACATCAATATCATCCATCCATCCATTTTTCCGCCACTTATCCTAGTCCGGGTCGCGAGGGAAGCAGTCTAAGCAGAGATGCTCCGATTTCCCTTGGGCTACAGGGGGGGATACCGAGGCATTCCCAGGCCAGCTGTGAGACTTAGTTCCTCCAACGTTTCCTAGGTCTGCCCCGAGGTCTCCTACCGGCTGGACATGCCCGAGCCATCTCAGCTGGCTCCTTTCTACGTGAAAGAGCAACGGTTCTACTCCGAGTCTCTCCTGGATGACCGAGCTCCTCACCCTATCTCAGAGGGTGATCCCAGATATCCTGCGGAGGAAACACATTTTTGTTGCTTGTATTTGCGACATTGTCCTTTCGGTCATTACTCTAATTTCATGACAGCAGGTGAGGGTAGGAACGTAGACCGACTCGTAAAAGCGAGAGCTTCGCCTTCTGGCTCAGCTCCTTCTTCACCACAACAGACCAGTGCAGTGACTGCATCACTGCAGACACCACACTAATCCACCTGTCAATATCGTATTCTATTTTCCCCTCACTCGTGTACAAAACCCAGAGATATTTGAGGCTCCTCAACTTGAGGCAGAACTTCACTCACAACCCGAGGGGTGCAGTCCACCCTTTTCCAACTGAGAATCACGGCCTCAGATGTGGAGGTGCTGATCCTCATCCCAGCAGTTTCACACTCGGTTGCGAACCGCCCCAGTTAACGCTGAAGGTCCCAGCCCAATAAAGCCGCACCAAACTGGAAACGTTCCACACCCTGACTGCGCTTAGAAATTTTGTCCATAAAGATAATGAACAAGACCAGTGACAAAGGGCAGCCCTGGCGGGGTCCAACGTCCGCTGGTAACACGCTTCACTTATTAGTGGCAATGCGAACCAGACTCCTGCTCTGCTTGTACAGGGACCGTATGGCCCGTAGCAAAGGACCCTGGACCCTGTACTCCTGGAGCACGCCCAACAGTACACTAAGAAGGACTCGATCGAAGGCCTTTTCCAAATCCACAAAACATATGTGGATTGGTTGAGCAAACTCCCTTGCCCACTCCAGTACCCAAGCGAGGGTATAAATCTGGTCCTGTGTTCCACAACCAGGACGAAAACCACATTGTTCCACATTGTTCCACATTGCTCTACTAATGGCTGGACTCTCCTCTTCAGCACCCTGGAATAGACTTACTCCGAAGGCTGAGAAGTGTGATCCCTCTATAATTGTAACACACCCTCTGGTCACTACCCCGGTCTGCCAATCCAGTGGTACTGCCCCAGACTTCCACACTATGTTGAAGAGACGTGTCAGCCACGACAGTCCCTCAACATCCAGAGCCTTGAGGTATTTGGGGTGAATCTTGAACTGTCCTGGGGCCTTGCCACTGGGCAGTTTTTTGATTACCTCAGCAACTTCGGCTCCAGTGATAGACGTGTTCGTGTTTGTGACCACAGATTCTGCCTCCTCTACGGAGGGTTTGTCTGTAGGATTAAGGAGATCCTCAAAGTATTCTTTCCACCGGCCAACTATATCCCCAGTGGTGGTCAGCAGATTTATCACCCCCAATATACACATTGTGAATAGGGCACTCCTTTCCCCTCCAGAGGCGTTGGATGGTTTGCCAGAATCTCTTTGAGGCCAGCTGAAAATCTTGCTCCATGGTCTCACCGAACTCCTCCAATACCCAAGCTTTTGTTTTTGCAACCGCTGAGGCCGCGGCTCACTTGGCTTGTCGGTACCTGTCAGCTGCTTCGAGAGTCCCACAAGTTAGCCGTGCTCGGTGGGACTCTTTCTTCAGCTTGATGGCCCCCTCTACACCCAGTGTCCACCATGACAGGCACCAACTGCCTTGCGACCACAGCTCTGATTGGCAGCGTCAGCAATGGAGCTATGGAACACGGCCCATTCGGACTCAATGTCCCCCATATCCCTCGGAATGCAGTTGAAGCTCTGCCGAAGGTGCGAGTTGAAAATCTGGCGGACAGGAGCCTCTACCAAACATTCCTAACTTACCCTCACTAAACATTTGGGCCTGCCGGCATCCTCCCCCACCACCTGATCGAACTCACCACCAGGTGGTATTCTGTTGACAGCTCAGATCCTCTCTTCACCCGAGTGTCTAAGACATGCAGTCGCATATCTGATGAAACAACTACTAAGTTGATCATTGACCTGCGACCAAGTGTGTCATGTGCACACACTTATGTTTGAACATGGTGCTTGTTATAGACAAACTGTGGTTCGAACAGAAGTCCAATAACTCTGGTTCAGATCGGGGAGGCCATTCCTTCCAATAGCGCCCTCCAGGTAATGCTGTCGCTGTGAACGTGGGCGTTGAAGTCACCCAGTAGAACGATGGAGTCCCCGGGGGGGGACGCCCTGCAGCACTCCCTCCAGGGTCCATAAGAAGTATTTCGAACTGCCATTTGGCATACGCACAAACAACCCTAACAAAAAATATTTTTGCGATTTGTCTAATATCGGCAAAATCTAAAGATTCAGATTGGATTATGAAAAGCCTTGGTCGAAGACAGTCATAGACGAGTTGAGAAAATATTACTGCATTGCTATCTTGCAACTTATCTGCTACATCAACAATATAAAATGTGACTACACTCAACTTCATGTTTCATTCCTTTTCTGTTTCTCAGTCTCTACCCTCCCTCTCATAGTCTGCGTAATCCTATTTTTTCATGCTGTCGTTTAGCGGTTTTTTCTCTCAAATGCACATAGATGGTGGCCCTTTGCAGTCCAGATCATTTCCCACAAAATTAAATGTTGCACAGTTTCTTCTTCTAAAAGCTACTTCCTAATCTGGCAGTAAGACCTTAGTAAGAAGTGTGATGACAGTAATACAGCCAGCCTTGCTGCTTGCTGGGAATAAAGTAATGCATGACTTGGGTTTGAAAGCCCTGCAGAGGATTTTTCATCAGGTGCTCTTTTCAAAAGTATCGGTTAAATACAACGGGAAAAGATCTAATTACAAAATGCTTCTTGTTTTTCCGCAAGCCAATTAATGTTGCACATTTATCTGACCAAGAAAGCAATATAGGACAATATAGGGCATTGGTCTGTGTTAATTACATTTTATTCAGGCCTGTATTGACAAATACTGTACACCTCATGCATGGCAGATACCTATTTTCTTTCACTGGGAGACTTTTAATATTTTCTCTTGGGGAAATGAATGACCTCCAGACGTTCAGACAACAAGCTGACCTCTAATCCATGCTACTCAAGTTGCCATTTCTTACCTCCTGTTATCAAGTTTCAGTCCTACTCTATTCCAAATAGAATCTGTTGCCCAGATTTCATGGTGTTCTTGCAACTCCAACAACCTTGGTGAGTCATCAGTAGTGGCTACTTAAATGGGCCCTAATAAGCAACATCAATGTTCCCTATGTGTTTTTGTGTATTTAGGATCCCCATCAGTCCTGAAAATGTGAAATTAAACCATGCAAACCATCTTGGTTTCTAAAAACATGCTTAACACTAGCTATTTGGAATTTGAGAATTTAGTGACGTATTTTGCCTTAGTTACATCAGCAGATATCTGATCCATATATGGTAGAGGTTAACCCAAAGAGCTTAGCGCAAGTCCGCCATTGTATTCAGCAGTAGTCCAAAGTTGTAGTCAATAAGTTCCTTCTTTTACTCTATCCTCTTGTTGTGGGAGGGCCTGGCTCCGACATGCACATGTGTGCTGAAATTAATAATTTCTAATACGAAGAAGTGTATAGTTTTAATTTATATCTGTCAGCACATTTGATTTATAAGAGCTAAAAGCTACAACATGGCTGAAGTGATGGAGACCTCGAGACGTAAAAAGCGGCTTGACGATGGTGTAAAGCAAAATCTATGCAAAATGTTGACGATAGTACCACCCTCGCACGTTATGTAGAACACAAGGAAGTGGTTTAAATGGAGAAAAAAATCACAAAATGGCTACTTTAAATTCAAAAAGTTGGCCATGTTGACATTCCGTATTTTTCGGACTCTAAGGTACACTTAAAAACATATAATTTTCTCAAAAATTGACAGTGTGCCTTATACCCGGTGCAAGCAAGACCAAAACTTTGATGTTTTGTTAAGAATGTAAAACATTACAAACAGTGCTCGAAAAGCTGTCAAAATGTTTTATTACGACTTTCGTAAGATGTGAAGCCGCACCGCTTGATGGATTGTTTGCACATTACGGCTACCATGGTCAGACATACTGTGCTTCAACATAGGGGTATTATTATGGAGTGTGTGTGTGTATAGGGACCCAAAAATGGCATCTGTTAGAAGACATATTATCTCGCATTTTACATCGCAATATTATGCAAAACCAACGTTTCTTACCTATTGGTACCTGCTGTTGTGTATTTGGGATCTGCATAAGTCCCGAAAATGTGCATGCGCCTGTCACTGTAGTCCGTGCTGACACCGTAGTCAATAAGCTCCTTCTTTTTGTCTGTCCTCTTGTTGTGGGGCATTCATCCTCCGCTGTTGTCATTTCTAATACAACGTTCTAACTCATACCTGTCAACAGACTCACTATGGAAACACGCTAAAAACTACCGGTGCAACAAAAATGATGGGGAGAAGACGCTGTCAAAGTGGAGCCACGTAAATAAAACCGCCCCAAAAAACGGCGCATCCTGATCAGAAGGTCAGATAGTGAATTGAAAACAATTTAGATTGGATTAGATTAGATAGAATAGATAGTACTTTATTTATTCCGTCAGGAGAGTTCCTTCAGGAAAATTACAATTTTCAGCAAAATCCCATTCAAGATCAGACAAACATTACAGGGAGACAGAACAAGATCGCTGACGGGTCTGCCGGCTTCCAGCGCCCCTTACAAAAAAGATGACATACAGGTAAACAGGGTGGGGGGGGGGGAGAAAAGAATCGAAGATTAAAATAAAATTAAAAAAAAATTGGTCTTAGCCTGGGCCCTGGAGTGGGGGTGCAGACTGAGGCCAAGGGGAAAAAAAAAAAAACAACTCATAGCCATAGTACACATCCCTCTTACATGTGTGTAAGAGGGAAACATCAAACATCAAAGAACACAGAGGACATTAAAGACATTAAAGCAGCAGATACAACCAGACACTTCTACATACAGCTATGAATAAAAAGTAAAATAAACATATACACTGTTATACACTGTGGTGGCCTCTGGGGTGTTTCACGCCATTGTCCGCTGGGGAGGAGGGAGCATGGCCAGAGACAGAAGCAGACCCAACAAAGCAACCAAGACAGCCGACTCCACTCTCGGCCAGTGTCCAGTCCGCATGCAATGTTTCGACCAAAGAACCAACATTAGATGTTATGTATTGTACACCACAAGAAAGTTTTTTAAATGTAGAAAAAAAAAAAATCATAAAATGACCCCTTTAATGCACTTTATAATCCGGTGCTCCTTTTGTCTGAAAATAGGCCTGAATAGACCCGCTCGGCAGTGCACCCAATGGTCTGAAAAATAGAGTAAATGCTATTTTGGCCCTTTTTCATTCTACAATAAAACAAATTTTTCCCTATTAGCTGTGTTTTTTTTTCATTTAAAAAATAAATATATTATCATCTGGGAGACTCCCGAAATTCAGCGCCTCTCCCGAAAACCTCCGGGGACAAATTTCTCCCGAAAATCTCCCGAAATTCAGGCGGAGTTGAAGGCCACGCCCCCCTAGCTCCATGAGGACCTGAGTGACGTGTCTGAGAGCATGTCTGCCCAATGACGTTATAACTGTAGAATGATCGAGGGCGAGTTTTTGGTTTCTTATGTGGGTTTATTGTTAGGCAGTTTCATTAACGTCCTCCAGCGCAGTAACAACACACAACAACAACAGTCACGTTTACGTCTAACACTCTACCGTAAGGCAGTTCGTCTGCCGTAAACAGCATGTGACACTCTTAACAGAACGCTACTGCCATCTAGTGAAGTGAATTATATTTATATAGCGCTTTTTCCTCAAGTGACTCAAAGCGCTTTACATAGTGAAACCCAATATCTAAGATACAATTAAACCAGTGTGGGTAAAGCGTCTTGCCGAAGGACACAACGGCATTGACTTGGATGGCTGAAGCGGGGATCGAACCTGCAACCCTAAAGTTGCTGGCACGGCCGCTCTACCAACTGAGCTATACCGCCCTACTGTACATGAAGCACCACAACACCTCCAGGCAACTTCAACCCTTTACTAATACCCTCCTCCATTCACATTCCATCTCCCCGGATTGTAAATAACCTAATGTAAATAATCGAATGTTTTTCTAATGTATATACTTGTATATACTCTTAACCACGCCCCAAACCACGCCCCCACCCCAAACCACGCCCCCCACCTCCCGAAATCGGAGGTCTCAAGGTTGGCAAGTATGTATATTATATATGTATGAAGGAGCAAAACATAGGGAGAGAAACCACTGTGAGAGCGTTCAAGCATGAAACCACACAAGCAGATGACTTTCATGCACATTGCTCAGCACGTTAGCGTGCAGTAATGTCAGCGATGCATCCACTACACACTGTACAGTAGATGTGTAGAGCTTGTGCCTCACCTACACTGTACTTTAGGAATGTAAATAATAAAAAACCTTCAAAACAGGGATTGTACATGCAGACAATAACAAGTGCCTCCGTGTACTGTACATTCAAATAAAAGCAGTTGCAACACACACAGAAACCCACATTGTCTTACATGTACTGTTTAGTGTGGTACGATTACAAAATAAATCTGACAATTGAAGTCTCAACAACATTTTTTTTCGAAAAGTCGCTTACCGTAGTGGCCTCAGGGTACGCAGAAGCCTAAGTACACGGAGCATGCCCAGGATCTTGGTACCAGAATTGGAGAAGAAAGAAACCAGGATGTCGATAACAGATATCATCACTAACATCCCATCCAGAATGTTCCAGCTGCTCCTCAGGTAGGACTTATCTCCAAAGCACCAACCCAAAGCCGCAATCTAAACAAAACATGTTCACAGACATAAAAATAGGTATGAGGTTAACTTTGTTATTACAGTGCATCCACATTTTGTCATGTTACAGCCTTGATTCCAAAATGGAATACATTAATTTTTGTTCTCAAAATTCTAAACAAAATACCCCATAATGACAATATGAAAATGTTTTCTTTTTAAATGTTGCCAATGTATTTAAAATAAAATAAAAACATTAAAACAATCACATGCCCATAACTATTCACAGCATTGGCTCAATATTTGGTTGATGCACATTTGGCAGCAATTACAGCCTCAAGACTTTTTCAATACGATGCCACAAGTTTGACACATCTATCTTTGGGTAGTTTTGCCCATTCCTCTTTTTTCATTCCTCTCTGCAGCACCATCAGGTTGGTTGGGAAGAGTTGGTTTTCATCCAGGATGTCTCCCTGTACATAGCTGCATTCATCTTAGTCTAGTCAGGGAGGTGACCAAGAACCCGGTGGTCACTCTGTCAGAGATACAGTATTCCTCTGTGGAGAGAGGGGAACCTTCCAGACGGACAACCATCTCTGCAGCAACTCACCAATCAGGCCTGTATGGTAGAGTTGCCAGACGGACCCGCATTTCTCATTAAAAACGTTTCCCGAAATGCACCTGAAAGATCTTTAGTAACACATTAGTAACAACATTTTCTGGTCTAATGAGACAAAGATTGAACTCTCCAGACATCATGTTTGGAGGGAACCAGGCACCGCTCATTAGCAGGCCAATACCATCCCTACAGTAAAATATGGTGGTGGCAGCATCATGCTGTGGGGAGGGTTTTTGGCAGCAGGAACTGGGAGACCAATTAGGATAGAAGGAAAAATGAATGTAGCAATGTACAGAGACATTCTGGACGAAAACCAATGCTTCCCACCCAACCTGAGGGAGGTGCTGTAAAGAAGAATGGGCAAACCTGCCCAAAGATAGGTGTGCCGAACTTGTGGCATCGTATTCTAAAAGACTTGAGGATGCATCATCAAAGTATTGCTAGTAACCCAACAGGTAATTTCTTCCCGGAAAGGAAAACCAGTGGTGATCAAAAAAAGGTAAGATGGCTGTTGTACAGCAAACAACACGCGCACAATCTGAGTACACACAAGTCCTAGATCTTCCTGTAAAAAGCACCTATGAGCAAAAATCCAACTATGCAATGGAATAGACCTCTCTGAGCTGCCACCTTATCGTGGTAGAGGAGTTTGCGTGTCCCAATGATCCTAGGAGCTATGTTGTCCAGGGCTTTATGACCCCTGGTAGGGTCTCCCAAGACAAACAGGTCCTAGGTAAGTGATCAGACAAAGAGCAGCTCGAAGACCTTTATGAAAAGACATATCGAGGACACAGATTTCCAAATATACAGTATAGATCAATATATATATATATATATATACACCGTATATCCTTGAATTGCTGCCAGGGCGCTAATTAATTTAAAACATCTTCTCACTTCTGCGCTTACCAAAGGAATGCGGTAAAAGTAAGCATGCGCTAATTATTTTAAAACCTCTTCTCACTCCGGCACTTACCAAAGGCATGCAGTAAAAAATTGAGTGTGACGTAAGCTTGGACCTTAAATCCTACTGAATAGCTCTTAATCATCTTCCCTTTATGTGATTATAAATTACCGGTATTGAAATCAGCGTCCTCCATTTTGAAAATGATGACAGGGGAAGTGTCACAAGTTTGACCAGGCGGTAATACTAAGCATGCGCTAATTATTTTGCGAAGCGAGTTTGATCCGGCAGTAATTCAAGGCAGGCGCATACTATATGCCCTGCGGCAATTCAAGGAAATACGGTATATATATATATATATATATATATATATATATATATATATATATATATGTATTTAGATGGATCCCTATACTTTATTGAAAAAAAAAAAGATTTGTTGAGTGATAAAGGATGACGAGTACACATTTCTTTCCCCAACTTGATCAACAATATCACTATGGATGTCAACATTGTGTATGTGTTGAAAGATTCATTTATGATTGCTGCCTTTGGTAAAACCTTAACTTGTTTAGGTATTGCTCACATTTTCTTTCTTTTTATTAGACTCAACTTGTTGGTGCTTTACGAAAAACTCATAGCAAAAATGTGTTTAAGAAATACAAACACTATGAAAATATAATACTTAAATGGGAAATAATAACCGTATCAAGTATATAAAAAAAAGCCTTAACGTAGTGGTCACTGAAAACTTTTGCATTCTTCGACTCCGCTCCCTTAGACTGGAGTGTGTGCTGCTTTTCTTGTCGTTATTTCATAAAATATCTCTAAGAACTCTGAAGCAACCTTTATCCTTTCCGTGATTTGAATGGTTTGTACAGCCGGAACGCAAATATAGGGCATTTTCTTCGAGAAAGGCTAAATGGGGTCTTTTACCCATTGAGAACAGACGCTGGATTGACCACAATGTGTATTCAATGAACCGGACGTGACGTCATTTTGAATACAAGCATTTGAGCAAAGGCTGTGAATACATGTGATTTAGTTGTTTAGTTTCATATTACTTTATTGTATTGTTATTATTTTTATTATGACTTTAATTTATATTTTTTTTTTATAAATGTATCACTTTCCGCAGATACTCTATTAAGATCTTTAATTTGTGATCTGTTATCAAGCTGTACTTATTTAGGAAGAAGGGATGTTTAATATCCTGTGAAATTTGTCGAACAATTGTTTACTTTGAGTTTAGTGGTAAACGTAAGCGCTTCAAAGGGGACGGCGTGGCAAAGTTGGTAGAGTAACTGTGCCAGCAATCTGAGGGTTACTGTTTCAATCTCCACCTTCTACCATTCTAGTCACGTCCTTTGTGTCTTTGGGCAAGGCACTGCACCCTTGCTCCTGATGTGTCCTGGTGAGCGCCTTGCATGGCAGCTCCCGACGTCAGTGTGTGAATGTGTGTATGGAAGGGCGAATATGGAAATACTGTCAAAGCGCTTTGGGCTCCTTAAAAATGGGTAGAAAAGCGCCATACAAGTACAACCCATTTACCATTTACCATTCAATAGTCCATAGGCCCTATTCATCCTTTGCTCTGCCCATTATGTCATTTGCATTCAGGCATAATTGTGATATCATGACTTTTTCCCCTTTAAACTGAAAACCAGGTCAAACTATTATTTTTTCCTTATCCACTATATTGGCAGATGGAGGGGTAAAAGAAGAAAGGAGAAAGATGGAAGGCATATTTTAATGTTGCTCATCAATGCATAGCATACTGTACATGCATAATGTATATCATCAAAGGACCCATTGCTTTGATTTCACTTAAAGTTGAGAACTTTTGACCATGAAGAAAATCTTAACACTCTATGCCATCTTGTGTATTTCCTTGCATTGGATATAATTCTATCCATCTGACATGAAAAAAAAAACGTTGGGAAAAAATACACGTTCCATAAAAAGCACCGTATTGAATTAGGGCTGCAACGATTCATTGCTTATACCCAATTATAAAAAGAGTAAATTTGTGTTTTGTTGCTTTAATGATTTGTTTAATTTTGACTGCTCCAATACAGTGCACATATGAACGGTGCATCAAAAGTTAAAGTTAAAGCACCACTGATAGTCTCACACACACACCTGATGTGGTTAAATTACTCTCTGCATTTTTTACTCATCCCCTTGTTCCACCCCTTGGGAGGTGAAGAGAGCAGTGAGCAGCAGCGGTGGCCGCGCCCCGTAATAATTTTTGGTGATTTAACCCCCAATTCCAACCCTTGATGCTGAGTGCCAAGCAGGGAGGTAATGGGTCCCATTTTTATAGTCTTTGGTATGACTCAGCCGGGGTTTGAACTCACAACCAGAGGTGGGTAGTAACGCGCTACATTTACTCCGTTACATCTACTTGAGTAACTTTTGGGATAAATTGTACTTCTAAGAGTAGTTTTAATGCAAAATACTTTTACTTTTACATTTTATATTTACAAAGAAGAAACGCTACTTTTACTCCGCTCCATTTATCTACAATCAGCTCGTTACTCACTACTTTTTTTTTATCGATCTATTAATGCACGTTTTGTTTGTTTTGATTTTGTCAGAAACGCATTCAAAGTAGGAACTATGCATGCCTGCGTTTCACCAATCAAATGCAGTCACTGGTGACGTTGGACCAATCAAACAAAACCAGGCGGTCCCGTGACCGTCACATGTTGAATCCGACCTAAAAAAGTTGAAAAACTTATTGGAGTGTTACCATTTAGTGGTCAATTGGGCAGAATATGTACTGTACTGTGCAATCTACTAATAAAAGTTTCAATCAATCAAAAGTGTAAAGGAAAAAAGACACTTTTTATTTCAACCGTACTTCCCGTCAAAAGCCTAAAGACTGATCGCACAGTTCCTGTCTTCACAATAAAAGTGCCGCTCCATCGCGCCTGCGCTAACAAAATAAGAGTCTCCGAAAGCCAGCGCAAACAAGCGAGCAAGCTTCGGAGTTTGCCGCCAATGTATTTCTTGTAAAGTGTATAAAAACAAATATGGAAGCTGGACAAATAAGATGCCAAAAAGCAACGATTTTCATGTGGTATTCAACAGAAAAGAGGAACTTTTTTTCTCCTCTATTTGAAAATGTGGACATTATCATTATTTATATTTATTATTATTGGGACGGCGTGGCGCAGTGGGAGAGTGGCCGTGCGCAACCCGAGGGTCCCAGGTTCAAATCCCACCTAGTACCAACCTCGTCACGTCCGTTGTGTCCTGAGCAAGACACTTCACCCTTGCTCCTGATGGGTTCTGGTTGGCGCCTTGCATGGCAGCTCCCTCCATCAGTGTGTGAATGTGTGTGTGAATGGGTAAATGTGGAAGTAGTGTCAAAGCGCTTTGAGTACCTTCAAGGTAGAAAAGCGCTATACAAGTACAACCCATTTATTTATTTATTTATTTATCAGCACTGTCTGATTCCAATCAATCCAAGTCATCAGAATCAGGTAATACGCCAACTTATATTCTTGTCTTCATGAAAGATAGGAATCTATATGTTAAACATGCATGTATATTCATTAAAACACCTTTAACATTTCAACAAAAACGGCAAAATAAAAAACTATAAATTATATACTGTATATATATATATATATATATACTGTATGTATGTATGTATATATATATATATATATATATATATATATATATATATATATATGATATGTGTGTGTATGTATATATGAGGTAGATCACCTCGACTTGGTCATTTATTAAGTACTTGATTAACGTTGAAAAACTTATTGGGGTGTTACCATTTAGTGGTTAATTGTACGGAATATGTACTGTACTGTGCAATCTACTAATACAGATTTCAATCAATCAATCAATCAATCAATCAATAAATGCCTACTGAGCCTATGGTGCTGTTAAGTTATTGTGGCTCAATTTGCCTTATTTTTTTTATTTTAATGTATTATTATTTAATATATTTTATTGTTTTAGTTGCTTAAGAGATATTCCTGGCTATGAATTTGCTCATTGCTATTTTTATGCTTTTGTGCATTATCTGTTGCCATAATTATTAAACGAACAGGTTACTCATCAGTTACTCAGTACTTGAGTAGTTTTTTCACAACATACTTTTTACTTTTACTCAAGTAGATATTTGGATGACTACTCCTTACTTTTACTTGAGTAATAAATCTCTAAAGTAACAGTATTCTTACTTGAGTGCAATTTCTGGCTACTCTACCCACCTCTGCTCACAACCTAAGGATCTCAGGGCGGACACCCTAACCGCAAGGTTGATCTACAGGTGATATGGCCTGTGCGCGAGATGGCTCAAAGAAGAGGGAAAACGAGAGCAAAAGGCCCAAAGAACAAAACACTTGTGATAATTTTAAAAGACAAGGCATCGTGGTGAAATGTTTGTACTTTCAAACTGAACACTATGTCGATGTGGGGGCTGGATAAACTTAGATCGAGTTATGTAGTAAACATGATATCTAAAAAAACTACAAGAGCACAATTGATACGTCCAACGGCACAAAACAGCACAAAAGCCGTAGTAATGCATGTGAGTACTTTACCAGATGACTATAAATCTTTAATAAACAAAAAAATTATAACAGCACAATCAAACATTAGAACAGCACAAACTTAACACTTGCAGATGAGACTATTTTAGTTCAATTTGACGTAATGAGTGCTGTGTAAACTAAGATTGACCTGCAAAATTATTTTCAATTAATTTAAATTTTCAATTTCAAAATCAAAAATATCACAGACAACCTCTTGACAGCACAAACCAGCATAACTTTAAGCAGTTTCTAAAATGTATCAAAACTAACAATCGTGGTCAGTTGGTGGTTTTGCCACTTTGTCTTTCTCTGAAAACACGTAGGACAGTCTTGAATTCCTTTATTTGCTATCGGGAGTCAACAATATTAAAATGTCATACATCGGTCATTGTGACTAAAATTATAATGGTTATTTATTATTATTGTGATATTGTTGAATGTGCTCAAAAAGTACTTATAGACACCCCTGAAATCTTTGGACCAAGTTGTGTTTTACTAACTGAAATAAGTAGATTGTTAATTTGCATGTTTTGTGTTTCTTATCCTCTGCTGATAGTGATTTAGTCTTTGTATTGTATTTGTTTAATGGCATTATTGTTTCATTATATCGGTTTTCCTGTAGCACTTTAAGATTTATTTATAGAAAAAAAGTGTAACAAATAAAATTGTTATTATTTTGTTATTTTTTGTTGTGCGTGAACACACCAACAACACCTTTGTCTTTTTTTTTCAAGGAAAGATCATAGATAGCACCGCCTGTAGGTCCAATGTGCACAATTGAATAACTTAGTTGCTCACACTGTAATTTGTTTCATATTAGTTTGGATTGGTGTATGTTGTTTTTTAATGAGGAAAACATTAATGCCTCTTGTTTTCATGTTAACATTTAAGCTAACGAGCTTGCTCAGTCCATGAGTTTAACTAAGTGTTTTTTTTTGATCATTTAAATTTAAAACTGTAATACTAACCATCGAAAATATGCGTTCAAAGAACTCCCGCATTCTAGTGATTCGCAAAGCCCAAAAAACGTCTGTGGGCTATAGAGCGCTTTCTATTTGGTCTCCAGTACTTTGGAATGCCCTCCCGGTAACAGTTAGAGATGCTTCCTCAGTAGGAGCATTTAAGTCCTATCCTAAAACTCATCTGTATATGCTAGCCTTTAAATAGACACTCCTTTTAGACCAGTTGGTCTGCCATCTATTTTTCTGCTCTGCCCCCCTCTCCTGTGTGGAGAGGTTATTAGGTGACCACAGATGATGCTCTAGCTGTTCAAAGTCGGGACCCGGGGTGGACCACTCATCTGTGCATCAGTTGGGGACGTCTTTGCGCACCGACGAGTCTCCAATCAAGATGATCCCCTGCTGGTCCCACTATGGACTGGACTCTCACACTATTATGTTCGATCCACTATGGACTGGACTCTCATACTATTATGTTAGATCCACTATGGACTGGAGCAGGGGTAGGGAACCTATGGCTCTAGAGCCAGATGTGGCTCTTTTGATGACTACATATGGCTCTCAGATAATTATATTTATATAGCGCTTTTCTTTAGTGACTCAAAACGCTTTACAAAGTGACACCCAATATCTAAGTTACATTTAAACCAGTGTGGGTGGCACTGGGGGCAGGTGTGTAAAGTGTCTTGCCCAAGGACACAACGGCGGAGACTAGGATGGCGGAAGTGGGAATCGAACCTGGAACCCTCAGGTTGCTAGCACGGCCACTCTACCAACCGAGCTATGCCGAGTAACCGTGTAATACTCTTCCATATCAGTAGGTGGCAGTCGGTAGCTAATTGCTTTGTAGATGTGGGAAACAGCGGGGGGCAGAGTGCAGGTAAAAAGGTGTCTAATGCTTAAACCAGGGGTAGGGAACCAATGGCTCTAGAGCCAGATGACTGCATATGGCTCTCAGATAAATCTTAGCTGACATTGCTTAACAAGATAAGTAATGAATAAGTCCGCTGGTAATCACAGTTTCAAAAATAACATTCAAATTATAAAACATTCTCATGCATTTTAATCCAACCATCCATTTTCTACCGCACCTGTTCAAGATGTCGCATTAATGGTAAGAGGTATTATATGTATTATTGGTTAACTTTTATAATAACAATATTGTTAAAAAGAATAAGAGACTTGTTATACTCTGCAAATGTTGGTTATACTTAAAAATGCACAAATTTAGTTGTATTCAGTGTTGAAAAATGTTGTATGGCTCTTACGGAAATAAATTGTGAAATATTTGGCTTTCATGGCTCTCTCAGCCAAAAAGGTTCCCGACCCTAGACTGGAGTCTCACACTATTAACTAGATCCACTCGACGCCCCCACATCTGCGGTCCCCTCCAAGGTTTCTCTTTGTATCCCATTCGGTTGAGTTTTTTCTTGCCCTGATTAGGGATCTGAGCCGAGGATGTCTTTGTGGCTTGTGCAGCCCTTTGAGACACTCGTGATTAAGGGCTATATAAATATACTTTGATCTATTGAGCGGGAGTTTTACCGTGGGTATCATTGTCCTAAGTTTTTATTTATTTTACTTAATGAACCAAATATGTAAATATCCTCATATTTATGATATGGTATAAAAGCTTCAGAATGAAAAAATATGTTTTGACAGGACACATCCAGGGAGGGCGACAAGAGTGTGTGCATATGTGTGTGTGTGAGTGAGATGTTCTAATATTTGGGTGACCAGTAATCACACAGGGGCCAAAAATAGAGACAGAGTTATGAATGAGTGACACCCATGAACTTCATCAAGCAGCAACATTTGAATCCAGGCATGAGAGTGCAAAGTTTACCATGATGAAACAGCACTGAAAGGGTGCATGTATAATTTGTGTTTACTCTTTGAATGTGTGACCCAGACACTCATTGGGTTTTTTCCCATTCCAGCCTCACTCCCTCTGCCCTGTTTCTCTTGATGTTTTTTTCAGGGCTTATAGCTCACACGGGTATTGGGCAGATCAAAATTCTATGTAACTTTGAGTAGTTTCGGTTTGGTCTCTCCAGCTCATGTAAATCTATGAGAAAAATTAGGGTGTCACACGGTATTTTCCAGACTGGGGACAGATGATACTGGTCTACGGTAGTCAGATGTTGTTGCATTGATGAAACCTTGACTGGGCAACAATATGTAACAACCAAAGTCAGCGAACAAAGGGAAACCGCAAGATGGGACTTTTTATAACAAAACACAAAAGGAATCATGGAAACTGATAATATTAATGCAAAAACAAAAAAAAAGGACCAGCTACTTCGAACTTTCTGGATCTCATGTTAATAAACAATACAATCCTTGCTGTGACTTTTTCTAAAAATGGTAACGCCTGACATCAGCAAATCCCCAACTCAGTTATATAAGGTGCTGAATGTAAAAGTTCATTCATGCTATTCTAGCAGATATATTTGTCAGATTTACCTCACTTTTCTCAGATTTAGCTTATTCCCATTACATATAAATTGAAATTAAATGTGGACAGTAAATATTACACATTAACATATTTTTTATAAATGCAACTAAGAGGGATGTGTACTATGGCTATGAGTTGTTGTTGCTTTTTTCCCTTGGCCTCAGTATGGACCTCCTCTCCAGGGCCCAGGCTTAGACCGATTGTTTTATTTTATTTTAAACTTCTATTTTTTTCTCCCATTCCCCCCCACTTGTTTACCTGTATCTCACCTTTTTTGTAAGGGGCGCTGGAAGCCGACAGACCCGTCAGCAATCCTGTTCTGTCTCCTTCTAATGTTTGTCTGATCTTGAATGGGATTGTGCTGAAAATTTTAATTTTCCTGAAGGAATTCTCCTGAAGGAATAAATAAAGTACTATCTAATCTAATCTAATCTAATCTAACTTTCTTGGCATTATTTGTCATTAAGCATCGGTCCTGTTTCCTTCTTCCGGAGTCAGAAAAGTGTAGAAGTGTCTGCACTGAGAGGCACAGATGTGGGCGTGGCTTTGTGGCCGAGCGGTGTCATATTTATAGCACATTGAGACCCTATAAATATTCATATTTACATTTGGCGAGAATTTTAACACTCAGATTTAGGATTTAGGTTGAGATTTAACATTTAGGTTTAGATTGAACATTTAGCGCTCACATTTACATTAGATGTAACAATAAACATTCATATTAGGTTTGAGATTTAATAATTAAGTTAAAAGATTTGGGTTTAGATTTAAACAATTTGTGCAGACATTTAACATGTATTACTCACATTTAACATTTAGCACTCATATTTAGTATCAGGTTTACATTTAAGATGTAGGTTTACTGACCTGAGTTTCTCACATTGTCCACAAGACGGTGATAATTTGCCACCAGTCAAACCAGTGGGTATATAAATTTAATATGAAAACACCCAACACGGCCAGGTTGTTTATTGAAATTCAACATGTGCTGTTGTCTCGCGGGCAAAAATTGAAGATGCTGGTTGGGCAGCATTTTGGTTGAACACCCCTGATATAAAGGATCAACTCCACGGATGATGGCATTACAAGCAATGGCAAAGAAGAAAATTGGCTTCTAACTATAGAAACGGAACGTCAATGTGTTGCAACAACAGAAAGTGAGCTTTTTCCCAGTCCAATATGGCACACCACACTTTATACAGCAGCAACAATATGTGTTCATGTGTTTTTTGCATTTAAAAACTAATTTGAAAAAAAAACACGTCGCTTTTTCATTCTTTAAAAAAAAATAGTTAAGCTTAATTTTTCAAAAGTCTCATCTACAGTATATGTTAAATTGAAATATAAAAAATTACAAAAAACAATCATATACAATTTGGGAATATGTTTATATCCCACTAAACTCGGAAGTACAGAACTTAGTTTTTTGAGACCAATTTGCTGTATTGAGGTTGATATTTGCTTGCCTCAAAGTTTGCCATTTTGCATGTTCTTGATATTACTGGTCCTCCAATGGCTTCTTCTACCTTTTTTTACCTACAAGCCTAAGTTCACTTAAAAGTACTTCCAGGAGAATTCCATCCATCCATCCATTTATTCCGCTTATCCGAGGTCGTTTCGCGGGGGCAGCAGCCTAAGCAGGGAAGCCCAGACTTCCCTCTCCCCAGCCACTTCGTCCAGCTCCTCCCAGAGGATCTCGAGGCGTTCCCAGGCCAGCCGGGAGACATAGTCTTCTCAATATGTTCTGGATCTTCCCTGTGGCCTCCTGCCGGTCGGACGTGCCCTAACACCTCCGGAGGGAGGCGTTCAGGTAGCATCCTGACCAGATGCCCGAACCACCTCATCTGGCTCCTCTCAATGTGGAGGAACAGGGGCTTTACTTTGAGCTCCTCTTGGATGGCAGAGCTTCTCACCCTATCTCTAAAGGAGAGCCCCGCCACCCAACGGAGGAAACTCATTTCAACCGCTTGTACCCATGAATTTGTCCTTTCGGTCATAACCCAAAGCCCTTGACCATAGGTGAGGATGGGAACGTAGATCGACTGCTAAATGTAGAGCTTTGCCTTCCGGCTCAGCTCCTTATTCACCACAACGGATCGATAGAGCGTCCGCATTACTGAAAACGCAGCACCGATCCGCCTGTCGATCTCATGATCCACTCTTCCCTCACTCGTGAACAAGACTCCTAGGTACTTGAACTCCTCCACTTGGGGCAGTGTCTCCTCCCCAACTTGGAGATGGCAATCCACCCTTTTCCGGGCGAGAACCATGGTCCCGGACTTGGAGGTGTTTATTCTCATCCCTGAATTCAACGTACTATATAGTTTCGCTGAAATAAAGTTTATTACACATAACAGAGCTTTTACATTTTTAAAAGTTTTCATCTTTTTTTATTTCTTATTTTACAGGAAAACCAATCTGTCCATGTGAAATTATAACTCTTTTTCCTTTTCTCTTTTTTTTTAATTTTGGCAAGTTTAGCTTACCCAAGGGGGTTTCATACTCACACAGGCTTCCTGTCTATTTTACTTCAAGGCGCCTCATGTCTCAGTCTGTGCACATTCACGGCCTTACAGACAGTCAAAATTATAGAAAATTTTTTAAAAATGCAAACTTTTCTCAATTCGGGGTTAAAACAATTTGAGGGAGCCACAATAAGGAAGCAGAGCTGTGGGTTGTAGGATGTATATTATGATTCATATTGTATATGATTTAATTAGTACAGTGTTTTTCAACCTTTTCTGAGCAAAGGCACATTTTTTTTATTGAACAAATCCCGAGGCACACCACCAGCAGAAAACATTAAAAAATGAAACTCAGCAGTCAATTTTGACAATAAAAAGTCGTACTCGCAATTGTTGGATATGAATCCAAACCATAACCAAGAATGCATCACTATAGGTCTTGTATCAAATTATGCGTACTCTCATGTCATGACCTGTCACATCACACCGTGACTTATTTGAAAATGTTGGTGTTTTCCTGTGTGTAGTGTTTTAGTTATTGTCTTGCGCTCCTATTTTGTTGTTGATTGTCATGTCATGTACAGATGTACTTTGTGGACGCCTTCTGCTGTTCCACACGCTGTAAGTCTTTGCTGTCGCCCAGCATTATGTTTTTGTTTACTTTGCAGCCAGTTCAGTTTTAGCTTCGTTTCGCATAGCCATCGCTAAGGTTCAATGCCTTTTATTTGCGGCACTCACCTTTTGTTTATTTTTGGTTTAAGCATTAGATACCTTTTTACCTGCAAACCATCGTTGTCGTTCCCGACATTTACAAAGCAATTCGCTAGATGCTGCCACCTACTGATATAGGAATAGTATTACACGGTTACTCTGCCGAGCTCTAGACAGCACAGACACTCAACAACCGCACATTTGCGGATTATAATTACCGATTTGCGAAAAATATTTTTAACCCAATTTACATAATCTCCCATGGCACACCAAACAATATCTCACGGTACACTAGTGTGGCGCAGCACAGTGGTTGAAAAACACTGTACATGTAAAAATAGGAAATGTTATTCATTTGTTCTTTTACTTAAAAAAAAAATAATTATGAAAACGTGTTTTTTATAAATTGGTAGACTTTGCGTTAAATATATATGGCATTTGGGAAACTATATGTCAAAAAAGCATAACTTGTTGAATTAATTAAAACGACAGTTTAAGCCTGGAATATTTTAATTTTCTTGACAGTATTTCGAATGGGAATATTTATTTTTTCAAAGTTCAACAACAATAAGGTCAACCAGCATAACTGACTGATGGTCAAATAAATAGATTTACAAATACAGCAGATACAGTATAAAGTATATTAATGGCCGCTCTTACCTTTACAATCATTTCAGTCACAAAGATTGCTGTGAAGATGTAGTTGGACAATGTTAAGAAGATCCGCTCCTGTTAACCAAAACAAAAAGAAAATGTTATAAAAAGTATAAAGTCTGAGCCCAACTGAGCCTGCATTGGGAACATCATTTCAACAAACATGTCATGGAAAAAAAAAACATCTTTCAAGAAATCCATTGAAGTTAAAAAAATGATAGCTGTAAGGCAAGTACAAAGCTTGACCTTTACAGTACTTTTTACTCTCCAAGAAAAATGTGGAATTCAGTTATATTTATGTTTACAATACAGTGCTCCCAAGTTTGCCTCCTGCCTGCAGCAGCGTGCCTTAAAGGCCTATTGAAATGAGATTTTCTTATTTAAACGGGGATAGCAGGTCCATTCTATGTGTCATACTTTATCATTTCGCGATATTGCCATATTTTTGCTGAAAGGATTTAGTACAGAACATCCACGATAAAATTCGCAACTTTTGGTCGCTCATAAAAAAGCCTTGCCTCAATTGGAAGTAGCAGACGATATGCGCGTGACGTCACGGGTTGTGGAGCTCCTCACATCCGTACATTGTTTACAATCATGGCCACCAGCAGAGAGAGCGATTCGGACCGAGAAAGCGACCATTTCCTCATTAATTTGAGCAAGGATGAAAGATTTGTGCATGAGGAAAGTGAGAGTGAAGGACTAGAAAGAAAGATAAAAAAACAGGGCAGTGGGAGCGGTTCAGATGTTATTAGACACATTTACTAGTGTATCCAAGTGTCCTGGGTTTGCCTATACAGTGTACTTATATAATAAAATAATAAACGGGAGACATTAGAGCAGGTCCGGTAGCCACTGCTTCTTTGCTGTGAACTGCTTTACACCTCTCTCTCCACAACCACACACCCTACGTCACAGCCCCACGGCAACTCTGAAAGGACAAAACTCCTCCTCATCCTCCTCACACTCTCTGTTAACTTGGGATACCCTGAACTGTTTGTTACACTAGGATAATTCTGGAAAATCCCTCATCATCTTATTGTGTTAATAGTGTTTTAGTGAGATTATATGGTGGTATCTGAAAGTCAGAGGGGTGTGGCCATGGGTGTGGGGACCGCCAGTGTCTCCGTGGGAAGCCACGTTTCTCGATGAGGCAAGGCAGTCGGGCTGAGATTTTATTTTTTTCCCTCCTCCACGGTGTAAGCATCCGATGGTCGGGGGCAGCCGTTGGGAGGAGGCAAGAGAGTCCGCAGCTGCAGGAAGAACGACGCAAACTCTCCGCTCATGTCTACGGTAAGAACCGACCCTTTGCCACCATTTTCTCTCCGAAACTTGCCGGCTGACATGTGGTAGGGAACCATGTTCGCTTGACCGCTCTGTTCCATAGTAAAGCTTCACCTTCAGCTTTCGGAAACATAAACAAGGAAACACCGGCTGTGTTTGTGTTGTTAAACATCTTTTTTCTTTGACGTCTCCATTATTAATTGAAGAAATTGCAAAAGATTCAGCAACACAGATTCCCAGAATACTGTGTAATTATGCGATTAAAGCAGGCCACTTATAGCTGTGATTGGTACTGGATCAAAATGTCAGCTACAATCCGTGACGTCATCATACCGCGACGTTTTCAGCAGGATAATTCGCGCAAAATTTAAAATTGCAATTTAGTAAACTAACCCGGCCGTATTGGCATGTGTTGCATTGTTAAGATTTCATCATTGATATATAAACTATCAGACTGCGTGGTCGGTAGTAGTGGGTTTCAGTAGGCCTTTAATGATGGAGTGGGATGGGGGCATTTTTTTTATTTTTTTTTACCCAGCTCCAAAAGTACTGACGGGAGGAAGGAAGAATTTAATTTCTTTAGAAGCTGCTGTTTTAACCTCATTCCTTTCTATCAGCGACCCTCCCTGCCTTGTCTCTCAGTCGCAATGTCTGCAAGTGTGTGTAGGTGGCTGCCTTTCCCACGGCCTCCCTTGACCATTGCACATGCTCAGAGGAAGAAGACATCACACACTCTCACACAAAGATGGTAGTCCTGCTCGAGGATCTGGGAATGTCAAAATGTCAAGAATGGATTCACTGGGAATGCTTGCTTGCCTAATGGGGTTTATAAATTTCTGCTTCCAGCCATTCAGTCTACATATTATAACTATCCAGCGTCCAACAATGACGACATCATATATTCATGTGTTTATTTTTGTGTCCTTTTGGGCTTTTATTTCTTGCAGCTAAGCTTGAATACATATAGAAAAAAACAATTAAGTTGGAAATAGTTTTACAAACGACTGTAGAATATAGGCAAACATATATTATAATGTCAGTGATCACAGTCACTACAAACTACTCTACTTACCCAAGTCAAGCACTGTACATATTTGTCATTATCTCTCATGACTTTCTTTTATTTCCTGTCAAGCCCTCTTACATTGTTTTTATTTCGTGTTTGCCTTCATTTGTTACCATTTCTCTGGTCTGAGTGCTTGCTCTATCACTTGTTCCTGTTTGCCAATCAGGAAGCCTCTCAAGCCAGCCTTGTCAGTAGGACAGTGCCAAATCATTGTTTTGCTTTTCACCTAAACATGACGCCCTTATGCTTCCTATGCCTCGTTGCTTTTTATGCACTTCCCTGCGGCACTATTCTTGTTCGGTTTCCCCGAATAAAAGGGTTTTTAGTCGCACTTCGCCTGCTATTGCTGCATCCTGGGGTCTGGACCAACACCAAAATGTAACACTACTTATGCCAATTTTTCTGTGCATATTTTTGAGCTGCAGGTAAAACCATATTTATGAAAACAGATATTGGGTTCATTAAAAGTGAGGGAAACATGTTTGTCTTGTTTACTTCTTTATAGGATTTAGTGTACCATATTTCGGAATATAAGGCGGACTTAATATCCTTTTATTTTCTCAAAAATCAACAGTGCTTCTTATATACAGTATGTAATAATAATAATAATAAAGGATTAGATTTCTATCGCGCTTTTTTATTTCTAGATACTCAAAGCGCTCACAAAGAAGTGGGAACCCATCTTTCATTCACACCTGGTGGTGGTAAGCTACATCTGTAGCCACAGCTGCCCTGGGGTAGACTGAGGGAAGCGTGGCTGCCAGTTTGCGCCTACGGCCCCTCCGACCACCACCAATCATTCATTCATCATTCATTCACCAGTGTGAGCGGCACCGGGGGCAAGGGTGAAGTGTCTTGCCCAAGGACACAACGGCAGCGATTTTAATGTCAATAGGTGGGGAGCGAACCTGCAACCCTTAGGTTTCTGGCACGGCCGCTCTACTCACTACACCATGCCGCCCCTATTAGATTCTGGTTGTGCTTATCGTTGTTGTGGTACATGGTGAAATGATACATGTGACCAGTAGATGGCAGTCACAAATAAGAGATATGTGTGGACTGCAGGTTGACGCCTGTTTAAGAAATAATAGGAGCAAGTACCGGTATCCAAGTGAAACCAAAACTTTGATGTTTTATTTAAAAATCTGTCAGAATTTTTTAGTACAACTTTGGTAGACTACGAAGCTGCACCGCTTGTTGGATTGTCAGAGCATTACATTTACCGTAGTTAGACATACTGTGCTTCAACGTATGTTTTTTTATGGTGTGTGTGTGTATAAGAACCCCAAAATAACACGTATTAGGAGACATATTATCTGGCATTTTGTTTCACAATATAATGCAAAACCAAATTTTCTTTCTTATTCGTACTTGCTGTTGTGTATTTGAACATTTGGGCACATCCATCATTGTAGTCCGCGCCGTAGTCAATTAGCTCCTTCTTTTTCTCTATCGTCTTCTTGTGAGAAATTCATCCTCCTCTGTGGAAATTTTAATACAAAGTAGCGTACAGTTCTAACTGAATCTGTCAGTAGGCTCGCTATAGAAACGCTAAAAACTACAACAAAGACTATGAAGAAAAGATGTCGAAGTGAAGCCATCTAAATAAGGCTGAAAATGGTCTGTAAAACATAATCTATACAAAATTTGGACCAAACAATCACCATTACATGTTATGTGAATCACAAGGATGTGTTTTAAGTTTAGCAAAATAAGATAACCCCTTTAATGCACCTTATAATTCGGTGCGCCTTTTGTATGAAAATAAACCAGTTCATCAACAGCGCGCCTTGTAGAGATGCGCGGATAGGCAAGTATATCATCCGCAACCGCGTCACCAAAGTCGTCATCCACCCGAACCAACACTTTATCAGGACTGTACCCGCCCGCCAACCGCTCGCTGAATTACATCAGAGGTCGGCCGCCTTTACCACTCATAGAGCTATTTAAACCTGTTTCACAGAGTAATGAAGACAATTGGAGCCGCTAACGTTCCCGCGACTATCCAATAGCGTTCATCCTGATGACAAAAATATGGGCGTGCTGTGAAAACCATTGCCTTTGACACTTTCAACAACATGTACGAACCTGTTGTTAGTCCAGCAACATGTTGTGTGCAGTTTCCACAATCACACGTACAAGATTGAAAGGCATACTGGGTGATACAGAGTACATTGATGGTTGTGATATAAACAACTTTAACACTTACTAATATGCGCCACGCTGTGAAGCCACACAATACAAGATTAACAAACACATTTCGGGAGAACATCCTCACAGTAACACAACATAAACGCAACACAACAAATACCCACAATCCTTTGTATCTGACACGACTGAATATATTTTACACCCCCGCCCCCCCAACCCCGCCCACCTTACCGACGCACGGGGGGGAGGTGGCGGGGTTTGCTGCTAGCGGGGTGTATAAAATAGTCAGGAAGTGTCATGAATACAAAAAATTCTGGGTATTTGTTGTGTTGCGTTTATGTTGTGTTACTGTGAGGATGTTCTCCCGAAATGTGTTTGTCGTTCCTAATTGGTGTGGCTTCACAGTGTGGCACATATTACTAAGAGTGTTAAAATTATTTATATCACAACCATTAGTGTACTCTGTGTCACCCAGTATGCCTTGCAGTTGTCTGCGTGTTGCCGCGGAAGCCACACACAACATGATGCTGGACTGACAAGCAGATCGTATATGTTGTAGAAGGCAACAAAGCCAATGGCTTCATAGCACGCCCTAATACTTGATATCTGGGTGACTGCCGGCAGTCATTCAGGAGAATAATAACGTCTCTTATTGTCTTCTTCGCTTAATGACACGGGTCTTAAATGGCTCTTTGAATGGCGAAGGATACCGATCCCAGAACCATGTATATCAAATATTTCCGGATGGTTTAACCGCCACCCGCCCGAATCTAATTAAAATCTATTTTTTCGTCATGTCAACCCCCCGACCCGCGGTTTATCCGCGGATGAGACCGCAAACCGCGCATCTCTAGCGCCTTGTAATCTGGAGCTCCTTATGGTCCAAAAAATGTGGTAATAGTGCATTGCTAAAGCCTTGTAACATACATTTTTTAAAGAAGTGTATTGCTTGGTGAAGCGTCATACTGTAATGGGAATATGGCTGCTGCTGCTGTGCTCATTGTTTTGTATTTAACCTCTCTATCTATCCTCGGTCCCTTCACTCTGTGTCTCTATTACAAACCAGCCAGTCAAGACAGATTGGCGTTCCGCAGAGCCTGGGTTCTGTTTGAGGTTTCTTCCCTGGAGGCAGTTTATCCTTGCTTACGTGGGGTTAAGTTGGTTCTCTTTAATGCACAAGGAGGGTGTTTCAAGTGCCTTCACCTGACTTCTGTTGTGAAATAAAACTGACTGGACTCCATTAATTCCTAACTTGACGGTTTGGTTTCATGTTAAAACGTGTGATAAAGGAGCTTACTTGCAATCCACAACATCACACATCAAAAGGTAGTCTTTCTTTTTACTTTTATGAAAGGGGATCTATCATACATTTTCTCTTATTTGACCTTTATATGTTAATACATTGTTGGATAGTCGTGTTAAACAAATCCAAAGCGTCAAATATTAAGGTTCATGCATTTGAAAGTGAGCCCTGCAAGCAGCCGTGAATCGCTCTGAACGCTGTGTTTTACGGTCTTTTTAAAAAAAAGAAAAAAAGACAGCAGCACAGAATGTGTGCCGGACTTACTTATATGGGCATGCCCTTGTAAATGTTCTAACCCTGCGCTGTACCCTCCTCTGCTTCGGAAGGGTATTGTGGTCATTTATTTTTCATCTGACATCACATGGACAAAGATAAGACCTTCTGGAGGAAAGTTCTGTGGTCAAATGAAACAAAAATTGAGTTATTTGGCCACAATACCCAACAATATGTTTGGAGCAAAAAAGATGAGTCCTTTAATCCCAGAAACACTATGCCTACCGTCAAGTAGTATTATGTTTGGGCCTGTTTTGCTGCCAAAGAAACTAGTGCTTTACAGAGAGTAAATGGCACAATCAAAAAGGAGGATTACCTCCAAATTCTTCAGGACAACCTAAAATCATCAGCCTGGAGGTTGGGTCTTATACGGAGTTGGGTGTTCCAATAGGACAATGACCCCAAACACACGTCAACAGTGGTAAAGGAACGGCTAAATCAGGCTAGAATTAAGGTTTAAGAATGACCTTCCCAAAGTCCTGACTTAAATGTGTGGACAATGCTGAAGAAACAAGTTCATGTCAGGAAACCAACACATTTAGCTGAACAGCACCAATTTTGGCAGGAGGAGTGGTTAAAAATTCAACCAGAATCTTGGCAACAAATTGTGGATGGCTACCAAAAGTGTCTAATTGCAGTGAAACTTGTCAAGGGACATGTAACCAAATATTAACATTGCTGTATGTATACTTTTGACCCAGCAGATTTGGTCACATTTTCAGTAGACCCATAAAAAAATTAATAAGAGAACCAAAGTTTTTTGTGACCAACAAGAATGTGCTGCAATTAATCTATGACAAAAAATAAGAGTTGCAGAAATTATTGGAAACTCAAGACAGCCATGACATTATGGTCTTTACAAGTGCATGTAAACTTTTGACCACAACTGTATATCTGCTGTCTACAACGATGACACAGTGTTAGCAAGTTGAGCAATGGCTCTAAGAAAATGTTTGTTTGGGTGCGAGAGAAAGTTAACTTTGTTTAGATTCCCTAGAGAGGCAAGCATCATGCAAAAGTGGATGGACTCAACTCCTGCCCGAGTAGGGCAAAAAAGGTGCAATTCCCTTTAAATCAGGCATCATTGATGGTTACTTTAGAATAGTCCAATGATTTGCCTTTCTTGAGTGTTTTTGGTTGAGGGGTATTTGATCCTTTGAGCGACTTATGACCTGCGACTGAGACCAAGATTTCTGAAACTTAGATTTTACTGTAGCCTGCACACATACTTGCCAACCCGCCCGATTTTCTTGGAAGACTACCACATTTCAGTGCCCCTCCCCAAAATCTCCCCGGGCAACCATTCTTACAAATTTCTCCCGATTTCCACCCGAATAACAATATTGGGAGCGTGCCTTAAAGGCACTGCCTTTGGCGTACTCAACAATCTGTTGTCTGCTTTTCCTCCATACAAACAGCGTGCCGGCTCAGTCACATAATATGTGCAGCTTTTACACACACATGTGAAAATGCAAGGCATGCTTGATCAACAGCCATACATGTCACACTGAGGGCAGCTGTATAAACAACTTTAACACTGTTAAAAAATATGCGACAGAATGTGAACGTACAACAAACAAGAATGACAAACACATTTTGGGAGAACATCCGCAATGTAACACAACATTAAGTTAAAGTTAAAGTACCAATGATTGTCACACACGTACTAGATACTACGAAATTATTCTCTGCATTTGACCCATCACCCTTGATCACCCCCTGGGAGGTGAGGGGAGCAGTGGGGAGCAGTGGGGAGCAGTGGGCAGCAGCGGTGCCACGGCCGGGAATCATTTATGGTGATTTAACCCCCAAGTCCAACCCTTAATACTGAGTGCCAAGCAGGGAGGTATCTGGTCCCAGTTTTATAGTCCTTGGTATGACTCGGCCGGGATTTGAACTCACGATCTACCGATCTCAGGGCGGACACTCTAACCACTAGGCCACCGAGTAGGTAAACACATAAACACAATAGAACAAATACCTAGAACCCCTTGCTACAATATACACACCCCCCGCTACCACCAAACCTCGACCCCCAACCTCCCCACCTCAACCCCGGTGAGTTTGCTGCATGTTTCACAAGGAGCTATGGTGTGTGCTTTTTGGCGTAAAATTCCTGCATTTATTCAAATTATTATTTGTGTCAGTTTTGAGTTATTGCAGTGATCGTTGAGGGTTTTTCCTTCTTTCACAGCAGGTACCAACAATGGCATGTAACTCTTGCTATGGCAGTAAACCACATATCCGCATTAGTGGTCAATTGGGTTGAAAACGAGCAGCAGAGTGTATGATGAAGTGCCCATTTTTAACCTGGCTTGATTTGTAAAGCCCAGCAGCAAGACAGAGGTTAGCTTTGACTTACTGTATGTACTGAGTTACGAGACCAGATAATTCACTTCCAGAAATTAATCTGCTAGAAATGCCACAACTCCACTTTGCTGAGAATTAAAATATCTCTTTGACAACCAGGAACAACTTTACTGTATATCCATCCTTTAACTGGTGACAACTTAAAAGCCGCTTAGCTGTTTGTGATTACATAAAAATCGCAATTAGGAATGTTTCGTACGCTCCTGAATTGACGTTGGAAAGATAAGTGTGCACACGACAACTCTCAATCTTAATTTTCTCAGCAGTAGATGAGGGGAGTGCTAAAAACTTAGAGTGATTCTATTTCATATCATTGGTGCTGCTCAGATTCAATTTAGAAACCAGGGCACTGATGGATTTTCTTCTTGCTCAATTGGAAGTCATATGTCATAATAAGTGGTGTAATCCTCCTCCTATTGTTTCCACTGAGCTGGGAGAAGACCATATAGAGGCAGCATGGAGAATCAAATGCAGAACAGCAATACAATCCACAGCAATCATCTAATTGTTCAGCCAGTATATTTCATTAAAATTGTGTGCAACATTTAATCGTTGCAGCAATAACAATGAATGCATGTGCAAACCCCGTTTCCATATGAGTTGGGAAATTGCGTTAGATGTAAATATAAACGGAATACAATTATTTGCAAATCATTTTCAACCCATATTCAGTTGAATATGCTACAAAGACAAGATATTTGATGTTCAAACTGATAAACATTTTTTTTTTGCAAATAATCATTAACTTTGGAATTTGATGCCAGCAACACGTGACAAAGAAGTTGGGAAAGGTGGCAATACATACTGATAAAGTTAAGGAATGCTCATCAAACACTTATTTGGAACATCCCACAGGTGTGCAGGCTAATTGGGAACAAGTGGGTGCCATGATTGGGTATAAAAACAGCGTCCCAAAAAATGCCTAGTCTTTCACAAGAAAGGATGGGGCAAGGTACACTCCTTTGTTCTCAATTCCGTGAGCAAATAGTCAAACAGTTTAAGAACAACGTTTCTCAAAGTGCAATTGCAAGAAATTTAGGAATTTCAACATCTACGGTCCATAATATCATCAAAAGGTTAAGCGGCATGGCCGGAAACCAACATTGAATGATCGTGACCTTCGATCCCTCGGATGGCACTGTATCAAAAACCGACATCAATCTCTAAAGGGTATCACCACATGGGCTCAGAAAATGCAAGTTAAAGCTCTACTATGCAAAGCGAAAGCCATTTATCAACAACATCCAGACATGCCGCCGGCTTCTCTGGGCCCTAGATCGTCTAAGATGGACTGATGCAAAGTGGAAAAGTGTTCTGTGGTCTGACGAGACCACATTTTAAATTGTTTTTGGAAAAATTCGACATCGTGTCATCTGGACCAAAGGGGAAGCGAACCATCCAGACTGTTATCGACGCAAAGTTCAAAAGCCAGCATCGGTGATATTATGGGGGTGCATTAGTGCCCAAGGCATGGGTGACTTACACATTTGTGAAGGCACCATTAATGTTGAAAGGTAAATACAGGTTATGGAACAACTTATGCTGCCATCTAAGTGCCGTCTTTTTCATGGACGCCCCTGCTTATTTCAACAGGAAAATGCCAAGCCACATTCAGCAGCGTGGCTTTGTAAAAAAAAGGGTACGGGTACTTTCCTGGCCCGCCTCCAGTGCAGACTTCTCTCCCATCGAAAATGTGTGGCGCATTATGAAGCATAAAATACAACAGCGGTGAATGACTGCTGCAGTGAATGACTGAAGCTCTACAGTAAACAAGAATGGGTAAGAATTTCACTTTCAAAGCTTCAACAATTGGTTTCCTCAGTTCCCAAACGTTTATTGAGTGTGGTTAAAAGAATTCTAAGTAATCATTATTTACAAAAAATAAATAAAGTTTATGAGTTTGAACATCAAATATGTTGTCTCTGTAGTGCATTCAATTGAATATGGGTTGAAAATGATTTGCAAATCATTGAATTCCGTTTATATTTACATTTAACACAATTTCCCAACTCATATGGAAACGGGGTTTGTAATTAAACTATATTTTATTATGTTAACATCATGATCGGGGAAGGGCAGCTTCGACCAATTATTATCTTATTTCTAAATCATACATGCCAAGTTTCACACAGCCAAACCAAAATTGTAGACATTTGCACAATTGGCTTCAGTAATTTATAACACATGCCTTCGCCACCCAGGCAAATGAGATGTGTACCCATATAGTAATGACTACACTTGTTTAGTTCTTGGATGCCTGCAGCAGCCTGCATATCATCATTTCAGTAATGGCCTTGGGGTGCATGCTGGTCACAATAGCCACAGCAGGAAGCCGGCAAAAAACATCCGAAAAACTACCACTTTCTAATGTGAATGTCAGCGTGACTCAGGACTGTGGACATTGTGTATTTGCAGACAGTTCATTTGCATAAGTAAAACTCTGTTTGACTTTGCCCTGATGTGCCCCGGTGGCTTTATGGCACAGCTTCCATGTGTTAAACATCCCTTTTCCTGGACATTAGCCACGTACGGCAGAATCAAGATAATTGAATCAATTGAGATAGCTCCGTCTTCACTGCGGTTCAGACAGAAAATGAGCAGAACAGTGTGATCCACTGGGACCAAACCACAATTAAAGCTATCATCAAAATACCTCGCTCAGTGGGGAGGACAATAATAATCACAGGGCTAATTATTATGTGTATGTACAGAATGGCTAGACTGTGTTCTGATGCTATTGTTGGAAGAGGGGAGAGGACATGGGATTGGCGGTTGCACTTGTGTGTGTATCTGCTGCAGTGAGGTTTCCAACTCTGATGGTGCATTAGTTAAGGAGGTGAAGCAGGGTATAAGGCGGCTATTACCTAAAGCTTCTGGCTCAGAGTCAGGAGTGATCCCATGCATAATGTTCCGCATAATTTCTCTACATCTGTAATTTAATTGTGCGATTGGGAATTAGTAGCACTTCCTGCATTCCGGTATGGACTTCTATTTGTGTCGTTACCACTATAAAGTGCAATGTATTTATCTGTACAGTAATCTCTTTATTTATATCTGCACCTTTTTGCCTTTTTTTTAATCCTGCACTACCAAGAGCTAATGCAACGAAATGTTGTTCTTTGAGCTAAACCAGTCCGACACAGTGGCTCCGACAAGCTCCTGCCCCCCCCTCCCCCCCTCCCCCCCTCCTGCCCCAAGTGAGAGAAGAGTGTATCGTGAGATCGACAGGCAGATTCGTGTGGTGTCTGCAGTATTGCAGACTCTGAAGGAAGGAGCTGAGCCAAAAGGCAAAGCTCTTAATTCACCGGTCGATTTATGTTCCCATCCTGACCTACGGTCGAGAGTTTTGGATTATGACCGAATGGACAAAATCACACGTACAAGCGGCCAAAATTAGTTTGCTTTGTCAGGTGGCGGGGCGCTCCCTTAGAGATAGGGTAAGAAGCTCTGTCATCAGGGAGGAACTCAAAGTAAAGCCACTGCTCTTCCACATTGAGAATAGCCAGATGAGGTGGTTCAGGCATCTGGTCAGAACGCCCCCGGAACGTCACTCTGGAGAGGTCTTTAGAGTGTGTCCAACCGGTAGGAGACCTTGGGGAACACCCAAGAAACGGTGGAGAGACTATGTCTTCCAGCTGGCCTGGGAAAGCCTCGGGAAGAGCTGGACGAAGTGGCTGGGGAGAGGACAGTCTGGGCTTCCTTGCTTAGGCTGCTGCTGTCCCCATGACCCGACTTCTGATAAGCGGAAGAGGGATGAATGGATCGGTGGATGTTTTGTCAAGATGGACAAAACCAAACTGTACAAGCTGACAAACTCCAATGGCAAAAAACGGTGACATTTCAACTTGGTTTGAGGAAAAGAAGGTAGGATAAAGTATTATTTTCATCTAATCTTGGCCTGCGCAATGTGTGACATTCAGTGAGAGAAATACTTGTAAAAGTAGCGTTTTTATCTTTATCAATAGGCGAGTGGGCAGGTGTGGAAGTTACCACTGAATCTATATACTGTTTAAGGAGCAGTGATGTTTGTCTTCAAGATATATATTTAACAGTGTCCATTTTCAAAAGATACATTCTAAAACTTTTGAAAAGGGGTGAGAAGTAGAGGATTTCATTTGTATAAGGGAAGGCATTTGCAGAGCCAATCAAAAAGTAGGTTATAAAAGTGACCGTGGAGAAAAATGTACACACAGTTTACACCAAAGCATATCCAATACATGTTATCTGGATTACAAGGAAGTGGTTTGAATGTAGATTAAAATCATCATAGGACCCACTGAAGAAGGTTATGAGACTCACAGCACTAGTGGGGTCGATGTGAGGACGCTCCATGGCAATTGTAATGCAGTTGAGGAAGATGATGACCAACACCACATGGTCGAACATCTTGTGGTGGATGATCTTATTGCACACATCCCGGAACCTGTGAAATAGCCAGATAGATCAATCAGTAATGATACTTAGCAATGTTTCATTAACTTGTAAATTGAGCATTTTTTAATGTAAAATGATATGCACAAACACTGTCTACTTATAAATGACAGTTTATCAAGTGTTAGCTTAATTTGTCAAAGTAATAAACACAAATTCAGTAGTTTTTCTCAGTCCACAAAAAAAACTAAAATGTCAAACATTAGTAGAGAAACCAGTTGGTTCCTCTACTGTAATCCTGTGCTATACCATAACTATTTAACGAACCATTGGAGACTAAACAATCTGGATTTGTGCTTGAGTGGAATTGAAATTAATTCATGGTGAATTGAAAAAACAAAACCAAAACAAAAACTCTTATTTTAGTTCCAAACAATACAAAGACAAAAATAGGTGTATATTATGACACTAGTGGAGTTTAAACTGCCAGTAAATCAGATTTGATAACACTGTAAGTGTTCACCGAGGTACAACACAGCAAGGCTTAGCTCTGGATTTACAGCTTTATTTGGCAATAGAGACACAATCGTGTCAAGCTCCTAAGCTCCTGTGAGCAGCTGTGTCGTCCGACTGATCATTATTAATACAGCGCACAAACAAGATAGCCTAATACCACTTTGATATCTGCACGGTAGTCATTCTTCACACAGTTTACTGTACTCACAGTTGGAAGAACTAGAATATTTTTAGATAATTACGATAAAAATTAAGTTGAGCAGTAAGTTTCGCTTGCATCCTTTCACCCTTTTAAAGGGGCCTAGTCATCTAAGATGATTGTCCTATTTTCCGACTTATAAATGTTACAATATCGTGTTAAACAATGCCAGAGCATCAAATCATAAGGTTCATGCATTTGGGGATGAGATTGCACAAAGTTTTGGAAACCTCTGAATGCTGGGTTTTGGAGTATTTTTGAATAGTGGGCCATTTGTGACATCACAGATTGATGGACGTACCTATGTGGTCATTCTGGACATGCTGTGTCACTTCGCCTCCCCTCTTTTGCTGAGCAAGACTGATGGACCTTCGGTCTATTCCTTCTCGTTTCATGGCCGCCCACCTGCTCTTTGTCTAAAGAATATAGTAAATACTAGAAAATAATAAACTCTGTTTTTATTTGCCCATGAGATTTGGGCCATTTCGAACTTGGACGAGATGCTGAATTCCAATAGAGACAGGGGGCCATATCACGACTTGGTTTGAGGAAATGCAAGATAAAGTAGCATAAAGTATTCTTTTCATCTAATCTTGGCCTGCACAAGATGAAACCAACTTGCACCATGTGTTTTCGATTCAGTGCTGTATTGATTGGAGAGTGTGCAGGTGTCCTTAATGATGTGACCAGAAAATCCATAAATTGTTAATTAAGTTTATTTTTGACCATAATTGAAAAAAAAGCTTTAGCAGTGTTGGTTTTCAAGATGTATTTATTAGTGTACATTTTCAAAAGATATATTCAGATACTTTTGGAGAGGGCGGGGCGTAGACGGTTTCCACCGCAATCTGGAAACGGCTCGACATCTTTCAAATAGACTCAAAAAACAAGTTTCTAATTGTGTCTGATGAGCAAAATTTTTGCAAAATGTTACTAAAGCATATCAATACATATTATCTGAACCACAAGGACGTGTTTTAAAAGTAGATTACTAGTTACTAAAAGGCTGCCCTTTGTCACTAATTCTGTTCATAACTTTTATGGACAGAATTTATAGGCGCAGTCAAGGCGTTGAGGGGTTCCGGATTGGTGGCCGCGGGATTAGGGCTCTGCTTTTTGCAGATTATGTGGTCCTGATGGCTTCATCTGGCCGGGATCTTCAGCTCTCACTGGATCGGTTCGCAGCAGAGTGTGAAGCGGCCGGAATGAGAATCAGCACCTCCAAATCCGAGTCCATGGTTCTCTCCCGGAAAAGGGTGGAGTGCCATCTTTGGGTTGGGGAGGAGACCCTACCTCAAGTGGAGAAGTTCAAGTACCTAAGAGTCTTATTCACGATTGAGGGAAGAGTGGATCGTGAGATCGACAGGCGGATCGGTGCGGCATCTTCAGTAATGAGGACGTTGTACCGATCCGTTGTGGTGAAGAAGGAACTGAGCCGGAAGGCAAAGCTCCCAATTTACCGCTCGATCTACATTCCCATCCACACCTATGGTCATGAGCTTTGGGTCATGACCGAAAGGATAAGATCACGGGTACAAGCGGCCGAAATGAGTTTCCTCCGCCGGGTGGCAGGGCTCTCCCTTAGAGATAGGGTGAGAAGCTCTGTCATCCGGGAGGATCTCAAAGTAAAGCTGCTGCTCCTCCACATCGAGAGGAGCCAGATGAGGTGGTTCGGGCATCTGGTCAGGATGCCACCCGAACGCCTCCCGAGGGAGGTGTTTAGGGCACGTCCAACCGGTAGGAGGCCACGGGGAAGACCTAGGACACGTTGGGAAGACTATGGCCTGGGAACGCTTCGGGATCCCCCGGGAAGAGGTAGACGAAGCGGCTGGGGAGAGGGAAGTCTGGGCTTCCCTGCTCAGGCTGCTACCCTCGCGACCCGACCTCGGATAAGCGGAAGAAGATGGATGGATGGATGGATGGATAGTTACTAAAATGACAAAGGACCTTTTGACTGAGGTCAGTGACGTCTATACGGCTTCTTAGTTGCTGCTCCAATAACAGTCTCCATTGAGTTCAGTAGACTTCATACAGTGACCTACGACATAGGTGATCATATATACATCCATCCATCCAGTTTCTACCGCTTGTCCCTTACAGGGTTGCGGGGGTTGCCGGAGCCTATCCCATCTAATGTTAACCATGTATACATATTTCATCCTATTTGTTGACGGACCACTTTTTTCCCCAACCTAATCATGCAACATACACATCAAAACCTGGTGTATGCAAGGGATGACTCCTGCACTCAGAGGACCCATTCAGGCAGGACTAATCCGATGAACAGCAATATCAGCAAGTTGAGGTGATCCCACATCCGTGAGGAAAGCTGCTGGACTTCACCATCCTACTATTTTGTGGTTCTTTATGCGATTGTGCGCACAGATGGACAACAGCGGTGGTTTAAGGGCAGAATAGACGCCATGCAGAGACTGTGTCCTCGCCAAACCTTGAAGCCTGCCACTGCTTTCTCTGGTCCCCATCCATCCATTTACTACCGCTTGTCCTTTTCGGGGTCACGGGGGGTCGCTGGAGCCTATCTCAGCTACAATCAGGCGGAATGCGGGGTACAATGCAAGTCGCCACCTCATCACAGGGGTTTCTCTGGTCTTATTTACCTATAGTGTAACAAACCATAAATTTGTAATATGGGAGAAGTTGGGACCTCTCCCAGGTAATTTAGGGAAGAAAAAAGGGACAACCCAATCGTGTAATGGCTGCTTGTCAATCACAAGAGCCTTTGGTCGTAAGCTTTGTGGAAGTCAGAGATGGGATCTTACTAACTATTAACGGGTCAATCATCTACAGCTACAGGTACAACAGTATGATGTGCTGCGTGAAAAATGCATACCAATTTGGTAAAAGGAGGTAAGGTGTGGCTTATAGACTAATCAAGAACAGCAGCGATAGCATCATGTTCTGAAGTTTGACTCCAAACTCTTCTAAATCACATTAAATCAACAGTAGAGAACTGAAAATGTGGACTGCATTTGTGTTCCAACAGTACAATTATCCCTAATACAAATAAAAATAGTTTTGGAATGAGTAAAGCGGGCTAACAATACACTTATTGAATCCTGTTGAACATGTGTGGACTATTCTTAAACGCCTATTAGAGAATTATTATGAACTCTTCCAATTCGGTCAAAAAAGTGGCCAAATATCCAGCCAGAATTATGCTACAAGCTTGCAGATGGCAACAAAAATCATTGAAAATGATCTGGCAAATTAAGCTAATAATGTAATAGTAACAGTGAATTCAGTTTATGTGCCTGTATGTATAATTTTGATTCTATATAAGTCATAGAAAAAACATCTAGCAAGGGTTTGAATCCTGACCAGGGTTGCGTCAGGACGGGAATCCGAAATAAAAGCTAAGGAAAAACATAAACCAGGTAAAAAAAAGTAAAAAAAATAAATAAATAAACAGTTTTTCTTACTTTGGAAAAAGTGTTTCTAATACTGTATATCATGAAGGTCTAAGATGTATGTGACATTAATGCCCAAACTCCTGTTTGCAACTGTGTATACACGTTTACAGTCTAACCTGTCCATAGTAACAACTAAAAGCAAACAGCCAAAGTGGCCATTATAGTCAGGTTGCCATGACAAACTCACACATTGGGCATTATAGATAAAAGCACAAACATTTCCGATTGTAACAAGAAATCTTAAAAAGACTAAACAATTATATGATAACAACTACTGACCACTGCATTGCATGAATACTCCATACACTACTATGTCAGCAGCAAGCAGGCAGTGCTTATATTGTTACGGGATGCAAAGCTGCAGCACTTTTATATGTTTATTTTTTACAATTTGATGGGTTAAAGTGGGACAGAAAGTATGACACATATACAAAATAAAACGTTTGGTTTTCAGAATAAAATACTTTGTTTTACTAAAAGCTAACTTACCCATGTTAAGAGCACCAAAAAAAAAAAGATAAATCGAAGTCAGTCCATCGCCTCTTCTCCTTTTCCAGTCGAATTTATACCATATACTGTGTCGGTACGTTTAGGTGTAAGCCCAACTCTATCAACATTATGCGTCATTGCAGCAAATTTTAATACTAGTGGCCGCTATACACAGTAAAAAAATGCAATGCGAAGAGTGTGGGCCCTTAGCTGCATTAAATAGGTAGCCCCTGGCCACTTTTAAGCAGGTGGCCGAAATAAACAAGGTTTATACAAATACTTTTCTGTGTAGGATACATTTGTGTGGTGGCCGCCATATTTTTTATATATATATATATATATATATATATATATATATATATATATATATATATATATATATATATATATATATATATATATATATATATATATATATATATATATATATATAATGATATATAAAAAATATTATCACTTTAAATTAAAAACAATGTTAGCTTCGGATAAAATGTACATCATGTAGTCCAGGGGTTGGGAACTTTTTTGGCTGAGAGAAGCATACAAGCCAAATATTTTAAAAAGTATTTCCATGAGAGCCATATAATATTTTTTTTTAAGACGGAATAAAACTAAATGCGTGCATTTTAAGTAAGACCAACATTTTTTGAGAATGATAAGTATTTATTCTTTTTAATAACATTGTTATTCTGAAGCAAACCAACAATAAATAAAATACTTCTTACCATTAATGCGACTTCTTGAACAGGTGTGGTAGAAACCGGATGGATGAATTAAAATGCATAAGAATGTTTTATATCTTGAACGTTATTTTTGACACTGTGATTACCAGCGAAATTATTCATTACTTACCGTGTTAAGCAATGTCAGCTAAGATTTATCTGAGAGCCAGATGCAGTCATCAAAAGAGCCACATCTGGCTCTAGAGCCATAGGTTCCCTACCGCTGATGTAGTCTCTAATTAAAAAAAAAACCTCATATTATTTCAACTAATTGTGATGGTTGGGTGGCATCCTGGTGCGGGTTCGTTCTCTCTATTATGCAGTCGGACTGGACACAGCGTGAAGGTAAGAAATGATAGTTTATTTATACTACAAAACAGACTAAGAACAGAAAAACTGGTACTAGAAACAGAAGGCAAAACGAACAGAACTAGCATGGGAGCTAGAAAGAACTAAAAGCGCTAGCATGTGAGCTAGGGAACGAACAATGGATTGCGCGGAAGCTGGCAAGTACAAAAACAGTTTTTTACCACAATCGGGAATCAGCGTCGTCGCCTGTTGCATGGAACAGAAACTAGGATGCGAGACTGAGTAAACGGAAAAGGCAGGCTTAAATAAGTTGAGTAATTACAAAGCAGGTGCGCGTAAAAAACAAGAAGCAGGTGACACTAATGCGTAACTATGGCAACAGAACAAAACAGGAAGTGCCACCAGGAACTAAGGAAGTCAAATTGCAACAGAATAAGATACAGAAACAGAACACAAACAGAATATGACATGATCCAATTAGCGAATCATGACAATAATATTACTAATAATTCATTTAGGTATTTTAAGATTGCCTCGAGATACTTTGATCCTTATTACAAACCAATGAATGACCACATAATGTTGTTTAATACCAGAATGTTATGATGCTGTGTTAGCACTAGAGGCCATTGTGTTACTTGATGCAACCATCAAACCCGATGCCCTAAACACACTGAAGCTCAAAACGGATTAAATCCCCGGTTGGGGAGGAGGCGAGAAGAAAGAGGATGCGGAGCAGAGAGTGGGAGAGTGCAACAGATTCCACACGTGACTGCGATAACACGCAGTACTTTGAAAGAGAAACTCCCTTCACGCCTGCTTAGTCACCCCTGACATGGCAGAAACGCACGGATAAAAAACACTTCTGAAGTAAAAAACTTAGAAGGGAATAAAAAATGATGCTGTGCTCTCATTGAAACCAAAAGCATGGGATGTCAGTCAGATATGAAATCCCCTTCTTGTCAACTAGAGGGCTGAGTTATCCCTTTTCCTTGCATGTATAAGCTATGTGAACACGTTACCCCTTTCTAAAACACTCAAAAATGCAGTTTTCGAGGATCAAAACAGCGAATGCATGTTGGAAACTAATGAGGTTTTACCTTGACTCTGGAGGAAAGAGGTAGAGCGACCAGGTGTGTCTTTGTCGACACCACTCAGGTTGTTTCCTATCCAGCCAGTGAAACAATCTAGCAACACGTCCCTTCGGGAAAATACAACACTTTCATTAGTCACATTTCAAGCCAGTGTTGGTATATTGAGTTAAAATGGGAAAACAACACTGCTTGTGCACCAAAAGGATCGATCATTCAACATATAACACATTTGAATTCAGTTTATATGCTATGAAAGATCTTAAATGCACATTTTTGGTACTTCTTTTGTACTTGTCAAGTACAGGAAGTTAAATGTAATATTTGTAAATTTTCTTGGGTGATAATCTGGTACGCTACAGTGTGGTCTTGTTACTATGACATAAACATAAATAAAGAAATCCCACTCGCACAAATGCACGCAAACAAACCAGATTGGCCTCCTCCTCTGCATTTTCATCTTCAGTATTCTCCTCCAAAGAGACATGTGCAGGGCCCACCAGTGAGGGTGTGCCCTTCCCGTTGCAATCGATATGCTCTGCAGGCCGGAATGTAATCGGGAGAGGCGGTCTGGAACTGTACATGCTGTCTGAGCGGTACAGGTACGGTACCTGCAAGGCAAGGATAAGGATGTACAATTAAGAGCCAAAATTGTCATATCGTGGAATTTATGAAAGACAAAAATTACTACATTTATATATATATATATATATATATATATATATATATATATATATATATATATATACAGTGGGGCAAAAAAGTATTTAGTCAGCCACCGATTGTGCAAGTTCTCCCACTTAAAATGATGACAGAGGTCTGTAATTTTCATCATAGGTACACTTCAACTGTGAGGGACGGAATGTGAAAAAGAAAAATCCAGGAATTCACATTGTAGGAATTTTAAATAATTTATTTGTAAATTATGGTGGAAAATAAGTATTTGGTCAACCATTCAAAGCTCTCACTGATGGAAGGAGGTTTTGGCTCAAAATTTCACGATACATGGCCCCATTCATTCTTTCCTTAACACGGATCAACCGTCCTGTCCCCTTAGCAGAGAAACAGCCCCAAAGCATGATGTTTCCACCCCCATGCTTCACAGTAGGTGTGGTGTTCTTGGGATGCAACTCAGTATTCTTCTTCCTCCAAACACGATGAGTTGAGTTTATACCAAAATGGATACATGGATGATACAGCAGAGGATTGGGAGAATGTCAGGTGGTCGGATGACACCAAAATAGAACTTTTTGGTATAAACTCAACTCGTTGTGTCTGAAGGAAGAAGAATACTGAATTGCATCCCAAGAACACCATATCTACTATGAAGTATGGGGGTGGAAACATCATGCTTTGGGGCTGGAACCCTTTCATACCACAATATGTCGAGTGCATGCATAGTTTGCAAACAATCATTACGAAAGACTTGGATTGTTTCTGTTGTCTTTTAGTGTTTTCCTGCCTTCTCCTTTGTCTGCACCTGCGTATTTAGTGAATCGTCCTCGGCAAGGGGCGGACCTTGAGGCACACCTGCTCGCCATTAGCCCGCCAGTATTTAGACTAGTCACTGTCAGCTTAGCCTTGCCGGTTATTCAGTGACGTGCTGTCAGGGGAGGCAAATGAGGCAGTGCCTCACCTTCCACCAGGTGGCTTAACCTTGAGATGTTCCAAAATGAAGTAATAAAATAAAATAACTTTTAATATTTCTCTTTTGGTTTATGCTTTCTATGTGATTTTGGTGTGGTTCCTGTATATTTTTGATCATTTTCATGGTCAAAATCGCTGGAATTCTATGTTGCCTCATCAAAACAATGCAGCAGACGAGAAGTGAGGCAGACACAGGCGCTGCCTCCACGGCTACACACAGTGTGTATTGGGCGTGTGCGTGCGAGGGGGCGCATGCTTGTTGCTACGGGGAAAAGGCAGGCCATGAGGCAGCAAGTACCTCTGCCTCAAGGTAGGGGGGGATATATTGTCAACTTGCAGTTCAATGCCTCAGCAGTACTCTGACTCGCCACACTGGGAGAAGTTGGGGAGCTCAATCTAGCAGACACAGGTCTCTCCAGCGGAAGCCAGCATTTTTTTCTTTTCTTTTTTTGTTTTTAACTATTTATAACAAACATGGCATTTTTATTAGAGTAAGCCAGCGTTTGTGGCTGTTTTTTGTCAGATGCAAAATGAATGTTTAATTTCCTGGAATGAAATTGAATTAAATGAATGTTTCTGCCAATAGTGAGGATTATATACTGTATCCAAAATTAAATACTTCTTTAAACTGGACTTTAAGACAAAATGAATGCGATCATACAAAATAATTTTTCATGGAGGATAGCTATTGCTGCTTCACATACAAATACAGAAAGGTAAGACACACTTACAATACTTGATTTATTTTGTTAAAAGCAAATGGGACCAATAAGTATTTTTAATAACATCTTTATCAAATACTTTTTGGTTTAATTTATCATATCATAATATCATGGTAAAGTTTTTATGGAAGCGAATAACTCCCTTTTTTCCCTGTAATTCTAATGTGCAACCTAAATCAACAATGACTAGAGCTGCACATAAGAATTTAAGTTAAAAAAAAAGAAATAAAAAGTATGTATGCCTCACCTGGGGTTTAGTTCACCGCGCGTCACTGCAGTTATTGTATCCTGAACTCCTCTCGTGCAGGCGCCTGCTTCACCTCACCAGACCTGGTACGTTGTCGCTACTTTGTCCTGAATTCCCTAACCCTGTTCTGTATTTATTTCCTAGCCCCCCTGAGGTAAAAGGGATTCTTTTGTTGGACTCTTGCCCTGCTCAGTGCGCTCTGGCCTTTTCTCCTGCCGACCTCTGAGGAACCTATTTTGTCCAGGTTATATGCTGTGCGTTTCTGCCCCATCGCCCTTAGTTAACCCTTTTTCTCAAATTAAAAGTTTTAATTTTTGTAATTCCACCTTGTCTCCTGTCTCTGCATCCTGGGTTCACCCCTCCTTGACCAAGACCTTAACAGTTTCCCTGGCTTTGAGACTCTCCCAAAGGACAGTGCTGCAAAGACACAACAAACTCCCTTCTTGTCTCTCATGGACACACACCTGTTGTTGTTGACTTTGGACGAGCAACTGCACAACATCAAGGCCGCGGAACAGAGGCATGTGGCAGGCTTACACACACACATGCATCCACCAAAAATATACGCCACACACACATACCCCACACTCCCCATCCAACGACCTAGATGCGAATCCCTTAGGGGTGATGGACAGCTGCGAAGCGCCTGAAGAGCTGCAGCCTGCCGCCATAGCCCCCACTCCCTCCCCTCTGTTGCAAGTCTCTAGATGTATGTTGATATATGTATATGAGCTTTGCTATGGAGGTTTTTTCCCACTCCAGTACGGGCCCCCTTAGGAGCCCAGTCTAGATTGTATCTTTTTACTCATCCTTGTGGCAAACCATCAGCGTTCCTGTTCTGTAACTCTGTACACTGTTTGTTTGTCTAATCTTGAATTAGTTTGTGCTGAAAACAAAGTTTTGTTGTACTTGTGCAATGACAATAAAGACCTACCTACCTTGTTCTTTTTGTATGTTTTACAATTTTAACGTGGGTTTATATTCCATCACAGTGCACATAGTTTACATTGCTAAATGAGAGCCGATTTATGGCAGTGCAGAAAAAGAAGAGCGTGCAAAGGTGGGCAAGTTGACGTGCACCTTTGAGTGTTGCTCAAGGACAACTTTGATTGGCAAAAATTACAATGATTGGCCAATAGCTGTTGGGAAGTTGCGAGGATTGAACGAAGTATACATAAGTCACAGGGAATGATTGAAATTCCTTAGTTTGGTGCAATCACATCATTGCAAAATCCTAACGTGTATGATTTTTATAATATTACTACAAATAATGATAAAAAAACACTGATATGATATTTAGGTAATTCCAATGCCAGTATTAAATGATTGAATGTGAGGCATCTACCTGCAGTAGAGCATCAGGGGGTAAATCCAAGGAGCGGCGTGTTTCTATTGACTCCATCCTCCGATGACGGTGCCCTCTCTGCGACTGTGTCATGGAGTCTGTCCTGGCTATGGAAGCGTCATCCTCCTCCAGCCCACCTCCTCCTTCTCCTGCGTCCTCACCTTCTTCTGAGCTGGAGCCTCCCTCTTCTGACAGCAGTGACTGCCGCTCCCCTGATTGCCGCTCCTGGCGTTTGAGGGACGGTGCACGACCTAAGCTGTTCCAGCTGGATCTGCGGCTGTTCCTGCCACTACCGGTGCTCCAAGGGGCGTAAGGAGATGCACTACGGGCACTGGCCTTTTTGTCAAAAAAAAAAAAAAAAAGGTTAAAACTTGGATGAAAAGTACAATTAAGCTGTGTAAATTTGTTATGGACCTAACAAAGCTCCATAGCCTTGGTGGGACTCGAAATGTATTCACTCGAGGTTTGTAGTTTGATTAATTAACAAGAGCAGATGTGGATTTTAAGACTTGTTCTCTGTAGCCCTCAATCAGTCAGTCAATGAATCAGTCAATCATCGGTTTGACAAATACAAAATAAACTGCCATACGAGTGCTGCTAAGACGACATATTCATCACCATCAATCAGTTTTAGTGTCAATTAAAGGTTTCTATGCTGTTACTCTTACTTGTTTGTTAACAACTGCGTTTGGACCCATGTTTTGAATCAACCAAAACAGTAACATTGAAGCAATTTAGATACACATAAATACATATATGTTGTGTATTTTTTGCAACTGTTACTAGGAATGGGAAATGAAAACCAGTTTTTGTTCAAAATGTGTTCACTTGCCAATAAAAATGATTCCCTTAACAACGCCATTGGGTGAGAATGACGTCATTATGCAACGTGCGTAGTGACGTCATACATTTTACAAGAAAAAATTGCAACAGCACGACTTCTAATAATTGCAAAGTTGCTAATTCATCAAGAGGAGGCGAGCAATATGCTGTAACATTTGATCACACAGCATGCAATAACTATAAATGCGTTATTGCACTGCATCGATCTCATCTCAGCACTTGTCATCTGGAGTAAATACAACAGGTATTAACTAATACTGCCTATCATTTTAGCGCTATTTGCTGTTAAATGGGAACTGCACTATTTTTCGGAATTTTGAAAATTGTTCACAATCATTATGAAAGACGTCAGATTTTTTTTTATGCATTATAAACATTAAATACATTTGATAAAACGTTTGCTTACAATGGAGGCTATGGAAGCCGCTCAATTCTGCCTATAAACAAATACCTCAATAGGTTGTATATACATTATATAAGTATATATGTAATGTAGTAATGGGCACATTTGTAAAATGTAATATTTACATATTTTGATCATTTTTTGCATACGCGGCGCATTAATTGAAAAATACGGGTCATCACGAATTCCTACTCAGTGGCCTAGTGGTTAGAGTGTCCGCCCTGAGATCGGTAAGTCGTGAGTTCAAATCCCGGCCGAGTCATACCAAAGACTATAAAAATGGGACCCATTACCTCCTTGCTTGGAACTCCGCATTAAGGGTTGGAATTGGGGGTAAAATCACCATAAATGATTCCCGGGCGCGGCACCGCTGCTGCCCACTGCTCCCCTCACCTCCCAGGGGGTGATCAAGGGTGATGGGTCAAATGCAGAGAATAATTTTGCCACATCTAGTATGTGTGTGACAATCATTGGTACTTTAACTTTAACTATTTTTTTCGTCATGACTGATTATTATTCACTGCAGACTTTATGAGTGCCGACAAACATAATACAACATCACTTACTGTATAAGGTCTTCTTTCATTAGGATGCCCACTGCTAGGATGTTCATATATTCCCATTTACATGAAGAATGTCTCTCAATCCTTGCGAAAACAATGGGTTGTGGTAGGTAGCAAGCGTCTTTTCATGTCGATCTCGCCAGTTTGGGGAAATAAATGACTCTTAAAGTGTGGCAACTTGTTGGATTACATTATCAGCCATGTACTTTTCAGGTAAGAGGCATGATAGATGACCTACATCAAACTTCCAGTGAGCAAGGAAGCGAGGCAGCAGCAGACCACTCGATGATGTAAAGATAGCGACCCACGGTATTGATCTCGGCGCCACTATAAATAGTTTGTCTGCGTTAGCGCTTATAATAACATTATCACTCATACTTGGTTAATATTTAAGTTATGAAATGCAAATGGGGTATTGCTGGCACTTTTTGGATGGGGTTTTTTTGGATTTTATGGGCAAAATAGAGGACCTCCCAATGGCTCCGCTGTAAGCGGACGTTTATTTTCTTTTATTTACAAGTAAGAATGCATAACATTTTTTTTTTTTAATCATCCGTCGTCATGTCTTTGATAATGATTGTGAACAAAAGTCACAATTCCAAAAAAAGGGAGTTCCCGTTTAAATTGAAATGAATGCCTTCTCATTTAGATGAGCATGACAAGAGACAGATTCTAACCGGCGCAAATGGGCAGATAGTACTATTTCCAGTTCATGTCTGCCGCTAGCTTCTCCTTTCACCATGGCAAGATGACTAAGTTTCTGATCGAAAGCTTTCAACCATTTGCCACAGAAGGTGCTCCTTATTTTCAAGAGATGAATAGTCAATTTGAATCTGAGAAAAGTTGCACGTTTTCCTCCGACCACATTTTCACTCAGTCATTTCCATTATACAGGTGAAACTCATTAAATGTTAATGTCATGTAAAAGTCCGTTCATGTCAGCAATTCAACTTCAAAAGGGAAACTAATAACAAGTGATATTAACTCATTAGTGAGATATGACAAGCGTGTATTTATTTTAATTTTGATGATCACAGCTTACAGTTTTTGAAGACCCCATTGTTTATGAGATTTTCAATTTGAGGTTCTCATAAACTGCAAGCCCTAATCATGAAAATTATATCAAAAGTAGGCTTGAATATTTTGAACTGCACATTAGGAGTCTGTCATATATTCCTTTCACCTTGTAAATCTAAACAAATATTTCTAATTGTTTGAGTTTCACCAGTATACATTCTAGGGAAATGCAAATATTTTAAAGTTTTGAAAATATTACTGAATGTTATATCCTTGTGTAATTTTCCCATAAGTTTTATTTTGTTAAATTCTACATAATAATATTCATTTTTTATATTTATTTAAAAAACAACATGTTTTTATGCTTGTAGGCTTTGTAAGGGAAAGTTACCTCTATACCAAACAAAATATATGGTAATCCATTTTTTTTATTCTCTTATTTTCTGAATAAGAATCGATACGGAACCAAATAGTTAAGCAGAATCGAAAGTGGAATTGGAACCACAAAAATCTTATCAATTCCCATTCTGAACTGTAACTGGCTCCAGAGCTTTTTTTCAATAATCCAAAAGAACATTAGGCACAGATGTTAGATTGAAGGGCCTGGCTCACAAGCTTGTAGATCAAGAATAATTGGTCTGAGGTCAGGGCTCCGACCAACCTCTTAATTATGTAGGCTTCTGCAGGAGCATAACAGGGTCTTCCTTAAACAATTACGACACACTTGTAAGGAAAGACATGTTTAAAACGTCATGCTGAAAAAATATATTCTGAATTTTCAAGAACTGACCAGAAAATTACAATGCCACTCACTGGACATTGAATTTCATAAAGACATATACAACTATTGGGAAGATAGATACTAACCATTGACTTGTCACAGGAGCCTGGGTCCATGGAGACACTGCTGCTTCGGCGAGACTCGTAACCCAGGATGGGGTCACCCCCAACAGGCAATTTAGGTATTGGCATTGGGGTGGCTGCTGTGTGGGTAATTTGAGGAGGAGTCAGGCTGGTCTTTAGATCCACATGACCATTTACAGGCACTATTATAACAAAAAGAAAGAGGGATAAGTAAAATGTATAATAATTGTAAAATTGATAGGGAAAAATAAAACAGACATCTTACTTTGGATCGCAAATAGAAACATATGAGAATGGATCTCGCTTGGCTACACCCTCAGTTATGTAACACAGTTAATTTGAAAAGTGAAAGCTACTGTATTGAGCCCTATGAATATTTCAGCGGCATATTAATCTTATGGGACATGTGGGAGAGATTATTGTTTGGCAGCCTCACAAATACATGATATGTGGAGGATAATGCAACTTTAATATTTTGAAAGCCTAGATAGAATATGTGCATTTGGCTACATCAGTTAAGGCTAGCAGTATTAGCCAGACCGTCTGAAGGTTCGGAAGGGAGAGGATACAGTACAAGTGGGAGTTTTACTCCACACTCTGGTGTTTCTATCGGGCTTTTCCGTCCGCAAAAGCAGTAATCGGAGGGCATGGGGGCTGGCGTATGTGAAATTATGGATGAGGCTTCCGTAATGGTTTGATGTGCAAAGGGAAAGCGGCGCACGTGCCCACTGAGTTGACTTATAAGTCCTGACCGATAACATCAGTCCATAGCAGATGCTCTAATTGGATTTTGACCTATTATTGTGATCTAAAAAACATGAATGTTTATTGTTTAACTTACATATTGCAGGGACAAGGGCAAGCAAACAAACCAGTAGGGCCTTAACTAAGATTTCACAAACACTGAGGTCTAAAATTAGTGGCCCAAAAAGAGCTTTGAAAGGCAGAAATCATGTGTTGTATTCCAGCACCTTGTAAATACTATTACTTAATGCATTGGTGTTTACTTGTCTCCATAATTACAGTTTGTACTGTATACCTAATAAATTCCCTTATACAAATTAACGGTAATATAAGAAACTTCACCGCCAGTGTCCAGTATCCAGTATGTATTTAACAGTCACACTGGTTGAGTTTTGTTTGCTAAAAAGGCACTGAATCGATATCAACTCAATTAAATGTTTCAGATCGAATCATGGTAAATAAAAAATATTGTCTCTGAGTCGTATCGGCAACCAGAGATTCTAAATAGAGTCAAATCATTGTTAAATCTAATCAGTTAGCAGGTTAGGTGGGTATGCATTTACCGTATTTCTTTGATTAGCCGCCGGGTATGTAATATACGCCTGCCTTGAATTACTGCCGGGCATAACTCGCTCACCAAATTAATAAGCGCATGCTTACTTTTACCGCCGGGTCAAATTCGTGACGTCACGAGTGACGCTTCCCCTGCCGTTATTTTCAAAATGGTGGAGGAGTTTTTATATGCCTTTACTGTGTGTAAACCAGGGGTCTTGTTCGACAGCCGTACAGATCACACTAATGGTTGTGATATAAAACGATTTTAACACTCTTACTAATATGCGCCACACTCTGTGAACCAACACCAAATAAGAATAACATATATTATATCCAAGAGTCACGGATACACGGCATTATGGGTACTCCCTATGCTGCGTTTATAATGTGCCACAGAGCCAATGCTCTCCAGAAATGTGCTTGGTGTGGGTTCACAGAGTGTGGCGCGTATTAGTAAGAGTGGTAAAGTTGTTTATATCACAACCATCAGTATAAAAAGTATGGCTGTTGACCTAGTATGCATTGCAATCTCGTATGAGAAGCAGCGAAATGCATGCGTCTGGCCGGCACGCAGACAGCATGGTGTTAAAGTGGGTACGATGACATGCTGTAGAGCAGTGGTTCCCAACCACCGGGCCGCGGATGCAGAATATATATATATATTTTTTTAACACACTCAATTTTTTACTGCATACCATTGGTAAGCTCAGGGGTGGGAAGAGGTTTTAAAATTATTAGGGCCTGCTTACTTTTACCGCATGCTTTGAATAAGCGCAGGAGTGAGAAGAGGTTTTAAATTAATTAACGCCCCGGCGGCTATTCAAGGAAATACGGTAAGTTAGGTGTGTTTTGATGCCACGTAAACGCGGTGCGATCAAGTGACGTCAGATGGCAACTATCAGTGGAGGCTATCTTGCTTCAGAGCAACTTTATGGATTATTATATTACTTTAATGTTTAACTTTTTTGATAGGATTAATAATGGCCTGTGGATTACTGGATCTCTATGAGGACGGTTAAAGAAGCGTGGTAGCGGCGGTCGTGACTTGTGATTAAAGTGTGTTCCCTTCAAAATAAACTAACTCGGCGTGGGACGGTGTGGCGCAGTAGTAGAGTGGCGGTGCGCAACCCGAGGGTCCCTGGTTCAATCCCCACCTAGTACCAACCTCGTCACGTCTGTTGTGTCGTGAGCAAGACACTTCACCCTTGCTCCTGATGGGTGCTGGTTAGCGCCTTGCATGGCAGCTCCCTCCATCAGTGTGAATGTGTGCGTCAATGGGTAAATGTGGAAGTAGTGTCAAAGTGCTTTGAGTACCTTGATGGTAGAAAAGCGCTATATAAGTACAACCCATGTATCATTTATCGTATATCATTATCATAAGAGTGCGTGACTTTGAGGGACTTTTGAGGGGAAAAATATCGTTGTGTTGCAAACTTTTAAGTGGTGTTGCTTCCTTATTTGTGATTATTCTGAGTTTATCAGATCCTACCCGAGTATTTTTTAACCTGAATAAATGTGACAGAGCATGCGTGTCAGCATGCTAAGGTCAGCTTGATAACATTTAAAAAAAACAAAAAAACAATAGCTGTATAATTTGTCCAGAATCTTAACGTACCCCTGGATTCAACCAATTAGGAACTGGTACCAAAAAATACTGGTACTCGGTAAACATCCTCAGTCCTAAGTGCAAGACTAGATGCTATTATCTGTGGTTTATCACTAGTAAGAATTCATATTTGATAAATTACATAGCTCACCTGCAGAGGCTGATAATTCTCTGCTGTTAACATCCTCCACACTCCGTGCAAAAGAATCAATCTCGGAACCTGGTTTAGAGGAATCACCCTTGAGACAAAAATACACATAAAAAAAAAAAAACATAAAAAATTAACGTTAGTCAGAAAGCAGGAGGTTCGCCATTGCCTCAGAGCCCAGATCCCTGCTGAGCATTATCTCAGTCAGACATTAGAGGCAACGTAACTCTGAACAGGTGCATTTGACCAGAACCCAGAGTTCCAAGGAAGAGGAAGAGGAAGTGTGTTCATCAACACAATTTAATCATGCAAAAACAGTAAGAAAATATTACTGAAAAAAATAAAATAAAATAAAACACAAGTACTGACACATAATTACAGTAACATGCATGAAGGGCAGGGGGTGTCAAGAGTAAAGAGGTTTATTGTGGTTACAACTCAGCTTGACCGTTGTTAGAACAACCAAAGCATGAATGCCTTTGTTTAAGACAATGTCGATGTCTTCCAAATACTTCACAAGTTCAGCCTTCTACCTTTATGGTAGCAACGTGAATAATAAAATGTTCCTGTTTTTGTTTTTTTTTAACACCAGTGACTTCTAAATCTTCCCAAATGCAAGACTTTTATGTCCTGTTCTGTAGAGTGAGACTTTACGGTCTCATTTACATGTTATTTTGCATTAAAAGCCTCCCGAGTGCCTTACATTGATTTGCCTGATTTCCCCTGACTGGTGGAGTGTGAGGAAAGTGGGTAAGTAGATAATCGACCACTGGCCAAATCACGAAAAAGGGGTACTTGAAACCTTCAGAGCTTTCTCCATTCAGTCATCATAGTGTATAGACACAAATTGAGCTCTTCTTTGTGGAAGGGACTAAATGGCATTGTGAGGTTAATGATGTTTGGTTGACTGAAATGAGTTGCTTTTGTGGGATTGTGTTGGGAATAAACATTGACTAGAAAACTGGCCTGTGGGGATATACTGCAAAGTCTCTTGTCATAGACTATAAACAAAGGCATGGTTTCCAATAACCACAAGTCATAATGCAACAGAATAATACTGCCAAATTAGGCTGTAACTGTAACATTCCGACTGGAAACTTTTTTTTTTTAGGTCCACTAACATGTTCACCCTACATTACTTAGTGTCGAGATCTTAGCTGAATAAAGTGACAAAGTATCTAATGGCTGCCAAAGATGACTTACAATAATACATATTTTGTGGTGTCTATAATAACTTTATAACCTGTTAAGTAAAATAGTTATCAACAAATTTGCCACTACTTGTTAACAGTAGGGCTGAATATTTTAATAGTTGAATAGTCAGCGATTAATTTTTCGATTAGCCAACTGGTCAAACAACTATTGCCTAAGATCTGCTGTACAAGGCATTAATTTGGATGTTGTGTACACAACTATATCTCTAAATCCTTTTTACGATGTATAATATTAAATATCATTTGTAAAAACACAACCAGAAAATACGGACAAACTTTATAACATGAAGTTTACTGTATAACCACAGTGAAAAATAAATAAATAGACCGCAAGATGCAAGTGCAAGATGTCATGAACACATGACATTCAGTGCAAAACATAATTGTATTTAGTTGCAATTATTTACCTAAAGGTGTACAAGTGTAAACATTAACATTCCTGGTGGTTTCCATCCAACCACCCCTTTTCTCCCGCTTATTCCCTTTGGAGTCACAGGGGGCGCTGGTGCCTATCTCAGCTACAATCGGGCGGAAGGCGGGTACACCCTGGACAAGTTGCCACCTCATTACAGAGCCAACACAGACAACATTCACACTCACATTCACACACTAGGGCCAATTTAGTGTTGCCAATCAACCTATCCCTAGGTGCATGTTTTTGGAGGTGGGAGGAAGCCGGAGTACCCGGAGGGAATCCACGCAGTCACGGAGTCAACATGCAAACTCCACACAGAAAGATCCCAAACCCGGGATTGAACCCGGGACTACTCAGGACCTTCGTATTGTGAGACAGACGCAATAACCCCTCTACCACCGTGCTGCCCATCCTGGTGGTTTATCACTTAAAATTTGATTAAAAGGCTCATCGACAAAACACATTTTTGTCTATTTTTTTGTGTAATTTTAAATCAATGTCGAATAATCGTTGCAGCCTTATTACTTAGATGAGCTAGCAATGAGCCTATCTTATTATTTTTGCTTTCAGGCAGTCTGCATACCTTACAGCATTGTTCTGCTTCGCATAGGGTCAGTGCCAGAACTGCGTCAGCTAACACAGTGGTCCCTAACCTCCGGGCCGCAGAATAATTCTTTATTATTATTATTTTTATTTATTATTATTTTTTTTTAATCAACATAAAAAAACACAAGATACACTTACAATTAGTGCACTAACCCAAAAAAACTCAATTTTTCATGACAAAAATGGAGGTTTTTGTCATGAAAAATGGAGATTTTTTGGGTTGATGTACTGTACGTCCCCTGTACCCACCCCCCGCCGCCGGGCCGCGGGGCAAATTATCAAGCGTTGACCGGTCCGCAGCTACAAAAAGGTTTGGGACCACTGAGCTAACAAACTGCATGATCACTTCACTGTATCACTAGAAAGAAAATAAGAATACGGATAATGTTTCTCTTTTTTGCCTGTTTAGGGTTTACCACTTTAAACAAAAATATGTTCAGAAATGTCGACCCTGTTTTAGACGGAAACCAACAAATGTGTCTTCAGTGTATTTCTTGCTCAAAATCTACTTGCTGAAGCTCTATAATTAAAACTGGGTAAAAACATAATGCTGAGTTAGCATATATCAAGGACATTTGCAGCTAAATATGATAATAATAAATGCCAAGATTTCCCAGGCGAAGGTCTCCCTCTAGACACTATCAGTTTTAGTGTTTTGAGTGACCATATTTTGTGAGCACAAATGGTGCAGTTTGTTTTTGTTTGTTTTTTAAATCTAACTTTTTCCTCAATGGTCTTTGGCGTTTTGCAGATATGCATATTTTAAGAAAAGTGAACTATCATTGTCCTTATTGAACATTCACCCTAACATATTCAGTATCGTTGAGCATTCTGGGAAAAAAATGGTCCAACTTGAGGGAGTGTAATCAGATAAATAAACTTCATTTATTACTAAGGGAATATTATCGCACAGCTGAGGTTAAATAAGCGAGTAGCAGGGTGGACATGATGTTGGTTTGGAGCAAATGCATGGGGGTGATAGTCTTGAGGGAAATCCTTGGTGATGAAATCGCTGGGATGTTTAGACAGCTTGTGTACACTCTGCCACCGCAATTTAGGCACGGCGGCATGAGCAGGAGATAGGCCAGACCAGACCGTCTGCAGATAGCCTGACATTAATAGACACTAATAGCTCACCCGATGATCTCAATTACCTGGCCTCCAAAAAGAGTCTACATGGCAGAAAGATGTTGATAGAAGGGAGTAGATTAATAATTTGCATGCTTTCCAAATCAAGTTTCTTACGCAGTTGCATTGTCAAACTTAGCAGTCAAAAAGAAAGCAGTAGCAAGAAAACATTTTAACTCGGACATAAATTTAACTGATATGCCACCTTAAAATATGCTTTGGCCTAACAAATCCTGTATTTTAAGGTTTTGGTAGATTATTGAAATTAATGACTAGAATGAAAGGACGGCGTGGCGCAGTGGTAGAGTAGCCGTGCGCAACCCGAGGGTCCCTGGTTCAATCCCCACCTAGTACCAACCGCGTCACGTCCGTTGTGTCCTGAGCAAGACACTTCACCCTTGCTCCTGATGGGTGCTGGTTAGCGCCTTGCATGGCAGCTCCTTCCATCAGTGTGTGAATGTGTGTGTGAATGGGTAAGTGTGGAAGTAGTTTTAAAGCGCTTTGAGTACCTTGAAGATAGAAAAGCGCTTTACAAGTACAACCCATTTATCATTTAGAAATATTTTTTTTGTATTTTACTAATTGATACACTGTTTGTTCCCATTTGGTCTCAAACACCTGCCCTTGTGCCTTGCGGGAGAAAAGTGCCTTTTCTGAAGGAACCTATTTTGTTTCTTCATTCATTTATCAATAAAAATTAATCTCCAAAATATGATCTGATATCTGACAGGGCATATAATTTAGCTCTTATGTACCACCACTTCCCTCATTCTAATGTGGTGCTGAGCCTACACTATGTCTCAGAAAATCTGAAACACAGGTAATAACAATGTTTGTGATCCCTTGACAGTATTTGGTGCTAAATTAATCTCAACATTAGCGCTGCTGCAATCATTATGACTCTACTGGTTTAGCGTTTCCAAAACAAACTAAAAAGACGCAAAGCTTTGTAAAACTGTTAACTGATGTTTGTCATGTTGAATAAATGGAGAGATGGCCACATTTGCATTTCCATATACAGTGTGGAAATTTTCTTGGGGAAATGGGAATAATTTGGGGTTTTTCATTTTCATCACAAATACAGTCAGCAAAAGAATAAAACAACCTAAATCATGCCCATATCCAAGTTTAAAACCACATCCTATGCTTTACTGTTAAACATCATAACCACTGAGCTAGCCAATCTGATAAATAAACAACAGACGGGCGAATCAATAAATTACAGTTTTGCCATTTCATAAATTTGATTTCACTCGTTTTGTTTTAGTTAAAATTATTAGCAGTGCCAAAAAAAATAAAAACATTTTCCAATTAATCACAATTCTTATTTGGAACGATTCTTAATCGATTAAAAAAAAAATAAAAAATCTATGATTTTTTTATTCATCCAGCCACTCAGGCAAAACACATGATGCCCATATCTGCTGTCCAGATTTACTTAAGAAAATGTAAATTTTGACTACTTTGTTTAATACTTTATTAGTACTTGACTTTATTCAATGTGTGGGTATAATTTTATTAAACAAAACCAGTTTTATTTTATATAATATAGAAATGTATCAGAGCTGTTTATCTTTTTTATGGAGGAATGTAGTTAATCATAGAACTGGCACCAAATGTTATTAAAAAAAAAAAAGTATAGATTTTGAATCCAGAATCAAATCTAAATTGAATCATTAATCCTAGGAATTGAATCGAATCGTGTGGTGCCCGAAGATTCACACAGCCCAACTATTGATATGAAAAGTAGGTCTTAAGTTGAGCATTCTAGTTAAGTAAATATAAAGTTGAATATCATTAATGTGGTAGGGTTTTTTGCTGCAACTGTCATAAAATGACAAAACCCACATTCATTTTGTATTCATTTTGAGATGTGTTTGTTTGTGTTCGTTACTATATAAGTTGAAAATATCCTGCTATGATTCTCATCATAACAATACATTCATAAAAAGTTTTCTCGATGGGTCCCCTTTTTTATGGCATGGGCACTTAATCTCCAAAATCTCGACTATAGTTATCTTTTCTATGAAAAAAGCATACAAATCGAGGTTAGATTTCCCCGCTTTGTTTACTCAAAAATTAAGTATTGCATAACCATGATAATAAAAAAAATGTTTAAAGGTGTTTTTATTAGATTAACTATTATTTTATATATTACATAGGTATATCAGTTATCCTCATGCTTATTATCAAACTGTTAAGCTCATTACATGTCAATATTTTGTACCTAATGCTGTGGCAAGTAATATACATTAAAACACTAAAGCCAGCAGAATCATCACTTTAAGCTACAAAGTATATAAACAGTATGAGGATAAGCAGCTATATTGGATCGACTATGGACTTGATTCTCACGGTTACGTTAGATCCACTATGGATTGGACTTTCACAATATCATGTTAGATCCGCTCGACATCCATTGCTTTCGACGTCCCACTGGAGTGAATTTTTCCTTGCCCTTATGTGGGCCCTACCGAGGATGTCGTTGTGGTTTGTGCAGCCCTTTGAGGCACTTGTGATTTGGGGCTATATAAATAAACATTGATTGATTGATTGATTGATATCACATCTTGAGAACTTTCAAGAGTGGACATAGAATGATTACTTTATGGTTGGATTTTTGACCAACCTGACTAGACTCTTGTTTAAGGGCTTGTGTCATTCAAACAGCACTGATCTTCACCACATCACTGATTCGCTCTCATCCTTTAGACTGGCTGGATTTATCTAGCTGTGCTGGAGTTTCCCAGTAAGATGGAACACTCTCTCCTCATGACTAAGTCCTAACCTCCAGCATGATAAAACCCCAGTCTAAAAGAGAGATTGTTGTTGTTGCAGTGGAAAGAAAAGGAGCACAGTGGAGGTCAGGTGAAAGCTAAGCAATAAACCTTAATGCTGTTTAAAAGAGTTGGAAAATAATACTCTAAAAATGCATGCACATTGTAAAGTAATGCAAGTGTTTTAGCACTCAGTTGTTACTTTCAAAGCCACTCAGAGCAATCATTCACTGCCTTGGTTAGATCTAACAGCAGGGACAGCATGAGGGAAGCCAAGGGTGGACCACTTTGAGATGTCACATGTCTTCTGGCCAGCAGCCATATTGGAGGTCATCTGTTTTTTGGCACACGCTACTTGCATTTTTTTATGCTGCAATTGATTGTTTCAGAGTCCCCTTAAAATGCACCAGACTGATATATGTTCCCATTTAATTTATACAATTGTAGTTAAGTGAATAGTAGTTACTTTCTGGCTTGTGCAGCCCTTTGAGACATCTGTGATTAAGGCCTATATAAGTAAACTTTAATTGATTGATTGATTAAATGTTACTCAGCAATAACGGAAAAGTACAAAATTTGCTCACGTAGTTATTCAAAGTTTTGTAGTACTAGTACAGCCGTTTATTTTGAACATGCTACAAAGTTACATCAGAATATATAGCTTGTTTGCAGTTTAAAATACATGTCCGACAGGGAGTAGGAAGAATCAAAAGTATATGTACTTAAGTAGCCCTTCTTCATATGACAGCAATTACTAATACATTACTTTACTGTACTTCCTTTCCTTTGATCACAACTAGGATAGGAACATCAGCCCCAGACTAAAGCCTCTTCTGGTGTCCTGCAATACTGTTGTAATCCTCTACTGCAAGACTATTAAACTAAATTGTTTGGGGGCCATAATTTCAGAGAGCTAAAGCCTGGGGGGCATACTTCTCCTTTTTAATCTTCTGTACCTTAGAACCGCAGTCCTCTAAACCAGTGGTTCTCAACCTTTTTTCAGTGATGTACCCCCTGTGAACATTTATTTAATTCAAGTACCCCCTAATCAGAGCAAAGCATTTTTGGTTGAAAAAAAAAGAGATACAGAAGTAAAATACAGCACTATGTCATCAGTTTCTCATTTATTAGATAGTATAGCAGTGCAAAAATATTTCTAATTTGTAGTGGTCTTTCTTTAACTATTTGGAAAAAAAAAGGTATAAAAATAACTAAAAACCTGTTGAAAAATAAACAAGTCGTTCAATTATAAATAAAGATTTCTACATATAGAAGTAATCATCAACTTAAAGTACCCTCTTTGGGGATTGTAATAGAGATCCATCTGGATTCATGAACTTAATTCTAAACATTTCTTCACAAAAAAATAAATATTTAACATCAATATTTATGGAACATGTCCACAAAAAATCTAGCTGTCAACATTGAATATGCCATTGTTGTAGTTTTTTTCACAGTTTATGAACTTACATTCATTTTTTGTTGAAGTATTATTCAATAAATCTATTTATAAATGAGTTTTTAATTGTTGCTATTTTTAGAATATTTTTCAAAAATCTCACGTACCCCTTGGCATACCTTCAAGTACCCCCAGGGGTACACGTACCCCCATTTGAGAACCACAGCTCTAAACATTTAATTTTTGGTATTTTTGTTTTGGCAAAAACTCTGGGAAAAATGCTTTTAGACTTAAAGACTTAGACTTCCTTTTACTGTCATTCAAATTTGAACTTTACAGTACAGATAAGACATTCTGTCGCATTAGCTCGTTGTAGTGCAGGATAAAAGAGCAATATGGTGCAGATATAAATACATAGATTACTGTACAGATAAATATACTGCACATTTCCATATACATTCACGTTTATGGATGTATGTTATATTGTCTTTATATTCCAGTATGTTTATTCCAGTAATTTTGGGGGGAATTGAGGGGATTATTATGATTTGTTCAAGAGTCTGATGGTCCGAGGGAAGAAACAGTTACAGAGGCTGCTACGGAGGCTACAGAACCTCTTTCTAGTGTCCAGCAGTGGGAGTGTAAACAAAGCTTTACGGTAAAAAGCTCTATTGCCAGAATTTTACTGTACAATTTATGGGGGGCATTACACTGAATAAACTGAAAAATGAAATCACTGTTTTTTTACAGTAAAATTCTGACGACTGAGCTGCCTGTTTATTGTAAAATCTACAATTTTTTACAGCGTATACAATAAGAATGTACAGCGGTTTTTTAGAAGCTACTGCACAAAAAGGTAGTCAAATATCATTTGTGCTCGTGTTTTTCAGGAATCTGCTGCAAAAATGTTAGTCCCTCACAAGTTTTTGGAACTGAAATAAATGGGGGCGGTCTGGTGTTATTCACGCACCTGATTTAGCTTATGGGCCGCCAGTTGAATAGCACCGCTGTACTGTATAATACTGGTGGCAGTACACCTGAGAAGCATTCTGTTAATAATATATTTTTTTTTCAGAATTAGGGGTAATTAGTTTGTATGACTTGACATATTATTATTGTTATTATTATTAAAAACAGTACTTAAGCAATTAATCAATTATTCAGCCCCATGTGCATGTTATCTGGTAATGTCTATGTTTGCTGTCAGGCAAATGTTTCATTTGCATGCCACCTCTGTAATAGCATTTCTGAACATTGGCCAACAATTCCTGTTCTTTCCTAACATAATTACCTCACATGATTTCAGTGGCCTAATAGCATCAGCAGCAGCTGTTCTAATCGCTTGATCTTCATACTGCAGAGTTTATTTTTTGAGGATATGAGTATTTTCTGCAGTGGACCATCAGGCTGTGGTTTTTGAAAGACATATGACAGAGCTCCAAAGTCTCAGTGGGGAAAGATGGAGGGCAAAGTAAAAAGGGAAGGATCGAGGGGAGGGCTGTTAGTAGAATAAGTGCAGGGAAATGGGCGGAGCTGGCATGCTATACCGTACATACCCCTGCGTCTACAGGCAGCTGAATTAGACTCGGTTGGGCATGCAAATCCTCCCGCTTGGTCACTTCCTGCAGTGGAAGTGTTTGGTGCAGCCGGACAGAGGAAAAAAGCATAGAAGTGAGAGGCACCAAGAGCAGATGCAAAAGTTCAAGGTCACATTCTGAGGTCACCATGCAACATGTCACAGCCAATTTCCTGTCCCAGTCCATGGTAGCTGTATCAGCTGCACTCCAAGATAATCAGCAGCCTCAGTAACAGGAGCGCAACAAGGTCAGTGAGTCAAACTGAAGAGCGCAGGCATATTGTTTTTGTTTTTGTTCTGAAAACAACCACGGCGTGTAATCCTTACAAACGAGGTTAGTGACTTTGCAGCACAGTATTGTTCAGTACATGCTCAGTACACATGAAGGTTTCAAGTAGATGTGCTTGCACGTGTACAATTTGGGAGACCCCTGCACTTTGCTATGTGGCGTAATTCTTACATGGCGAAAAAACACAAATAACATGCCTCTTTTTGGACACAAAAAACCATACCCACACACAAGGATGTTATCGAGAAAGTTAAAAACATGGGCTAGTGGAAGACTCCCACCCAAATTTCCCCTCATCCATCCATTTTCTACCATTTGTCCCTTTTGTATTTGCAGGGGGTGCTAGAGCCTATATCAGCTGCCTTCGGGCGGAAGGCGGGGTATACCCTGGACAAGTCGCCACCTCATTGCAGGGCCAACACAGATAGACAAACAACATTCACACTCACATTTACACCCATCCAACCATCCATGTTCTACTGCTTGTCCCTTTTGGGGTCGCAGGGGTGCTGGAGCCTATATCTGCTGCATTCAGGCGGAAGGCGGTTACACCCTGGACAAGTCGCCACCTCATCACAGAGCCAACACAGATAGACAGACAACATTCACACACTAGGACCAATTTAGTGTTGCCAATCAACCTATCCCCAGGTGCATGTCTTTGGAAGGGGGAGGAAGCCGGATTACCCGGAGGGCAGTGGTTCTCAAATGGGGGTACGCGTACCCCTGGGGGTACTTGAAGGTATGCCAAGGGATACGTGAGATTTTTAAAAAATATATTCTAAAAACAGAAACAATACAAAAACAATTTATAAATATATTTATTGAATAATACGTCAACAAAATATGAATGTAAGTTCATAAACTGTGAAAAGAAATATAATATTTAGTGTTTACAGCTAGATTTTTTGTGGACATGTTCCATAAGTATTGATGTTAAATATTTATTTTTTTGTGAAGAAATGTTTAGAATGCAGTTCATGAATCCAGATGGATCTCTATTACAATCCCCAAGAGGGCATTTTAAGTTGATGATTACTTCTATGTGTAGAAATCTTTATTTATAATTGAATCACTTGTTTATTTTTCAACAATTTTTTAGATATTTTTATTTCTTTTTTTCCCAAATAGTTAAAGAAAGATCACTACAAATGAGCAATATTTTGCTCTGTTGTACAATTTAATAAATCAGAAACTGATGACATAGTGCTGTATTTGACTTCTTTATCTCTTTTTTTCAACCAAAAATGTTTTGCTCCTATTAGGGAGAACTTGAATTAAATAAATGTTCACAGGGGGTACATCACTGAAAAAAGGTTGAGAACCACTGCCGTAGGGAACCCAGGCAGTCACGGGGAAGACATGCAAACTCCACACAGAAAAATCCCGAGCCCGGGGATCGAAGCTAGGACCTTCGTATTGTGAGGAAACGATCATTTAGTTGCTAAAATTATGACAAACCAGATGGATTTATCATCATCTCAGCAGCCTTCGGAAGAAATACGTAGTTAACATGTTTTGTAGGGGCAAATGAAAACAATAAATATAGCAACAGATAGCATGTGAAGTTACAGGTCAGGCCACACGGATATGGCCAAAATAATAATCACAAATAGTAAATTGTAATAACCACAATTATTCATTTTGTCAGGTAAAACATAGCGGTTCCCAAAAATCGGCAAATTACTTGCAGTAATGAGGTCTGAATGTGACGTCATCATGTAATATGTAATGAAACAGTCTAATAAAAGGGTAAAACAAAGGTTATCCATATGTTCATTATTCATATTAACATTTAATATTTTTTCTCATTACCAAAAAGAAACAGCCTCATCAATGCGGCAAAAATGTCATGATTATCATCCTATGCATATATAGAAAACAATTAATTCCCCCCGAAAACTCCATAGACTTACACAATTCAGAGGAATTACTATTTTGGCCTTTAAAAAAAAGATTTAGGAAATGTGCAGAATGTGTAGTGAGATACGCAAAAAATGAATTATGGTCGAAGAAACATCTGTTCAAGGATGGAGGACAATAATGTGACAGAGTGGGAGGAACATCTGTGTCAAACAAAATTTGCTATTTTTACATCATCGTGTCTGTGTCTTAATCCCAGAACAGTTGTCTCACATCATTCAAGAGCTCGTTTCCTAGCAACCCCAACAAGAAAGAGGAAAGTTTGTCAGATGAAAAATATACTTTCAAAGAGGGACGCGAAGTTGGGAAAAAAGGATGTGGAAAATACAAGACATCTCTGTGAGGATACAGAGGAGCAGTGGGAAGACAAGTTAATAGATCTACATTCACTTCTGTTATGTGCCTCCATTCAGTAATCTTTATAGTCCTATCTGCACAGCAGATGTATCAAATGCTAAGTAGAAGCACATTACAATACATCAGTAGACGGCTTGCTCTACCTTTTCAAATATTTGACTAATACACAAACAAAGGAAACTCTGCTCCTGTTCATCAGCACCAAAGATAAAATGTCATGTGTTCAACCCCCTGAAGCTTCGACCGATATTGTCAAGTCAATAGTGCTATCCCTCCATAGAAAGTCCCCACTGGTGGACAAGAAGAAAAATGTAATCTGGACCTTGAGCCAGATATTTTACTTACTGTTATGACACAAAACAAGTGGTACACTTGCCTGTGTCCTGGCTGCTAAGTACAATATGGCTAAGGTGACCAATACCATCAGAAAAAATAATATAAATAAATAATGAGCAGGTTTTGGTCTTTATCTGAAGCGATGCATCTTTGATATTTCACTTTCTCCTGCCATGCTTTGCTGATCACCCTCACTTTGCTCATCATCAAGTGGTTCCAGCCAATCAGTAGGAGGATTGTCAACATGGTCTTTCGCGTTGTCATTGATTTGATTTTTCTCTTCTTCTTCCCTAATCACATCCATCACACATCTTTGAAGGGTACATTAAAAAAAATGTATTTATATTTATGTTTGAATATGTAAGTATTAAAGGGGAACATTATCACCAGACCGATGTAAGCGTCAATATATACCTTGATGTTGCAGAAAAAATATAATTTTCAAACGATTTCCGAACTCTAAATGGGTGAATTTTGGCGAATTAAATGCCTTTCTGTTTATCGCTCTTTTGGCGATGACGTCAGATCGTGACGTCACCGAGGTAATACAGCCGCTATTTTCATTTTCAACACATTGCAAACACCGGGTCTCAGCTCGGTTATTTTCCGTTTTTTCGACTATTTTTTTTAACCTTGGAGACATCATGCCTCGCCGGTGTGTTGTCGGAGGGTGTAACAACACTAACAGGGAGGGATTCAAGTTCCACCACTGGCCCGAAGATGCGAAAGTGGCAAGAATTCTGCCGCCAGACCCCCATTAAATGTGCCGGAGTGTCTGCACATATTACCGGCGATGACAGACATGGCACAGACATGTACGGATAACCTGCAGATGCATTTGCAACGATAAAGTCAACGAAATCACAAAGGTGAGTTTTGTTGATGTTGTTGACTTATGCGCTTATCAGACATATTTGGTTGCGGCGTGACTGCCAGCTAATCGATGCTAACATGCTACGCTAATCGATGCTACAATGCTATTTACCGGTGGTGAATTTGCAACTATATTACGTTTCCTTCCACCCACATTTAATGCGAAAAAAACACTTACCAATCGACGGATTTAAGTTGCTCCAGTGTCACAAGATGCGAAAGTCCTGATAGATAGATGGATAGTACTTTATTGATCGTTTGGTCCGCACATTTTACCGGCGATGCTAACGCGGCTATTGGGCAATGCTATGGCTATGAATAGCGTCAATAGCTATTCGCTCAATAGCTTCAGTTTCTTCTTCTGAATCTGAGCTAATGTCGCTATATCTTGCTGTGCTATTCGCCATTGTTTGTTTACATTGGCAGCACTGTGTGACGTCAGAGGTAAATGGATAGTGTCTTCGCAGAGAGCGAAAAAAAGGCACTTTAAAGCTTTTTTTAGGGATATTCCGGGACCGGTAACATTTTGAAAAAAACTTCAAAAAATACAAGCCACTGGGAACTGATTTTTATTGTTTTTAACCCTTTTGAAATTGTGATAATGTTCCCCTTTAAATATCTATGGATGGGCACCTTACACATTTAAATCGATACGGGGACAACTCCCAGTACCCGGGAATCGATACCGGTACCAATTTACAGTACTTTTGTGTGGGTTCATGTGTTAATTACCGTATTTTTCTGATTATAAGTCGCAGTTTTTTTCATAGTTTGGCCGGGGGTGCGACTTATACTATGGAGCGACTTATGTGTGAAATTATTTACACATTACCATAAAATATTAAATAATATTATTTATCTAATTCACATAAGAGACTAGGCGTATTTCAGTAATTGTCACACTCACACACACGTCAACCTATAAAAATTTGGCGGGGGCGGGTCATGGCAGAAGTGCATTGTGAAAAAAAAGATGCTACCTGCTACTACTTCCGTACTTATGAAAATTGATCATTTCAACATCGGCAGTTACTTATAAAAACTGAGCAGGGCTGAACAAAAATGGCACCGAAAAGGAAATAATATACTATAGGTTACAAGGCTGGAAGTAGTGAAATATGCAGCAGAAAACGGCAACCGAGCAGCAGAAAGAAAGTTTGGAGTAAGCGAGAAACTTGTAAGGGACTGGCGAAAAGCAGAGGCTACTCTTACTGAAATGAAGAAAACTAAAAAAGCTAATCGCGGGCTAAAAGCGCAAGGAACAAATTCACAAATGGGTGCTTGAAAATTGCCTTTCAAATATCTATTCTTGGTGTTGGATTTTATCAAATAAAAATGTCCCCAAAAAATGCGACTTATACTCTAGTGCAAATTATTTATGTTTTTTTCCTTCTTTATTATGCATTTTCGGACGGTGCTACATATACTCTGGAGCGATTTATAATCCAAAAAATACGGTACTGTTCTTTTGTTGGGTAATAACATCTAATTTTTTCAATACAAATAAGAATGATTTGATAACAAGTGAGGTGTCTATCTTCATCTGCTGTTATATTTATTTTCTTACACTTCCGAGTCTCATTTGCAAGTATTATAGAAGAGACTTTGCAAGCAGTTTTAAGACGCTAGATGCACAAGAGTATAAAGTACGGTGTGTTGCCTAGCTAAGAACTACCATATTTTCTGGATCATGGGGCGCACTGGATTAAAAGGCGCACTAACAGGTCTGTTCAAGTGTATTTTCATAGAAAATGCGCACCGGATTATAAAACGCAATAAGGGTGTCACATGTTTTCAACATTTAAAACACTTATTTGTGGTCTAGATAACATGTACTGGTTGTTCTTTGGTCAAAATTTTGCAAAGATTATGTTTTACAGATCATCTTCAAGTCCTTTTCTGATGCGCCTTTTGTGGGTGGTCTTATTTTAGAGGCTCCGCTTTGACAGCGTCTTTTCCCCATCATCTTTGTTGTAGTTTTGAGCACTTTCATAGCGAGTCTACTGACGGACATACGTTTGAACTTTACGCTATTTTGTATTAGAGATGGCAACAACAGAGTACAAATGCCCCACATTGAGAGGATAGAGAAAAAAGAAGAAGCTTATTTTCTTACGGCGTCAGTGTGGACTATAATGGCGGAAGCGCACACATTTTTGAGAATTATGCAGATCCCAAATGCACATTAGTTTGTACCAATAATTTGTATTCGGACACGTGACTTTTGAACGGACATGAACAAAGTGGTGGGCCACCAAACCAAGAAAACAGAGTGCAAACTATTTAAGTACGCAAGGGGCTTAGATCTTACCAATAAAAGTAAATACGAGTAAAAATGCAAACTCAAAATAAGATTTGTCTAGTGATCTCACAAATTAATTCCCAAACATATTGAACTATCTTGTGCTCCAGACATCAATCTACACAACAAAACTGATGGCAACTTGGAAAAGCATGGAGGTCTACAACTTCTTTGTGTGTGGCTCGGTCGAGGAAATTGGTAGCAAGACTCTCCCGGATAAATATGCATTGTTTTTGCTGGGGTAAAGTTGCATTTCATGATTTCAATTTGTGTCATGTTTGTGTCCTGCCCTTGCTGTTGCACGTGCCGTTTACGAGTAGCGTATTTTTTCCATCTTTATCAAAATATAACTACAGATGTCAACATTGTTTCTGTGCTGAAAGCTTCAGTTATGATTGCTGTCTTTAGAAAAAGCTTACATAATTTAGGTTTTGCTCAGATTTGCTTTCTTTTATTTACACTCGCAAAGTTGAAGCTTTACTGAACACATAACAAACATGTGTTTTGAGGACTACAAATATTAAGATAAATACTTCAATGGGAAGTATTAATTTTAAAAGCATTTCAAACAAAGATTTAATGAAGTGATCACGAAAAACTTGTGCGTTCTTCGACTCTGCCATCTTCGACTTGGTGTTCTCGTATTTTTATTTTTTTGTAAAATCATGACATCTTCCGCCCTTCTTGACCTCTCAAAGAACACTGAAGGAACATTTATCCTTTGTGTGATTTGAGCAGCTCGAACCGGCGAAAAGAATGCAAGCACTGGGCATTTTGTCTTCGAGAAAGGCAAAATGCTGCCGAGAATGATAGGACAATAGTTGCTTGCGAGCCCACCACTTCGAGCCTCGCATAGTTAACGAGCCGAACCTGACGTCAGGTGAATACAACCTATAGGTGGTTTTGCATTATATTTTTTTAAAAATGCCTGATAATATGTCTCCTATAGTAGGTGCCAATTTGGGATCCTTCCATAATAATACCCCTACGTTGAAGCACAGTACGTATGACTACGGTAGCCATAATGCGGCAACAATTCATCAAACGGTGCGGCATTGTAGCTTATCAAAATGGTACTAAAACATTTTGACAAATTCCTGAGCGCCATGTGTAATGTAGTGTATTTTCAGTTAAAAAACATAAAAGTTTTGGGCTTGCATCGCCAGCATCATTTATTGAACAGGCGTCAACTTGCAATCATACCGCAGCTCTTATGTGTGACTGCCATCTGCTGGTCAGACTTACACATTACACCTTGTAACAAAAACATTGCTACAAGGTCGGTAAACACTACCAGAATTAAGACGTACATCAGGTGCTAAGAGTTTTAAGGCGAACTGTCGATTTTTGAGAAAATTAAAGGAGTTTAAGTGCGCCTTGCAGTCCAAAAAATATGGTAGTCTTTGCTATGAAGTTTGATGTGCCAGTCTAGTCCTTTGTGGTACCCTACAAAGTGTTTATACTGTAAGTATCATACTTATTACACTCCAGCTGTTTGATTATAACACACATCTTAGTAGTTTTTTTTATTTTTTTACCAAATTTGGAGGTGTTAAATCGCCATGTCAAATCGTTAATCAGTAACATGTATATGGCAAATCTAATTTAATTTAGCATGAAGTTAGCACATTTAAAAAAAAGTCAAGCATTACTTTACGTTTGAGCTTTTTTACTTGCTTTGCTGGCATTGAAAATTGCAACATTACTTAGAGGCCTAGACTTTGGCGAGTGCTTCTTGAGTGCTTGTTTACCCTCCAAGTACTTGAGCCAATGTTTAGTCTGCGAGCGGACATGACGTCGCAACAAAAGTATTGGGGTAGGGTTTCATTTTACATGAAACGATAAAAGGTGGTACCGAGGGAATTTGGTCGGTGCCCATAAAAGTACCATCTATTGTCGAGCACAAACTTGGATTTTTGTTCTATAACAACAATAGCGAATAACAAAATAACCTTGATGAAAACTTAAATAATGGAAAATTTGTACTTGGAAAAAGTCAGGAATATAAAATGCTATGAGCGACTGGTGAACAGCATTCATGAATGTCTTTTTGTCTGTGTATTAAAAAAAAGATTGTATGTATGTAATTGTAAAATAGAATTTGTTTGACAAATAAAATATCAAAATCAATTTTCTTTTTTGTGCTGCTGTAAAGAAACATTGTTAGGGCATCAAATCAAATGAAAGGACAATCAATTAACTATTTAGAGTAAGATGAAGAAACTCATACGAATGATTTTTACACATCTCCTCACGGTCACTTTGAATGAGTAATTTATTTGTGAGAAGCCTCACTTTACCTCAGTTTGGAAACCTTCAACCAAGATGGCCACCAGCAGGTTGAATAGAACGTAGTTGCCGAAGGTCATGAGGGCAATGAAGTAGAGAGCTGCGACAGGAGATGTGGACGCCATTCCGTTATACAGCACCTTGTTCCAGTCTTCTTGTGTTAGTATCTAGAAGAGAGGACCAGCAATCGACAGCTGTTGCACAACCTGGGTTCTGTTTTATGCGGTCACTACATTTTGAGCTCAGTTAATGCTGCAGGTTCTACACATATGTCTATCTTAAAAAACAACACACAAAGCTAGCTCAGGCCCTGGTGGGGTGACGGTTCATGCTGCTGCCTTTCGAACGGATGGGCACGGCCCGAGGGTTTGATTCCCTGATAAATAGGAGGTTTCAGTGTTGCCAACTCCTCAGTAAGGAAAGTTATAAAATTGGCTGACCCAAAAGTCCCTGTATGATGTCATCATTTAATTTGCATAAGTGATTGCAATGGAAGCTGCAGGAGAGAGGAATAATGTGATGGAGATAAAATGTAATAACAACTTAAAAAAGTATATGTATTATTAGAACAGCATATTAACATTCTTCATTTAATTCTTGTTTTTTTTGTATTTTATTTGAATACATTTTGTTCTGCATTGTTGAATGCTAAAGTATCAAAAATGATCAAAAAACTGGAGGGTTGTGACAGTCAAAAATCTATTGACTGGCTCATTAACATGAACGATGGGTTGGGACCTTGCAGGGATTTGACATGACAGTGAAGAAGCGTTCATACATTGCTCTGTAAACCGAGGCGAAAAAATCCATCCATCCATCCATCCATCTTCTTCCGCTTATCCGAGGTCGGGTCGCGGGGGCAGCAGCCTAAGCAGGGAAGCCCAGACTTCCCTCTCCCCAGCCATTTCGTCTAGCTCTTCCCGTGGGATCCCGAGGCGTTCCCAGGCCAGCAGGGAGACATAGTCTTCCCAACGTGTCCTGGGTCTTCCCCGAGGCCTCCTACCGGTTGGACGTGCCCTATACACCTCCCTCGGGAGGCGTTCGGGTGGCATCCTGACCAGATGCCCGAACCACCTCATCTGGCTCCTCTCGATGTGGAGGAGCAGCGGCTTTACTTTGAGTTCCTCCCGGATGACAGAGCTTCTCACCCTATCTCTAAGGGAGAGACCCGCCACACGGCGGAGGAAACTCATTTCGGCCGCTTGTACCCGTGATCTTATCCTTTCGGTCATGACCCAAAGCTCATGACCATAGGTGAGGATGGGAACGTAGATCGACCGGTAAATTGAGAGCTTTGCCTTCCGGCTCAGCTCCTTCTTCACCACAACGGATCGGTACAACGTCCGCATTACTGAAGACGCCGCACTGATCCGCCTGTCGATCTCACGATCCACTCTTCCCCCACTCGTGAACAAGACTCCTAGGTACTTGAACTCCTCCACTTGGGGCAGGGTCTCCTCCCCAACCCGGAGATGGCACTCCACCCTTTTCCGGGAGAGAACCATGGACTCGGATTTGGAGGTGCTGATTCTCATTCCGGCCGCTTCACACTCGGCTGCGAACCGATCCAGTGAGAGCTGAAGATCCCGGCCAGATGAAGCCAACAGGACCACATCGTCTGCAAAAAGCAGAGACCTAATCCCGCGGCCACCAAACCGGAACCCCTCAATGCCTTGACTGCGCCTAGAAATTCTGTCCATAAAAGTTATGAACAGAATCGGTGACAAAGGGCAGCCTTGGCGGAGTCCAACCCTCACTGGAAACGTGTCCGACTTACTGCCAGCAATGCGGACCAAGCTCTGACACTGATCGTACAGGGATCGGACTGCCATAATAAGACAGTCCGATACCCCATACTCTCTGAGTACTCCCCACAGGACTTCCCGAGGGACACGGTCGAATGCCTTCTCCAAGTCCACAAGGCACATGTAGACTGGTTGGGCAAACTCCCACGCACCCTCAAGAACCCTGCCGAGAGTATAGAGCTGGTCCACAGTTCCACGATCAGGACGAAAACCACACTGTTCCTCCTGAATCCGAGGTTCAACTATCCGGCGTAGCCTCCTCTCCAGTACACCTGAATAAACCTTACCGGGAAGGCTGAGGAGTGTGATCCCACGATAGTTGGAACACACCCTCCGGTCCCCCTTCTTAAAAAGAGGGACCACCACCCCGGTCTGCCAATCCAGAGGTAAAAAATCCATCCATCCATCCATTTTCTACCGCTTATTCCCTTTCGGGGTCGCGGGGGGCGCTGGCGCCTATCTCAGCTACAATCGGGCGGAAGGCGGGGTACACCCTGGACAAGTCGCCACCTCATCGCAGGGCCAACACAGATAGACAGACAACATTCACACTCACATTCACACACTAGGGCCAATTTAGTGTTGCCAATCAACCTATCCCCAGGTGCATGTCTTTGGAAGTGGGAGGAAGCCGGAGTACCCGGAGGGAACCCACGCATTCACGGGGAGAACATGCAAACTCCACACAGAAAGATCCCGAGCCTGGATTTGAACCCAGGACTGCAGGACCTTCGTATTGTGAGGCAGACGCACTAACCCCTCTGCCACCGTGAGGTAAAAAAACAACATTTAATTTGCAGTCTGCGCGCAAAATGCGGTGGGTTTTCTCTCTGCTCCAACTGCAGCTGGGACTTCTGCGCAAGGCTACTGTCAACCTGACCACCTCACGGCAGCACCCCCTGCTAAGTAAGGACTGTAGACTTATGTGTGTTTTTATATCTCCAAACTTCTGAAAAAGCCGCTAGATTTTTCGCTAGTCGGTTTTGAAGAAAAAAAAAGGCGCTAAGAGGAATCAAGTAGCCAAGTTGGCAAAACTGGGAGGGTTAAAATTACAATATCGCTAATACTTGGCGAAGAGCATCCCGAGTAAAAACTAAGGCAAATCAAACATACAGTTGACTCACTGTGGTGAAACCTGAAAAAAAATTAAAAGACAGTTGGGAGTAGGCCAAACAAATCATTTGTAGCTACCTTCTTATTGTTAATATACATATATATATATATATATATATATATATATATATATATATATATATATATATATATATATATTATTTTAGTATTGTTTAAAAAAAGAAAAAACAGAGTTAAAAAGTCCAAATAACCTTTTGTGAAATGTTTTTCTTACATATCGATTTAGAATAAATTTGGTTTAATAAATCACCTAATATTATTTTTTTTCAATGTATATATTATAATCCATCTAATCATAATAATGTTATTTATCTTGGGCTGCGCTTCTGTGACTTGCCTCTACACTTGACATAATTAAACCAATACTTTACCTACTGTATTATCCATAGCATAATGACAATGACATGATGATACCTAAATTATTATATCATTTGTTATTCCATTGAATTATTAACAGTGACAAATACTATTCATAGGTTATGCAGAGATAATGAAATGAAGATTCTGGGTAGATTGTGCTGAAAGATGACATGACACAAGACACAAGCCTATGAGGTCCATGTGTCATTCGTGGAAACACAATTTAGTTTTGAGGAAGATTGCTGGGAGAGAATAAACTATTTTAGGGAGAAATTGTCTCAGCATCCTGAGACTAGTTTTAGTCAAAATAACTCACATAGCCACCGTAGCAAATTTGAAACTTATAAGTTTATATGAACTTTTAAGTGTATTAGATTTCCAGAGGGGGTTAATACTCACTTGGAAAACAGTTACAATGGCCCACAGAAGCGAGTCAAAGTTTTTCCTATCAGGCAGAGTGTCTCCATCCCGCTCTGAACCGAACTTACAACCAAAGAGATGCATCCCCAGAATACTGAAAGGAGAGAAGACAGCAAACAGAGGAGGGACTATTAATGTCAAGTTAGTATAATACTGTGCAGAGAGAAGACTTGTAATATTTGGCTAGTGTTGCCTGCAACATTCTGAACACTCATTGGCTCAGAATCCCCAGGTTGTCAATACATATCCCTTTCCATCATGTAGATTAGCACTATACAATATATGCAAAGCTAACTGATCTTGTCATTGTGTCTACTCCATACAGTCGGCAAGTGTAAATATGGCACAGTATGCTCAATAGTTACTACACTATACTTTTTTTTTATAATGTAAGGAAATACAATAAAGGATTGGTATTGATATTTCAACCTTAAAAGGGAACTGCATTTTTCATCATTCATAATCCTTATGTAAGACAAGAACATATGAATATATATATATATATATATATATATATATATATATATATATATATATATATATATATATATATATATATATATATATATATATATATATATATATATATATTAGGGTTGTCCCGATCCGATATTTAGAATCGGATCGGCCGCCGATATTTGCCAAAAAATGCGTATAAGGCAAGGCATGGGAAAATGCTGATCCAGATCCATTTTTTAAAAAGATGCCGGTCCGTGTTTTCCAACGCACCGATTCAAATAATACATTCCACTCTTCTGCTCCTCCCTATGCTCCGTTCCGCATTTTCCAGCACATCTTCAACACATCCACAGGTCTCTGTTCTAACCATTAAGATGGCCGTGTGAATTAAAAATTACGGTAAAAATGTCAGCTGTGTGGGATTATTTTACCCTACAAAACGAACAATATGAAGAGGTGGAGTGCAAAACATGCCACAATAAAGTCAAGTGTGGTGGTAAAGACGTTTTAATGACTCTTGAGAGTGAGAAGCTTTTTAGCACTCATCATTGATGAACACAGGAGCAGGCTGACACCTGAGCATCTTGAAGTGCTCGTCTTTGTTAGAAAGAATCTCCCCATTATGCTTGGACTTCAATTGACTGACTGGGGCAAACAATTGAAAGGAATGCGTAGATCTTTTTTTTTTTTTAAAGTTTACACTTGTTCAAGAGCAAGTATTGATGCTGAGTTATAGACATTTTATCCCACTGAGGTTGTTTGTGTGTTTTGCTTTTTTTTATTAATGTTTACAGCATTATTTTCACTTTATAGTGTTCACTTATTTACTGTTTAATGATGCCATTTCTGTTTTGTTATGTATAATTTTTTCTATTTTGTGTTTATCCTTGAATACCAACTATTGTGTATTATTCAAACTCACCTAATTCAGCTGGCTAGTTGTTATCAAGAGTACTAAAACCCTTTTCAACATGAATCCGACAACTAAGTAGGCTAAATAACTTTAAACTTTAATACATGTTCGGATAGGCCAGTATCGGTATCGGATCGGAAGTGCAAAAAAAAATATCGGTATCGGACCTGAAGTGCAAAAACCTGGATTGGGACATCCAAATAAATTATATGTATATATATATATATATATATATATATATATATATATATATATATATATATATATATATATATATATATATATATATATATATATATATATATATATATATATATATATATATATATATATATATATATATATATATATATATATATATATATATATATATATAATATATATATATATATATATATATAGTGTTTATTTATGAGTTAGAATGCATAAACAAATAAATTATATATATATATATATATATATATACAGTATATATATATATATATATATATATATGTATATATATATATATATATATATATATATATATATATATATATATATATGTATATATATATATATATATATATATATATATATATATATATATATATATATATATATACAGTATATATGTATAATAAACACTAGCAAAAGTCAGCTAACGATGGAGCTGATGGGATTTGCCTATGATAAGCTCTAAAATCCTTCCAAACACTTCCAACAAGATTCTGTACATTTGCTTAAAGTGTACATATACAGTAATGTAGTAACAGGCACACTATATTGATCATTTTAAAACATACGACAGCGGATTAATTTCACAGACCCATCACAACGTCCGTTTTTCCCTTTCAACAACAACACTACTAATCATGACAGACTTCATGAAAGACAACTACTGCTTTGGTAGAAATGATGATCTAGAACCGTATTGTTTTGAGCCTGACTATAAGGACCATGATCTACAAAAATTTAGAAGCTGTGTGCAAAAACAGATTAAGCTTTAGTGAAACACTTAGGGCCTGGTTTACTAAAGAATCACGTGCAAACTTGATAGCACACGCAAAACAGATTAACGAAACGAGTGCAAGTGGATTGCGTTAAGTGACCAGAATAAGGGGTGCAATCCAATTTGCATCTGTGTCCTCATTAATATGCAAAATATATGCTGATAATCAAAACACCCACACTAATGGGAGAAGATGGTGCTAAAATAATTATAGGGCATGAGCAATGTGATTTATCAACACTCATCACCATTTTGCAAGCACTATTTTGAGTTTTATTTAGCACGTGTGGGAAAGACGTGAAAACTGACAGACAATGGACGGACAAGAATCCTCTGTCCTACGTGTGTGTGTGTGTGTGTGTGTGTGTGTGTGTGTGTGTGTGTGTGTGTGTGTGTGTGTGTGTGTGTGCAGAAATTAAAAAATATCAGACACATTGCCTTTCCTTATGTTTTATAATTGTATTGCTGCTGGTTGACTTTGGGGGCTGAATATAATGAAGTCAATTGATGCATTTTGTGTCTGCTGGCATTTTTTATTTAATGTCATCCATTTTTTAATTCCTTAAGCATCATGCAGCAGTATTGCAAAGTGCTAAACAACAAATAACAACTGTGAACATAATAAACCAAACACTTACTGACATCACTGGAGTGAAGATTTATGAGATGTCCGGAGGTGTCTTTCTTGCCCACTCTAAATTGAACATCAACGTCGACCAACTTTTCGGTTTGTTAACCAGGTGTGAGGCATTATTTATAATCTAAAACTAACTTTTACTAACTCAGAGGCGATGGGAGCTCACTGGGTCAATGTGTCAATATAGCATCTTTCTGTGATCATGACACCATTAAAAATAGTTTATCTGCATTAGCGCTTAAAATAACAATATCGCTAATACTTGGCGAATAATCAGGTCACGATATGTAAATGGCCTATTGTTGGCAGTTTTTGGATGTTTTTTAGAGACCTTTTTGGGTGGAATAGTGAACTCCCATTAGCTGAATTGTTAGCCACCTTGTAATGGCTGTATTTTACGACTGCATAAAAAAAGAAAAGCATATGTGTTTTTGTCTCACATAAGGACTGTAAATTATAAGCAAAATTCCCCCAAAAAGTGCAGTTCCCCTTTAACAACAAATGTAAGACAGGTAATTATGTAACAAAAGTTATTACTAAGGTAGTACGTTGCAGTTGAATAAAGGGAACCACAATACTACAAATATTAATTACAGTAATCAATTGCAACTTACTTTGCACATTAACTCTTCTGAACTGAGCTTTTATTTGATTTAGTTTGCTGTTTTACATTTTATTTGCACTACATGATCGCACTGTATTCTGATTTTTAATTTATATTATTTTCTATTAATATTTTCATATTAATCTATGCCATTTATAACCATGTCTATGTATGTCTTATTCTATTTAAATCATTATGTACATATATCCATCCATCCATTTTTTACCGCTTGTCCCTTTCAGGGTTGCGAGGGGTGGATGGATGGATCGATGAATGTACATACTTTAGTTCTTGTGGTACTCATTGAGTTAATTCTGGGTATTTGTGCCATCTCGCGAGTCTCATGAATGCTGGTATGATAATAAAGTTCTTTGAGTCCTTAGAATAAAAGACATCGTGTTAACTCGATACCTCTACAACTGTACATTTATTGTCGAAATCTATGGTGTACCTAATGTTATGATGAGTGAGTGTCTACGTTCTGCAGACACACAAACCTACCTGAAGATGAAGATGAAGAGCATGAGCAACATGCAGAAGGTGGCTACGTTGTCCATGGTCTTCATCAGCACCACCAGCTGCCTCTGCAGGGCTGGCATAAAACGGACCAGCTTCAGAACCCGCATGAGTCGGAAGGTCCTCAGCACAGAAAGACCGCCGCCCTGCTGGCCAACGATTTCCCACACACTGTTTGAAGAGTAGATGACACAAATGCATAGAATTTGAGTCAGAATCATTGTGAGATGCATCGGCTACTGTTCAATTATTGTTGTCCAATTCATACTGTGTGAAAAACTTGATATGTTCAGGTGTATATTCACTTTATAATATTTGTTTTCATTGCATGTAACCGATAAGTCAACAGAAGTATATGAACAGCTCTTGGTAGAATGCAGTTCACGTGTATAGTATTACCCCAGTAGCACCGTATTGTCAAATTATAATCAAGTTAGGAATAAAAACTCTTCTAGTGATCCAAAATATTTTCTTTTATAGTTTTCCATCCACTGATCACCAGGAGGTGATTTTATGTTCTAAAACTTACAGCCTTCAATATCAATGTGCCCCCTAATTTTTCATGTGGTTGAGCAAATGCACAAGCTCCTTAAGTGTTGAATGGAGCACACGTGAGCAACACCAGCAGCACACCTGTCCCAAACTTGACATCATAAAAAAATGAAATGTCTTATTTTTATAACCAAATGACAGCAGTCATTTCCATGAGATTATTTTCTGATATAGGTGATTTGGCCACTTACAATGAATATAACAAAACAATCTTCAAACATTTGGGTTCGGTACGTACCTCGGTTTAGAGGTCACGGTTCGGTTCATTTTACAGTAAGAAAACAAAAAAATATAAAATGTTTTGGTTATTTATTTACCAAATTTGTAAACAATGGCATAATATACATATACATACAGGGTCCATTGTCAGGGTTAATGTGGTCAACATATATAAAATAAAAAACTAAATAAGATAAGGCTCGGAATGGTTTCTTAACAAAACCTTTCTATATATAAAGTGCTTTTTTTGATTGATTTATTGATTGAGACTTTTATTAGTAGATTGCACTGTTCAGTACATATTCCGTACAATTGACCACTAAATGGTAACACCCCAATAAGTTTTTCAACTTGTTTAAGTTGGGGTCCACGTTAATCAACATTAAACTGCCTCAAGTTGTTGCTCAGAATAAATAAAATGACATGAGATAGGCACCAGCGTCCCCCGCGATCCCAAAGGGAATAAGCGGTAGGAAATGGATGGATGGATGGACAAAATGTTTCTTCTACATATAAAAAGTGCAACATTAAACCGTTTCAAGTCAACTCATCCTCAGTTTAACTTTTTTTTTTCCCCACCAGCCTGGCTAACTTGGCAGTAAGAGGATATATGGGCTCATTGCTCTTCCAACATAGAAGTGGGTCAAATTCTATTTGTTCTCCATTGTTGTATCGCGCAGCCAAAGTGTTCCCAAACGGGAGATCTTAACGAGGCAGGAGGGTATTCCAGCTCTGGCTTTTACATGTTGTCCTAGCCCGGTTGCTGCTAGCATGTCTACTCGTTCGGTACACCTCCGAACCGAACCGAGACCCCCGTACCGAAATGGTTCAATACAAATACACGTACCGTTACACCCCTACTATGTATGCATGTCTGCTTCGGAAGTCATTATTACCCCAATCAGAGGTTGCATTTAGTTCCCCTCACACATTCACATGTTGCACAATGAGATGATATGGTCCTGATGGTTTCATCTGGCCGGGATCTTCAGCTCTCACTGGATCGGTTCGCAGCCGAGTGTGTAGCGACTGGAATGAGAATCAGCACCTCCAAGTCCGAGTCCATGGTTCTCTCACGGAAAAGGGTGGAGTGCCATCCCCGGGTTGGGGAAGAGACCCTGCCCCAAGTGGAGGAGTTCAAATACCTAGGAGTCTTGTTCACGAGTGGGGGAAGAGTGGATCGTGAGATCGACAGGCAGATCAGTGCGGCGTCTTCAGTAATGCGGACGTTGTACATATCCGTTGTGTTGAAGAAGGAGCTGAGTCGAAAGGCAAAGCTCTCAAGTTACCGGTCGATCTACGTTCCCATCTTCACCTATGGTCATGAGCTTTGGGTCTTGACCGAAAGGATAAGATCATGGGTACAAGCGGCCGAAATGAATTTCCTCCGCCGGGTGGCGAGGCTCTCCCTTAGAGATAGGGTGAGAATCTCTGTCATCCGGGAGGAACTCAAAGTAAAGCTGCTGCTCCTCCACATCGAGAGGAGCCAGATGAGGTGGTTCGGGCATCTGGTCAGGATGCCACCCGAACGCCTCCCTCGGGAGGTGTTTAGGGCACGTCCAACCGGTAGGAGGCCACGGGGAAGACCCAGGACACGTTGGGAAGACTATGTCTCCCGGCTGGCCTGGGAACACCTCGAGATCCCCCGGGAGGAGCTGGACGAAGTGGCTGGGGAGAGGGAAGTCTGGGCTTCCCTGCTTAGGCTGCTGCCCCCGCGACCCGACCTCGGATAAGCAGAAGAAGATGGATGGATGGATGGATGGATGGACAATGAGATGCAACCATGGGATACAGTGTTTATTCCTGTAACTTTCTCTCTGTAAAATATATCATTCAATTTGTATTACTATTCATTTTATCTAGTAACAACATATTATGAATAATATCCATACATTGACATTCTTAATAAATGACGGTAGAAAAAGCATATATCTGTTTGGGGATGTACTGTTGGTGTGCAGTGGGTGTTGGTTTTACTTTAATAAGTTATAAGCATTCACCTCTCTTAACGCTGACACACTTTTAGCTATAACCTAACTAGCAAAACAGAGACGTGCATGCACAACATGCTGTTAATGACATTGATTGTCTGCGTGTGAGCTGCTTCATAGTGTAACGACCTGGCATTTAATGTTTATGCTGGTGTTGAGTTGTCTGACTTTTTGTGTGGCTGTATACACATCAGTGGCTGAGTCTAATGAGTGTGTGTGTGATGGGGCAAGTGAGAGAAGAGAGAGAGAGAGAGAGAGAGAGAGAGAGAGAGAGAGAGAGAGAGAGAGAGAGAGAGAGAGAGAGAGCGAGAGAGAGCGGCTGCTGTTGATGTGACAGATGACAGAGAGTTGGTTTTGGCCCGGCTTATACGGCAAAAATGAATAGCATAGCTACATAGTAGTTCATCGTTAGTTGGCGTGGTTACGGCCGGCAATAAATAGTTTTGCTCAATAAAGTGTCTCAGCAGACGTTACAATGATTCAACCGTCTTGACAACCATTGTTTTTTCTGTCGTGGTCGCTTGTTGTCACCTGTCACTCACGTAATTGCACTGCAAAATCCTACAGAATAAATGATGTGTTTATTTTTTTTAGAGTTTTGGTTGAATGTTATATTGTGAGCGGCATGGATTTGCTGTGCACAGAGGACACATGACGAGTGCCGCGCATTGGTCAAGATGCTTAAAAAATAATATACTACAATGTTATTAGGCGGTTAATTAGTTTTAATGGATAATTGTGGTTTTGTGCAATACATGATTTACAGTAACACCTTTTTATTAGTAGTCTGTTTCAACATCCATCCATCCATTTTCTACCGCTTATTGTAATTTGGGGTCACGAGGCTGCACTGGTGATCTCAACTACAATCGGGCGGAAGGCGGTTTACACCCTGGACAAGTCGCAACCTCATCACAGGGCCAAATCAGACAGACAATATTCACACTCACATTCACACACTAGGGCCAATTTAGTGTTGCCAATCAACCTATCCCCAGGTGCATGTCTTTGGAGGTGGGAGGAAGATGGAGTACGCGGAGGGAACCCACGCAATCACGGGGAGGACATTCAAACTGCACACAGAAAGATCCCGAGCCCGGGATTGAACCGTAAATAATTTTTGCGTAGTTTTTTTTCAATTTAGTTCACAGGTGGCAATAAGCAGTTAAGCTTCATAGTTAACACACAAAGACAGATGAGGGCTCCACCTACCTGATGACCACAATGATGCCGTCAAATATATTGTAGGGGTTCTTGATGTACCCAAAAGGCCCATAGACCAAAACCTTCAACAGCATCTCGAGGGAGAATAGGCTAGTGAACACAATGTTGCTGATCTCCAAGGCATTGGTCAGCTCATCAGGCTGGAGGGATAAAAAACATGGAGTTATTAGTACTTCATTAGATATACTTCATTTTTGCTGTGTGTTGTGCTTATTGGTACCTCAAAAAATGAATGCATCAAAATTCATAACATTTGGAAACAGATTAAGCAACTTTTATAACATCAAATTGGATACATTATTTTTTTAGTTTTAGGCTATGTTGGTTTATTGGTACTCAAAGGTAAACACTTGTTTTGCAGCCAGCAAGTTCAGAACATTCATTAAACATACAGGAAAATGTAAAATCTCAAATGTAAAATATAAAGAAATACCAATCACACAAAAAGCAATACAATGTAAAAGATAAGTTGTAAATTAGGCTTTCTACGGCTACATCTTGTGTATGTATGCATGCATGTGTATATGTATATAAGTACAGTTTATATGTAATGTCTATGTGTATATATTTGCGTTGCGTCAGCTTTTACTAATAATGACGAAGACAAACAAGGTCATGAAAACTTCCCACATCCTAAAATACATAATAAAGACAATTTCCATCAAAGAAAACAAACTAAAAAGTGTAATATTATGCTTTTATATATTTATTGTTCTATTTTCTTTGGTTATCCCTTGCACATGCTTCATGTTGATTTCATATATTGTTTACTTACAGTATTTTTGTTTCAATTTCGTAATTACTGTTTGAGAAGTATAGAGAAAAAAATATTCTACATATTTGTGCAAAAATGTTCCGAGACATGGCAATTTGTATGTTGTGATTGTTTGAATTGTATGCATCATATTGTTGTTGAAATAAAGAGATGTTTTTGGTTAGCTTGTTACGACATCATTTCTGGGGTTCACACAACCTTTGTGTACGTCTCTTCCAACGGTTTCAAAGCAATGTGCACATTTAAAGCGACTGACATAATGATTAGCTCCATCATTAAAGTACATATTGCTGCCACTACTACATACAGGAAAATCTGTAGAAGAGAATTGCAAGGTCCCACTTGCTTATGCAGAAATAAATATTGTGGATGACTGACAATCAGTTTGTTCTTGTAATTCTACTGTCAAATAAATGTTCTTTGGTGCTGAGAGCAATGCACAGAGTGAGACCTCTTCTATCCAGTTGGAAAGCCAGAGATCAAGACGTAGCAATTTGGCAATAACAGCAAAAACCGAGTTTATTTTCATTTATTGTTAAATATATTGACTTATTGACTGTCAGCCCAGGCCTACAATTGTATAAAAAAAAACGGAATGCCGCTGGTATTCGACTTTGATACGTTTTAATGCCATTTAAGGCTTGAATTTTCGCAAAATCTTTTGATTAACTTTAAATGCTTTTTAAATAACCCATGGGAAATCTGTAAATGTACTCAAAGTTTTAGTTTTAGTTAAACTGTAGATTCAATTAAAGGTAGATTCCTGTTCCGTGTCACCTTTTTGAGACCACTTGTCTAACAAACATATTTATCTCAATTGGATAATGTTATTTATCTCATTATGTGAATCAAAACCTATACATTTATTTGTGTCACAAATTGTGCACATGAAGTAAAAAAACAAACATGTAACATATTGCTGTCAAATTAAAAAGCAGTAGGATTAAATAATGTCAGCTTTGTCCTAATCCTCTTTGGATATGCAATGAAAAATGGAAATATGTGTTGTAACTGCTTTCATACAAATACATTAAAACTATAACCATAAACCATTACTGTTTCGTTCTGACGGTCTGGCACCCCAAGATGGGGAGATGGCAGGCGCAGCGAAGGTAAACATATTTAATGTCAAAAACACAAAGTAATAGTGCAGCAGGGAAGTGCACATGAAACAAATGCAAGCACAATTACGGTAAAAGCAATGATCCAGCCTTGACTCAGAAGGGAGGCTGGCATACCAACCCTTCTAATAAGTGATCAGCGGCAGATGAGTACAATTAGCGCTCAGTGGTGGAACACTTGGTGGAAACTAAAAATAAGAGCGCTGGACAGGAACATAGGAAAAAAAAACAATACATACAATCAGACCTGAAATGTCAGGAGATGACACATAACCACGACTTGCTGCCAGGCAGAGTTCAAATAAAAATTCCGAATAGGCCAATGAAAAAGTGGTAAAGGGCTCCAATATCACACAGCAAAGTCACACAGTGGCAAATCATCACATTTGGAAAGGCATTATAATGGTATACCTTGGCTACTCTTGACAGATTTACAACAAACTTGCCGGAAATTTCAACTGGTAGTGAAATTGACTGTATGCAATGAGCTGCAGGTGCAATTACAAATAGTAAACATCGTTTACTGGCTTGTACCGCTCACAGTGTCATATGCAGGGGACCGAAGATTTGGAACCAGCTTAATGAGAGCCTCAAGATGCAGTATCCATTCTCCAACTTCAAAAAGAAACTGAAAAATTGCCTATTAACCACCTATCTCTAATGCCTCATGTGGGGTAGTCTACTGTTGGGTTTTGCATGGTTGAATGAATGTATGTATGTATGTGTATGCTTGCTTTAGTACTATTATCTTGTGTTTATCAAATAGCGTTGTTGTTTTGTTTTTGTTTTTCGTTGTTGTGCTTGCTACCATATTTCATCTTTCCATGTATATATTGTCCTTTGGACCCCCTGTCAAAAGCTTTATCCAGCTTATTTGGAGGGACCCTTTCACATACCAACATCTTTAAATGATGATATTCACCACTATTGTAAATGTTATATGGTATTGTGAATAAACTTGTAAACTTGTAACTTGTAACTTATTTTCGACACATTAGTCAATCAGATGAATGCAAAGTTTTGAAAAGTACAGTCAGGGACAGCACACTTCAGTGCCATGGATAGTTACATTTGCTTATTTTAACTTAAACCATTCCTGCGATGAGGTGGCGACTTGTCCAGGGTGTACACCGCCTTCCGCCCAATTGCAGCTGAGATAGGCACCAGCGCCCCCCGCGACACCAAAGGGAATAAGCGGTAGAAATGGATGGATGGCATATCCAGTTGTGTTGCTTCGGCCCTGCACAATTGTGCTCTTGCTTTTGTATTACCATCACAAGAAGTGGCACTTCCCCCTGCTAACATGTCCGTAATGCGGTCACCACTAAGGCCATATCTACACTAAGTCGTTTAACCCCTTAAACGAACAATTATTTAGCCAAAGCACCGTTTCAGCCACACTAAACCAGCGTTTAAGGTCCCCCTCCTCGGACAAATGAGTCAGCCGTGTAATTCTTGAATCTCCGGCACTTAGCTTTGTAAGGACTCATTGATCGTTTACAAATTGAGTTCGGAGAGGAAGTGACGTCAGAAAGAACACGCCAACACAGGAAGTGATGTCAGAAAGAATGCGCCACAGCCAACTTCATAATAAAGCGGTAGGGCTGGGCGATATATCGATACAAACGATATATCGCGGGTTTGTCTCTGTGCGATATAGAAAATGACTATATCGTAATATTCGATCATATGTTCTCACAAAAAACAAGTCCGCCTTCTTACATACGTCACACACTGTTGCGCGTTTAGCGTCATACGCTCTCGCCGAGAGCTAACGTTAGCATGGCTAATATTAGCATGGCCAACGTTAGCTGAGGCAGGTCGAATTGCTTTTAGCTGCGGGCATTACACAATAGGCGTTTCTCACTTCTCCTCGTCTCTCATTCTCACAGAGACGGAAAACAAGCCCGCCTTCTTACATACGTCACATACTGATGCGCGTCTAGCGTCATACGCAGTCGCCGAGCAGAGAGGTAGCAGCATGGCTAACATTAGCTGAGGCAGGTCGTACAAGCGAAGCGGAACTTGTGACATTACAAGAGAGAGAAGGTCCGAAACTGATCACAAATGGAGGAAGAACAATAAATGCCCAAAATAAAGAGCAGGGGATCCATCATCTGGTGGTTTGGCTTCAAGTGGGAAGATATTCAGCAGACAACAGCAATATGCAAAGTATGCAGCAGAAGTGTTACTACAAAAAGGTAGCAACACTATTAATTTGTTCTTTCATTTAAAAAGTCACCCGTGAGAGAATGAAGAGTATTTAATAAATACAGTTTTGGTCAATTGACATAGTTGTGATTTCCCTCTCTGCATGAAAGTTTAAAAGTAGCATATATTAATGCAGTATGAAGAAGAATGTTTTAATGTAGACACACAAAATCATCATACTGCTTTGATTATATGCATCAAGTGTTCATTCAAGGCCAAGGCAAAATATCGTAATATATATCGTATATTGCAATATGGCATAAACATATCGCGATATTAATAAAAGCCAATATCACCCAGCCCTATAAAGCGGTTTTGTAACTTGGAGCTAACCACTGGAAAAATGAAGGCGAGTCATCCAGACATGCCGTGTTTCTCCTTCTTCTCCATGTTCAGAAATCAAACATGAATACCTTAAGAGAAAGCGATCGCAGCTATTTCGGATACAACATTTCTCAGACGGCAAGAGAACTTTCCGATGCACAAAAAACTTTGCCATTTGTTGAAGGAGAGTTAACGAGAATGCGAGCTACCATGGATGTGATAAAAAAAAAAAAAACGTAGCGTGTGCTTTGTATTACCTGTCTTTCGAGGGAAAAACTAACAACGGAAAACGGTGAATGCTTTTGGAGTGGCAAAGCAGAATTTATCAGTTATTGTCCGCCATGTATGTCGCGGACTCAACGTCTAGGTCCGTAGTATATAAAGTCACCAAAAAGAAATGGACAATGAAGGTGAAGACAAAAGAGTGAGGAGTGTCCTGACCAGATGGATCCCTAGTTTGATTGATGTAAAATGTTCTTTGTCACATTGTTTACGTGTCTAATAAAGATGTGATAAATTTATGATGGATCAGGTGTGATTCACTGCAATAGGACCCACATCACACTAGATTCCAGTTAATTGAAAAAGCACAACACTGGATATTGTTCAGATAAGTTCAATTTGGGAACTTGCGCACAAAGCAACACTGGATGTGACTATGATGTGCGCATTTTCCGCGCGCGTGTACTAGGTCACGATGCGACGGCGGACGGCGGACGGCGGACGGAGGGGGTCTTAAACGGTGGCATTGTTGTATGTGGACACCGATAAGGTTATGTGTGATTTACCCTTGATAGCCTTAGACGGCTTAGTGTAAACGGGGCCTAAGTCGTATCTTGAATATGCACGAAATGCACATTGATAATTTGATGTGGAAGTAGTCTGCTGTGTCACAGCTGCAAATATCAAGGACATAAATACAACAATTGAACAATACACGTGTGTCTTTTTCATGCTCAGGATAGCACTGACTCAACCTTGTATTCACAGCAGGACAGACATGTGGGCCAATCACAAAGCTGCATCAAAATGTGTCAGGGACGTCTGCTTGGCGCTCACCGGAGAATTGAGCTGCCGCTCACATCGGGATCAAACAACCGGCACATACTCTGTGTTTTATGGGATTCAAAAAAAAGCCAGCAATCACAAGCAGACAGAAAAGAGAAAGAGCAAAACGATAAAAGGCGGAGCACATCCAAAAACGACAAAAAATATGTAAATCAGACCTCTGTTGCCAGTTCTGGCTATTATGGCAGAGGAGAAAAGAGCTGAATGCTGTCTGTGGACTGGGAAACATCCTAGACAGCCCCACAAAGCCTTTCATATCCATCCAATACACACAACTCAAACATGGTGTCATTTGCACACATTGCCCAGGATGGAAGGTGTTGAAAAGATGATCTACTGCATGTTATCAGCTTGTTCCCCAACCAGCTACATACAGTAAGGGCCTGATTTACTAAAAGTTTGCGTGTACTAAAACACGTGCACATTTGATAGCACACACAAAGGTAATATAAGTTTGTGCGTAGAGGATTGCAGCTTTTAAGAGAGCAATATAAGGAGTGCAGTCGATTTAGCGTGTCTGTCTTCATATACTACAGTATTTTTCGGACTATAAGTCACAGTTTTTTTCATAGTTTGGCCAGGGATGCGATTTATATTCAGGAGCGACTTATGTGTGAAATTATTAACACATTACCGTAAAATATCAAATATAATTATTTAGCTCATTCACGTAAGAAACTAGACTTATAAGATTTCAAGGGATTTAGCGATTAGGAGTGACAGATTGTTTGGTAAACGTATAGCATGTTCTATATGTTATAGTTATTTGAATGACTCTTACCATAATATGTTACATTAACATACCAGGCACCTTCTCAATTGGTTATTTATGCGTCATATAACGTACACTTATTCAGCCTGTTGTTCACTATTCTTTATTTATTTTAAATTGCCTTTCAAACGTCTATTCTTGGTGTTGGGTTTTATCAAATAAATTTCCCCAAAAAATGCGACTTATTCTCAGTGCGACTTATATATGTTTTTTCCTTCTTTATTAAGCATTTTTGGCTGGTGCGACTTATACTCCGGAGCGACTTATACTCCAAAAAATACGGTATATGTGCAGAATATACGCTGATAAATCATCCACAATACTAATCATTTCACCACATCACAACATCCCGGATGATATAATGAGATCAGCGACTCACCGTGGTTTGTTTTTCGGCACTAAGGAAAGAGGCAAAAATGCAAGCGAATGAAAGCAAGGAAGGAAGCCCGGCTGACATACAAGTTGGAACAATAGGCTGGCTGAAGTTAAACTCGATGCTATAATGTAAGCTTTGGGCTTCATCACAAATGTAATAACATATTATCTACAGTAACTTACTCGTCCTTTGCCAAACACTGAAGGCACTGATCCAATTAAAAGTAGTTTTAGGAAAATCAGTCTTTATTTTGCCGGAGGACAGTGCGATATTGTCTTATATTAAAAAGCAAAGCTAGTTACACAACAATTTCGAGCTAACATTGTTAAAGTAGCGTTGTCACATTTCTAACCTACTGTTATTCACACTTGCCAACTTTGAGACCTCCGAATTTGGGAGATGGGGGGGAGGGGGCTGTTTGAGGTGTGTGTGTGTGGGGGGTGTTAGTGTTGCAAGGGGTCCTGGGTATTTGTTGTGTTGTGTTTATGTTGTGTCCCTGTGCGGATATTCTCCTGAAATGAGTTTAACTTTATTGTTTGGTGTGGGTTCACAGTGTGGTGCATATTTGTAACAGTTTTAAAGTTGTTTATACGGCCACCCTCAGTGTGACATGTATGGCTGTTGATCAAGTCTGCATTGCATTCGCTCATGTGTGTGTGCAAGCTGCACACAATATGTAATTATGCCGGCACGCCATTTTTATGGACGAAAAGCGGGTGTGGCGACAGGTTGTACAGGATGCTAAAAACAGTGCGTTTAAGGCACATCCCCAATATTGTTGTCCAGTGGGGAAATCGGGAGAATTTCGGGAGGATGGTTGCCCCGGGAAATTTTCGGGAGGGGCACTGAAATTTGGGAGTCTCCCGGGAAAATCGGGAGGGCTGGCAAGTATGCTGTTATTACCTACCGTTTCATTGTCTCCTCCATTGCACTTTTTCGTTTGGACTACGAAGACAGGAATATTTAATAAAATGGCGTACCCACGCAAAGACCATTGGGTAAGCGTTTACCATGTATAGAGATATCCACAGACATCACAGGTTTGAAAAACGTCATAGGATAGACAAATTCCAAACAGACTGTTTGGAGGAAGTAGAAAGAAAGACAAGATTGTTTAATACATATCCCTGCAATTGGTTTGATTTCACATTTTCAGAACTTATGCAACATTTGTAAATAATGTTTTGCTGCATGTTTTAAAACATATACAAAAAAACACAAGTAGCAGCATGATAACATAAATGTGCTGTAAATGAGTGTCTCCATGGCCACAGTCGCATAGTACACTCATAAACCTTATCTAAATAAGGCGGTCTGCGCCAGTTGTACATGCAGTCTTAGTAAATAACATGCACTACCCCCATTGATAGTACATATAGTTTGCACACGCTGTTTAGTCTAAGCTTTTTTTTATCTTTAGTATATGAGGCTTGTAGTGTACAATACTGTATATGTATTCCCACGTAATACAACGTAATGTAATCACAGCGTAGTGTAGTCTGTTCTGGTGGTCTGTCATTGCCAACACAGTACGGACACACAGACAAATAATATGAAGATTAACATATATTTATAAAAAAAATGTTCATGATGACACAAGTCTGTGAATTTATTCTCCTGTAACACCACATATAGCTTATTCGTACAATTTTAAGGCAAACATGGCACTTAATTGCACTTAAAACAGCCCAATATCAAAGTTTGCAAAAGTTTAGTGTGAGTGTTTGACCAAGCAAAAGTTTGCAATGACAAAACATTGCAGAGTATTTAGTCATCACTCCCTTAAGACGTGAAAGCAAAAATGGCGCCGGGGCACAACAAGAGACTGACATTACTAAGGCCTAATATTGCACCATCACTTTTAGTCTTTCAAAAACAACCCCATTTGCTCATTTGAACGCTTCTCACAACTAAATACACCACCTGAATTGAGAAAAGAATGGTTAGGTGTCCATAATCTTTTCATTACATCTGTTTATAAACCCCCATACCAGAAGAATCAAACTCAAGGCCCAAAGGCTAGATCTGGCTCGCCAAATCATTTATTGTGGCCCACAAAAAACAGTAAATATGTGTCAAAGTAATTCAGGGCTGGCCCTGCGATGAGGTGGCAACTTGTCCAGGGTGTAACCCGCCTTCCACCCGATTGTAGATGACATAGGCACCAGCGCCCCCCGTGATCCCAAAGGGAATAAGCGGTAGAAATGGATGGATGGATGGATAATTCAGGGCTTCCCCTTAATGTAACAGCAAAATCGTAACTGCCACACTTGAAAAAAAGTGTTTTTACGTGAAAACAAATAAAAGTACTGTAATGTATTGTAGTCTCCAGAAGAAGACAAAAGTCTGACGCTATTTTTAACTTCTATTGTCAATTCTATGCTGACAACCGGCCCAATTCCAACAGGTTTTACCTACCGTGCAAACACTTTTGTCTCCGTGCTTTCCCGATTGTCTGGAGCACAGTCAGCATGTCTGCGATGTGGACGGAACCTATATACTTTTGTATATCCCAGATATACCCACGGACAGCGATCTCCAAAATGTGCAAATTTGAAGAAGACAGTGGCTGTTTTTAAGGAGAGAAAGTCCAACTGGAGCAGCAGCACAAAGCAAGTTTGATGTCATGCTCTCAGCAGCTGACTTTCCTTTGGAGACATCGAGGGACAGGAGTAGAGTCTCTAAACACCAGGACATTCCATATAAAAGGATGCTACATTTGTTGCCAGTTGTTTTCAACTGTTTTGTTTAAAAAAAAAACCTCACTAAAAGTCTCTAGACACTTAAGCATTTCTCAAAAAAGTACACTGTACAATAGGCAACAACAATGAAATATATTACATAACAAAATATGTTAATCCTAATTAATCAAAAAACAGATTTGTTTTTTTAATGTATGTATATGCTTTTTGAGCCTTTTTAAATAAAACCATTTCGGCATAAAAAAATATGCAAAGTATGCCGACCACGCCCCCACCGCCACTGGTATCTTTGAAATCTAGGGAAAACCCTTTACTTTGTTTTTTTTCACTAGGTATTTTGGTTATTTCTATTTTGATAAAAAAGAAAAATACATTTGCTGCATCAAAATGTGTCAGGGACTTCCGCCCAAATGCAGCTGGGGTAGGCTCCAGCCACCACCGCAACCCCGAGAGGGACTCGGGGTAGAAATGGATGGACGGAATGATGAATAAAATCGTAAATCTTTTGAACTTTAAAATTATCTAATAATGTCAAAAAGAAAAAATGCTAATACCATACAATCTAAAAATATATTTTTTTAAATAAAAATGCATACCAGCAACACATTTTACAGTAAAAAACGGGCAGCTTCGTAGCCATAAATTTACCTTATGAAACACAGTTTTCTATATACAGTGATAATCTATACAAACAACAATCAGATATTTTACGGTAAAAAAAATGGCAGTTTAGTTGCCCAAATGTTACCGTAAAAATATAGTGGAACGTTTGTCCATTCACAGTAATATACTATATCATTCTATTACCATTCCAAATCAGGGGCTAAAATTCGATAATAGAACGATAGCAACAATGATAAAATGTCTGCATCGCGATGCATCGTAGTCAAAAAATGACCTCCACCCTACTGGTAAAAAATGCACAAGTGTGACTGAGAAGAATGGGCTTGACTGACAAACTCATTAGCTGTCCTTGCCTTGATAAAGTTTAAGTTAATGTTAATTGTATATAAGGATGACTATTTTTCTTATTTAAAGCGATATGTGAGCAATTACAGGTACCTGAGACATGATACCAGTACTCAGTGGTACCAATTTACCGTACATTTCTGTGTGTAAATAAATGTTTGTTTTTAAGTAACACATTAAAAAAAAAAAATCTGATCAAGACTATTGTCCAACTGCCCAATTGTTGTATTTAGCTTTATCATCATAGTTGTAAGTATCATTTGCAAGTATTATATTGAGCCCGGGTACTTGGACTGCCAAAGCAGACTGTGTCAGTTATTGTCCGCCATAAATGTCACGGACTCAACGTCTAGGTCCGTAGTATATAAAGTCACCAAAAAGAAATGGACAATGAAAGTGAAGTCAAAAGAGTGAGGAGTGTCCTGACCAGATATATATATATCCCTAGTTTTGATTGATGTAAAATGTCATTAATCACATTATTTACATGTCTAATAAAGATTTGATTAATGTATTATGTATAGGTTGATTGGCCACACTAAATTGGCCCTAGTGTGTGAATGTTGTCTGTCTATCTGTGTTGGCCTGCGATGAGATGGCGACTTGTCCAGGGTGTACTCCGCCTTCCGCCCGATTGTAGCTGAGATAGGCACCAGCGCCGCCCGCGACGCCAAAGGGAATAAGTGGTAGAAAAAAGATGGATGGATAGAGGGCCCCAGAGCACATTAGATTCCAGTTAATTGAAATACCACAACACTGGATATTGTTCAGATAAATTACATTTAAGAACTTGCACACAAAGCAACACTGGAGATCTCTATGACGTGTGCATTTTCCGCACATGCGTACTCGGTCGCGTTGCGCCGGCGGACGGAGGTGGGAGGCGATCTTAAACGGTGGCATTGTTATGCGTGAACACGGATAAGGTTAGGTGTGATTTACCATGATTAACCTTATTAGTGTAATCAGGGCCAAAAATGCCACTGTTTTATAGAAGAACTTGGACCACTGTAACATCAGCAGGTCTTTGCATTGACATTTTTACTTTGCTAGCAAACTTAGAACACTGGGGCTCCGAACTTGTGAATCACGTAACTGAGGCATTCCTAAAGGCATCCCCTTGAGTCCTCTTAACTTTTTGGCAGCAACATTGGTATAATGTGACTTGCATAACTAAGGTGTTGCTGTAGGATGTTTACTTCAGATGCATGCAGTAGTCATTTGTTCAACTCGTTTTTTATTTAAACTAGCAGCATGCCTCAAAATTATATTTAGGTCCTCTCTTCTTTTATCATTTGGGTCATTCAACATGTGGCCCACGAGATCAGTTAAAATAAAAGAAAACACTAGAGCAGGGGTCGGGAACCTTTTTGGCTGAGAAAGCCAAAAAGCCAAATATTTTAAAATGTATTTCCGTAAGAGCCATATAATATTTTTTTTTTACACTGAACACAACTAAACACGTGCATTTTTAAGTAAGACTAACATTTCTAGAGTACAATAGGTCTCTTATTCTTTGTAATAACATTGTTATTCTCGAGCTTACTGTGGAGGGGGTGTGGCCTGCAGCGAACTGGGGTGTGCCAGGACCGGCCTCGAAATCAGCGACAGGTGCGTAGATGGCCCACCTGGGCCTTGTTATCTAATCACCTGTTGCTCTGTTATAAGCAGCAGCCAGGAGGAGGGACGGGGTTGGGGTTGGAGCCAGAGCGCGAGCGAAAACGAAAGAGAAAAAGACAATTGCTGGAAAGCAACTGAGAGACTTATTGAAAAATAAAACAATATTGTAACCCTGAAACAGGCTCTCATGTTGGTCCTTGGTGGGCTGACAAACCCCAGGAGGGCAAGCCCCACACTAACCAAGAATAACTTCTTATTTTGAACATTATTTTTAACACTGTGATTACAAGTGGTATTATTCATTACTTATCATATTAAGCAATGTCAGTTAAGATTTATCCGAGAGCCAGATGCAGTCATCAAAAGAGCCACATCTGACTCGCGAGCCATAGGTTCTCTACCCCTGCACTAGAGCATGGGTAGGGAACCTATGGTTCTCGAGGCAGATGTGGCTCTTTTGATGACTGCAGCTGGCTCTCAGATAAATCTTAGATGACATTGCTTAACACGATAAGTAATGAATAACTCCGCTGGTAATAACAGTTTTGATTGATTGATTGATTGATTGAAACTTTATTTAGTAGATTGCACAGTACAGTAGGGGCGGTATAGCTCGGTTGGTAGAGCGGCTATGCCAGCAACTTGAGGGTTGCAGGTTCGATCCCCGCTTCTGCTATCTTAGTCACTGCCGTTGTGTCCATGGGCAAGAAACTTTACCCACCTGCTCCCAGTGCCACCCACACTGGTTTAAATGTAAAACTTAGATATTGGGTTTCACCATGTAAAGCGCTTTGAGTCACAACAGAAAAAGCGCTATATAAATATATTTCACTTCACTTCACTTCACATATTCCTTACAATTGACCACAAAATGGTAACACCCCAATACGTTTTTCAACTTGTTTAAGTCGGGGTCCAAGTAAAAGTGTTAAAGTGTTAAAAACAACGTTGAAAATATAAAACATTCTAATGCATTTTAATCCATCCATCCGTTTTCTATCCCACCGGTTCAAGAAGTCGCATTAAGAAGTATTTTATTGATTATTGGTTAGCTTCAGAATAACAACATTATTGAAAAGAATAAGGGACTTAGTATACTCTGAAAATGTTGGCCTTACTTAAAAATGCATGCATTTAGTTGTATTCAGTGTTAAAAAATATTATATGGTTCTAACAGAAATACATTTTCAAATATTTGGCTTTCATGGCTCTCTCAGCCAAAAAGTTTCCTGACCCCTGCACATGAGTGCTGTCAAAAGAAGTACTTATTGACTAGCTTTTTTGCAAAAGGCTCTTAAAACAACAGAACATCCTTGTGACTGATAAAATAATTAGACCAACATAAAATGTCCACTGTAGAGGACATCGGTTCTCTAGAATATACAAAGTGAATAACCCTGTTTTAGAAGATACTTACTAGTGATATTGTCTTTTGCAAGCAAATGACTCGACAAACCTGACAGACGCTAAGTTGCAAAGTGCCAGGACAGCAAATTTTAAAACAACTGGGTATTAAATTCAGGGGGTAATGGTGATGTGTTATGATCCGCTCTTAATAGGACATTTTAGTTTGAGTACAGACATCACTGTAGTATAAATATGCAACATCTTCCAATTCCTTGACAATAGTGAGGCGATGTAGACCCGATACACAATGATTAGACATACTAAAATATGAGGGAACTGTGCCAGACAAGCTCAGATGGGAAATATGTGGTTTACCACAGCCACAGTTAAGGGAACAAGTAGCTGACAACTTGAGTTGTAGCCAGTTATTATTGGATTTGGTGTAAGTGGTAAGAAGACCTTCTGTATGTGTTTCTCTTGACCATTTATGTGTAGGTATGAGTGTGGCCGCGTGTGATTGATGTACATAATGTCACAACCACTATGAGGTACATAAAAATTTTATATATTATTATATTTCTTTATGGCTTTTAGCTCCTGCCAATGAACCTTTTTTTTGAGCAAACCAAACAATATCTGTTTCATCGCACCTTTTTCTCACGGTCTGCATTTTAAATCCCTGTGATGTTCACAGACACATTTATCTGATTTATCTGACTGCTTTATTTAATCCATTCAGATCAGGGCGGTGGCCATAAATACTTCATAAGGACACAAGTTCAAAGGGGAATCAAGTATAAGGCAGAATGAGATGTCTGCATTCTTTTATATTCATGTTCTCAACTAAAGCATGATTATTTAATGATGTGCCCCCCAAAGTTACCATGTATATCATCAACAGGCCACTTATAACCCTACAGAATATATTTGAAACCCACACTTGTACATGCAAGCCAAATCTGCTGGAAGTATACATACAGCAATGTTACTATTTGGTTACATGTCCCTTGGCAAGTTTCACTGCAATAAGGTGCTTTTGGTAGCCATCCACAAGCTTCTGGTTGAATTTTTGACCACTCCCTCTTCACAAAAATTGGTGCAGTTCAGCTAAATGTGTTGGTTTTCTGACATGGACTTGTTTCTTCAGCATTGTCCATACGTTTAAGTCAGGACTTTGGGAAGGCCATTCTAAAACCTTAATTCTAGACTGATTAAGCCATTTCTTTACCACTTTTGACCAGTGTTGGGACTAATGCGTTACAAAGTAACGCTGGTATTTTTGGCGGTAATTAGTAGTTTAACACGTATTTTTTTTATATCCAAAAACTCAGTTACCGTTACTACACGATGCGTATTTTTTTATATAGTATCGGCTAGAAACTGAGAAGATGTGAGTGTTTTTTATTGGAGAACTGTGGTGTCGTCCCTCTGATTCTTCCTGTGTCACAAGGAAGAGAAGAGGGGTGCTGCGCACTGTGTGTGTGTGTGTGTGTGTGTGTGTGTGTGTGTGTTTATGAAGGGGGGGTCTGTGTTTACTAGCAAGACATAATGGCGAAGCCGAAGCCGAGTTTCTTAAGATGGAGATACTTTTCTTTTGTCGAGCACAAAGAAAAGAACATTTTAGTTAGATGTAAGTTGTGTCTTGGATCAAAGATCCTATCTACTGCCCAAAACAGCAATTCAAATCTCCTGAAAAAGCTACAAAAGCAAAATGCTTGGACAAAGCTGGTAAAGAAAGATACACTTCACCTCCACCTTCACTTAAGGATTTTAACGATGGGATTGCTAGCCAGGACAACATTGATAGAGCCATTGCAGTGTATGTACTAGAAGACATGCAGGCTATTTCTACAGTGGAGTCACACGCTTTCAGGCAGCTAATTAGCATGATAGCGGGCATTTAACGGCAAATGACACGAAAACATATTCTAAGTTCCTGGACACAGTGGACAGTGAGTACATAAAAATGGAAAGCAAGCTAAAGAAGACACTCCAAACTCTGCCTCTGCTCATCATTCATCACTGAAGGTACACACTCTGTCACTTCTCTTACATACTCTTTCATTCTAGACTTCTAGAGTGTTGGATTATCACATCACTCTAAAAGTATAGACTATAAAGTTCATAAACATAAAGAGGGATCCTAGTGGGCCAGGCCAATATTTCCTTTTCTCTAAACTAAAACTTGAGAAATGCGTAGAGTGTTCTGCTCTTCACTGAAGACAATATTTTATTTCACAATTCCTTGAGAGAGAAAAAACGCCTGGTTCGGTGTGTGTATACCAGTATGTGTGCTGTATATAGTGACATGACATATAATCAGGTCATGTGTGCCTTCCTTGGGTGAAGCCAGGTTTACAGCTATGTTGTGACATGTTGTTATTATGCGATGTGTTACTTATGTATGTTTTGTTGCAGCTATTTAAAATAGTTTTGTCAATTTGTTCTGGCCCAAAAACAATTGGTCCTTTGAAAAACATATTTGTCTTTGGGTGTTGTATGTAGACCACATTGCTTAGCAGAGTTCAGTGATACAAATGCATGCCAAGTTGAACAAACGATTGTATTATTCTCCAGTGCAATAACAGTACTGAAATGAAGGCTAATAGGGCATTAATGGGAGCCATAAAATTTAAACAGAAAGTAACTAAATAGTTACATCTCCGGGTTGGGGCGGAGAACCTGCCTCAAGTGGAGGAGTTCAAGTACCTAGGAGTCTTGTTCACGAGTGGGGGAAGAGTGGATCGTGAGATCGACAGGCGGATCGGTGCGGCGTCTTCAGTAATGCGGACGTTGTACCGATCCGTTGTGGTGAAGAAGGAGCTGAGCCGGAAGGCACAGCTCTCAATTTACCGGTCGATCTACGTTCCCATCCTCACCTATGGTCATGAGCTTTGGGTCATGACCGAAAGGATAAGATCACGGGTACAAGCGACCGAAATGAGTTTCCTCCGCCGTGTGGCGAGGCTCTCCCTTAGAGATAGGGTGACAAGCTCTGTCATCCGGGAGGAGCTCAAAGTAAAGCCAGTGCTCCTCCACATCGAGAGGAGCCAGATGAGGGGGTTCGGGCATCTGGTCAGGATGCCACCCGAACGCCTCCCGAGGGAGGTGTTCAGGGCACGTCCAACCGGTAGGAGGCCACGGGGAAGACCCAGGAAACGTTGGGAGGACTATGTCTCCCGGCTGGCCTGGGAACGCCTCTGGATCCCCCGGGAAGAGCTAGACGAAGTGGCTGGGGAGAGGGAAGTCTGGGCTTCCCTGCTTAGACTGCTGCCCCCGCGACCCGACTTCGGATAAGCGGAAAAAGATGGATGGATGGATGGATGGTAACTAAATAGTTACTTTTTACAGTAATGCATTACTTTTTGGTGTAAGTAACTGAGTTAGTAACTGAGTTACTTTGGAAATAAAGTAATGATTGACTGTAACTAGTTATTGGTTTTCAGTAACTAACCCATCCATCCATCCATCCGTTTCTACCGCTTATTACCTTTGGGGCCGCGGGGGGCGCTGGTGCCTATCTCTGGGAGAAAAACAGGCCCAGAGCATACTACTAACACCACCATGACTGACGGTAGGGGGGTGTTCCTTGGATTAAAGGCCTCGCCTTTTCTCTTCCAAACATATTGCTGGGTATTGTGGCCAAACAGCTCAATTTTTGCAGTAAATGTATACTTTTGACCTAGCAGATTTGGTCACATTTTCAGTAGATCCATAATAAATCCATAAAAGTACCAAACTTCATGAATGTTTTTTGTGACCGACACGTATGTGCTCCAATCACTATCACAAAAAACAAGAGTTGTCGAAATTATTGGACACTCAAGACAGCCATGATATTATGTTCTTTACAAGTGTATGTATACTTTTGATCGCGACTGTACGTGCAACGCTTTAATAGATGGTACGCCAGCACCAGAAGTACCATTTTTATGAGCTGAGACTTAGACTGCAGAAATCTGGCCCTGAGAATGATCATTATGTTGTTTTATATTTCTCCCAAGAGTTTCTGCCTTGCTATTGTTCACTCTTGTATAGTACACACAGCCTCGGACGTCATGCAAGAGAACAAACAATAAAACTGACATATTCTTGCAGTGGCGTGTTTCACGGTCGACGTTATACAATCATTTCTTAATTCAATGATGGCCGCTGACTTGTGAGTACTAGCAAGGGAGAGATTAATGGCTACATGTGTTACAAGAGTGTTCGCGAGACAATGCTCTTGCTTTACTAATTACCTCACTGAATGGTCGTTTCCTGCCTAAAGAGGCTGTGGGAGCATCAGGAGGTAAAGTGTGTTTGATGAGGTATGGTGTAATCTGGTTAGCGCTAATGTAATACCACCTAATCTGATGTGATATAATCCAAATGGAATGCCGCACTCAGACTGTTAATGATGCAGCACTTGGTGATTCTGTGTCGGTTTAATCAAGCGGGTGTGCTTGCTCAGGAGGAAGTAATTTTAAAGCATGAAATAAAGAGGGATACACTCACCCTGTTGATTATTGGCTGATTGGCCTGGTTGTATGGAAGTTTATAGTTACATACCCGAGTAATACAGGCAAAGGCCGGCCCTAAGTGTTTTTGTGGCCCTAAATTACATGTACAAAACCCAAAACCAGTGAAGTTGGCAAGCAGAAGGCGACGTGGGTTATAAGTAGGTTTAAAGGCCTACTGAAACCCACTACTACCCACCACACAGTCTGATAGTTTATATATCAATGATGAAATATTAACATTTCAACACATGCCAGTACAGCCTTTTTAGTTTACTAAATTACAATTTTGAATTTCCCGGGTGTTTCGTCTTCAAAACGTCGTGTAATGATGACGTGTACGCAAGACGTCACGGGTTTTTAGGAAGTATGAGAGAGAAGTTAAGTCCCTACCTTTAGTCAAAAGTGATTTATGACCCCCCATAAAACAATGATTTATGACCCTCAAGGTCAAAGGTCAATGATTTATGAGGGGTCAAGTTCAAAGGTTAATGATTTATGAGGGGGTCAAGGTTAAAGGTCAAGGTTAAAGGTCAGGTTCAAATGTCAGGTTCAAATATCAAGGTCAAGTGGGTGTGGCTTACCCGGAAGAGGGTGGAGTTAAGACCTGCGGTGGGAGTGGTTAAACCAGGAAGAGGGTGGAGTTTTAAACAGAAAGAGGGCAGAGTTAAGACCTGCGGTGGGAGTGGTTAAACCAGGAAGAGGGTGGAGTTAAGACCTGACAGGGAACAGAGGAGGGTTCAGTTTTTTTAAGAAAGCAATGTCATCTGAGCAGCATGTGACCATATATTTGATAGTTTAAATGTTTACGATCGTTTGAAACAACTTCCAGATTTCGATGTATTGATGGCTGGGAATGTTACGTGTGGAGATGTGGACACGCACGCACTTCACACACACACACACACACACACACACACACACACACACACACACACACACACACACACACACACACGAGGGGTACAAAAGGGCAGTGTAAGGCTTAGTCATTATTTGGAGCTTTATACGTTAGCGTAAAGACTTTGTTCGATTCGGTCATGATTAGTGAAACGCCTGTTTCGATTTATAAAAATAATAAAACTTACATTGACGCTCCGCAAAAAAGTCGAGTGTTTCTAAATCGTATTCAGATGCCGCCGACCGAATCTTTGCGTGAGAAATGGGATTTGGAAGCGGAGGGATCTTTTGGATTTGTATTCAGATACGAAATGGGGGATATCTGCTTATTTCAGCTAAAAGAAAGAAGAGACGGAAGCCCTTTCTCGATATTTTCATCGTTATCTATCGTGGATTGGGAAGTTTTTGGTGGACACGCACACACACGCACACACACGCACACACACACACACACACACACACACACGCACGCACGCACGCACGCACGCACGCACGCACGCACGCACGCACGCACGCACGCACGCACGCACACACGCACACACGCACACACGCACACACGCACACACACACACACACACACACACACACACACACACATTCGTACGCACTGAAACAACTTCCGTACCTCACGAAAACATATTTAAACAGATGGAAAAAACTATCGCAGAACACAGTGTCACGTAGCAACTGGTCTTTACGGTCGTTTGAAACAACAGGTCAGTTTGGGGGACAAAAGGAGGGTTCAGTTTTTACTGACTTCCCATCTGACAGTTTAAATGTTTATGACCGTTTGAATCAACAGGTCAGTTTGGGGTACAAAGGAGGGTTCAGTTTTTATGGGAGCTTGAGAATTTCGTATGAATAGAAACTGGCCACCCATTTGACCGTTTAAATGTTTACGACCGTCTGAAACAACTTCCATACCTCACGAAAACATATTTAAACAGATGGAGAACTAGAGCAGAACACAGTGTAACCGCGATTTGCAAAATGAAAGGTAATTTCTTTTTTTTTTTTTTTCATTCCTTGTAACACGTCTGTTTAATGTTACTATAATAAGTATTTATTCGAACTAAAAACAGTCGAACATCGAGTTGAAATTCACCCACCACCAAGGGATCTCCTAACAGAGTCTCCAATCCTTTTGTGTAAGTACCGATTTTTATTTTTTTTTACTGTATTCATTTCATTACCTCCGTTTTTACCACATTATTAGACAATGGTTTAACTCCGTTTAAGCATTTAAACGTTAAAAGCATTGCACGTGTACGACGATGTAATACCTTTTTTTTTTTTAACAGCCGATGACGACGAAGTGAAAGACGAAGAACTTTGTTTGATCGATCTTACAAAGTTGGAAGATGATTATCGAGGTGTGTTTAAACCTTCGAATTATTTAATATTGTGTGTATTCATTATTTTGTTTTATAGAGGATTCGCCGGAAGAGACCAACGCGATCCCTTTAACCCAATCGCAGTCTGGTGAGTCAAATAATTCTCATTTTTACAAGAAAAAAAACATGCGGTATACGATACATATATACATATATTTACTTACAGATTTTCCGTTTACATCTCTTGCTCACTGGTCTCCCTTAACGCTGGAGGGTCCGTCAACGGCCATTCCAGGCAGAGGAGAAGGCTTGATTGCGCCAAAGACTCCAGACATCGAATCCTTGCTCCGTGGGGAAATCATCGAAAACGACGGTGAATGTCCAACAGGCACCCGCTGTAAGTTTTTCTCGTTTTCTGTAAGCTTTTTAAGATTCTCAGGAGCTTTAAAGAGCTCCTCTCATTCCAATGTCTTTCGCTCAAATGAATTTCGCGCCTAAGGGGAATGGGCGGGGACTGATTCCGGAGGTGGGCGGTTGTTTCCGGCTATGCTTGCATGAGTGGAGATGACAGCGCCACATGTGGTTAAAGCCGGTATATATTAATTTTTTTTTTTTTTTTTTTTTTTTTTTTTTTCCACAGGCAACAAACGCAGGAGGAAGCGTAGATGCGCCCGCCAGCTCGACAAACATGATAGAAACAGAAGAAGGCTGAAACAGTACTATCGTATACTGGCTCGCACTCTCATGAAGATGGCAGACATGATTTGATACATACTGGTTTGTTATATCTGTTCCATTCGAATTATTTTTTCTTTTTTTTCTTTAGAGAAATATAATGGGTGTAGTTCCATCTGAATTAGATGTAGTTATTGAAGAAGATGAAGACGTTTGTAATCATCATTTAGATCCAAACAACCAGATAGAATGGGAACCAAACAATGATCCGTCTTTGCAAGATGATATTAATGTGTTAAATTCAAACACAAACACACAAGCCTCTACACAGCATCACGATGTGTTGGGAGGGGCGACACCCTCGGGGGAATGTTTGGATTTTTCGGAGGTGGTGGGGGTCATGCAGAACCAACCGTCAACGGCTGACCAATCAATTTCAAATGAGACCCAGAGGGGTGATGGGGTAAATGTCTTGAGGAGGGAAACATTCAACAATATACAACTATCCAGCGTTTTAACTTTTCCTCAAAACAACGATGTAACAGATTACGCCACATTTTACCGCGGAGTCTTGGGGAGCCTTAAAAAGCTGACACAGATGGTAACTAAGGAAGCTAGACCCGGCGATATCATTCAATTGGAGTTATCCGGTGAAAGTGCAAATCAACACACTTCATTTACATTTCGAAACGATGCCGGGGCTGTGATGAATGCTTTTCAAGATGTGTTAGATCTGTTGGTACAATCAAACGTTGAAATATTGAACGATGAAGAAATACAGGTGATGGTCCAGGTGATACATAACCCTCGAGGTGGTGTAAGAAGAAAAATCGAAACCCTTTTGGAACATGAAATCCGCAGAAAAAAAGCTCGTTATCTTTACAATCCATTAAACTCGAATAATCAACTATGTTTTGCCATTAGCCTAGCAAGTCTGTTACATCCTGAATTTACAGATAGCCAGGCTGTGGCGGAGGCTGAAAAAATACAGAGAAAAGCGGGCTTAGACGAACAGACTTCCGTCACTTTCAGTCATATTCGTGAATTTGAAAAAGTGGTACGTCGTAAAATTGTCATACTGTACAGAGAAGAGGGCCAACGACCCCTCTCACGGTTCGAGACGGATTACCCCAAATCAGAAAATCCGTTGTATCTGTATTTATCTCAGAATCATTACAGCGGTATCATTAACATTAAAGGTTTTTTGTCAAAACCGCACGTTTGTCACTACTGTTACCAAGGGTACGACAAACCCGACAGACACAAATGCGACGGCTATTGCTTGGTCTGTACACAAAACGGGTGTGTAAAAATAGAGGGGAAAACTGTGCTTTGCAGGGATTGCAACATGTGGTGTCGTTCTCCTGCATGTCTCCTCAGACACAGGGTAAAACACCGGGTTATGGAAAAACTCGTCAGCAACTGCGATCGGCGAAAGAAATGCCTTAAATGCAACCTATTTTACGATGTACCTGTGGCTACAGGTATCGCTAAACACACGTGCCCTAAGTTAAAATGTCAAATATGTAAAGAAGAGCTACCTCGCAGTGACTCAGAGACACCTGAAACACGACATCTTTGCTATATACAACCCCAACCACGTGAAGTAAACCACAATGATAATATCATATTCTATGATTTTGAGACGTTTGTCGATGACAATCACACTCACATTCCCTTTCTAGTCTGTACCAAGACGCTGCAAGGAGAAGAGTGGTGTGCTTTTGGACTGGATTGTGTTACAGTTTTCCTCAATCATTTCAGGAAACCTCGTTATCTTAAATCTACATTTATAGCCCACAATTCGAGAGGATTTGACGGTTACTTGATTCTGAGAGGCATGGTACGGCTGGGTATAGCACCCTTAATTATCATGCAGGGGAGTAAAGTTCTCTGTTTTAAAGACCCTGATTTTTTGCAAAAATACATTGACTCGCTTTCCTTCCTTACCATGCCGCTTAGCGCTATGCCAAAAGCGTTAGGACTCGGTGATTGCTGGTCCAAGGGGTATTTTCCTCACAAATTTAGTTCGGAGGAACATTTAAATTATGTCGGAAAATACCCCGCAATCAGCAATTACGGTGTAGAACGCATGACACCTGTTGAACGCACCAAGTTTGAGACGTGGTATCAAAATGAGAAAAGCGAGGTCTTTGATTTTCAAAAACAAGCGGTACACTACTGTAAAAACGACGTCAATGTTCTTCGTGAGGGTTGCATCAAATTTAGAGCCGAGTTTACGAGCGAGACGGGTGTTGACCCCTTCTCCCGTATCACCATAGCCTCGGCCTGCATGAAGGTGTTTGTGACTAATTTCCTCGAGCCGCGTTCTCTAGCCATACCTTCCCCGGATAACTACCGAGGGTTGTGTAAAAAATACTCACACACCAGCATCCAATGGTTAGAATGGGAGTCGCATCGTCGTGGTATTTTCATTCAGCATGCTTTAAACAAAGGCGAAAAACAGATGGGGGCATACTTTGTGGATGGGTTTGCTATAATCGGTGGCAAACCATTCGTCTGGGAATTTCAGGGGTGTTTTTATCACGGATGCCCGACGTGTTTCGAACCCGGTGCTGTATGCCCTTTGACAAACACACCGTTCGAGGAGTTGCACAAGGCTACCGAGAAAAAAATGAAAGCGTTAAAGCGTGACCACAAGGTCAACATCATCGTCATCAGAGAGCACGAGTGGAATGAAATGAAAAAATCAAACCCTAGGGTAATAGACTTTCTCAAAACACGCAATTACCCCGCACCTCTCATGCCTCGAGACGCTCTTTATGGAGGTAGGACAAGCGCCTTTTGCTTGAGGCACACGGCGGGTGAGAACCAGCGTGTATTGTATGAGGATGTCACCTCTCTCTACCCGTACGTCAACAGCGCATTTCCTTACCCCCTGGGTCATCCTGTCATCATCCACACGGATTTTGACGATGTTGGAAACTATTTCGGTCTGGTCAGAGCCGTTGTTCACCCTCCTCGAGGTCTCTATTTCCCTGTGCTACCCTACAGAACGGTCAAGGGTAAACTAGTGTTTACACTTTGCCGCACATGCGCAGAAAACAATAACCAGCAGGAACCCTGCGAACATGATGAGGAAGGAAGGGCATTGACGGGAGTCTGGGTCACGCTCGAATTCAACAAAGCTTTACAGTTGGGATACAGAGTCGGTAAGATTACGGAGGTGTGGCACTTTGAAGAACGGAGCGAAACCGTTTTTACGGGTTATGTTCAAACTTTCCTAAAGGGTAAGCAAGAAGCTTCAGGGTATCCCAAAGAAGCCGTCGATGCAGAAAGCAGGGAAAAGTACATTCGTGAATATCGTGAAAATCAGGGAATACAGCTGGATGCTGAAAAAATCGAACCCAACCCTGCCAAGAGACAAATGTCAAAACTCTGTTTAAACAGCCTTTGGGGAAAGTTTGCGGAGAGGTGCAATAGAACTCAGACCACCTTGGTGAGAAAAAGTGAAGTATTTTTCGACTTTGTATTTTCAGGAAAATATCAGGTTGAATATTTTTCCTTTCTCAACGAGCAAATTGCTATGGTGCAATGGCAATACAGTAAAAACAGCGTGGTGCTTCCCGGTAACACAAATAATGTATTTGTCGCTGCTTTTACCACCGCTTACGCACGTTTGAAAATGTACGGTTACCTAGAGGGGTTGCAAGAGAGAGTTCTTTACACAGACACCGATAGTTTAATCTACACGGTAAACGAGGGGGAAGTTTCTCTGGAGACGGGGTCCTATCTAGGCGATTTGACGGATGAGTTGGGAGGAGACAGCATTCACGAATTCGTCTCCGCCGGTCCAAAGAGTTATGCCTACCATACCCTGCAGGGTAAAAAAACTGTGCTGCGTGCCAAAGGAATCACTCAAACCCGCGAGTGTTGTGAGAGGGTCAACTTTGACAGCGTTAAAGATTTGGTGGAGGGCTATCTGGAGGAAGACAAAACAGGTGCGATCTACACCCCTCATCACCAAATTGTTCGTGATAAAAGGGGGTTCCTTTTAAATAACTCGTCTTTCGAAAAAAAGTTTCGAGTGGTGTATGACAAAAGACGTCTCTTTCCCGACGGGAAAACTTTACCTTTCGGGTATTAGAGAGGAAATGGAAAAAATGGAACGAGTAGACTTTGATCCCAGATTTCATACACCTTTTTCATGCCTGGTTGTAGGACCTAGTGGTTGCGGAAAGACTTTTTTTGTAAAATGTGTATTGGAAAATTGTGAACACGTCATGAATTCTATACCCGACAACATTGTGTGGATTTATACATCTTTCCAACCCATGTATGCTGAATTAAAAAAGATGAATAAAAAAATAAAATTTGTTGAAGGACTGCCTGATTCCTTTGAAGATGAAAACTTGTTTCCGGACGATCAGACCCATTTGGTGATTTTGGACGATGTTATTTTTCAAGCCTCAAATCACCCCGAAGTGGTTAAAATTTTCACGCAGTATAGACATCATAGAAATATGAGCGTTATGATGCTGACCCAGAATGTTTTTCATCAGGGAAAATTTTCACGCACCATTAGCTTAAACTGTAATTATATGATACTGTTTAAGAATCCGCGGGACAGATTGCAGATTAACGTGTTGGCACAGCAAATGTTCCCCGCACAAAAAAGTTTTTTCTTGGAAAGTTTTGCGGATGCTACTTTGGATGCTCATGGCTATTTATTGGTCGACCTGACACCTTTCTGTCCAGAACAATACAGAGTGAGGTCGGGCGTGCTTCCGCACCAGTGGCCCGTTGTCTACGTGCCAAAAACATAATGTCAATGTTGCGATCTGTGACTCAGATCTTCACATGTTTATTTTTCCATCTTTGTTTCATTCTCTTCTGACCCACTTACTTCCTGTTTAGTCCGTTACCATGGTTACACATTGATTTCACCTGCTCCTCGTTTTCTACACACCTGGTTCTCCTTGATTTCTCCCTATATAAGCTTTCCTCTTTTCTTTGTTCAGTCTCGGATCCTAATTTGCCCACGCGCAACAGTGACGACTCTCGACCTTCATCTTTGTATGTATATTCTCGCTAGCTTTTACGCTAAGCCATTTGTTTATTCCAGCTCACATGCTGAGGAAGTGTTTTTCTGTTTTTGGTTTGCTTTCTCTTTACAGCAGTGTTTTTGTTCCTAGCCTTTTATTATTTAATAAATCCATTTATAACTTACCTTGTTGTGTTCATCGCTTCGACGCATCCCCGGAAGAACCAATCCGGCATTACAATGCCACACAAGCGTCACAGTAGGATCCGAGCATCAAAATGTTTTTCCGCGTCGAAACCACGGGAGGAACCCTTCGACTTGGGTTTGTGGTTGGAGCTCGTGGCTTGGGAGCAGGAAAGACTTGACTGTGGGCCTGAAGTCCCCTCCGAAGCCGTTCGCGCTGCCCCGAAGAGGCGGGGGGTCCAGTGGAGAGGCCCCCCGCACGGCAGTAATGTTCCAGCACCACTTATTCCTCCCCATGGACACAGCAAGTTTCACCCCGTCCAGGATTCACCCGTCATTACCGGTAATCCTGCTTGTTTTTTTTCAAATCATTCCTTAAGCTGCCATGACACTTTTTCTGACACAAGCGATGACGTCAATTGGGGAACGCCCACCGGTGACGCAACACCGGCCTCTGTTGATGACATTTTTTCAGAAGATTTTTATATTGTGGACAGTAATTCTCATTCCCAACCTTTTTTGAATATCAATAACATTCATGACAAGATACAGAATTATCAGGATATTTTTTCTTATTATTCTAGTCAACCTCAGTCACCTAGTTTTTCTCCTACACCTCCTTTAAAACCTCATTCTCCGGCCAAGTCCAAGGTGTTTCCTCCCTTTTCTAAAGGAAATTCTGGACAAATTAAAGGGGAGGAGTCGGCCCGCCTCCATGCCTCCCACCACCCTCCCTTAAGGTCAGTCCCTGACCATAGGGAACGGGTCTGGGATCCCCGTCTGGAGGAAGGGGCTATGACCTATAGCTGTGCTACGGAGGTAGCACAGATACTACCCTCTAAACCACAGCCACCATGTAGACCTCCTCCACCTGTTTTTCCCCCGGCCAAATCTCAACGGCCTTGTAGACCTCCTCCACCTGTTTTTCCCCTGGCCAAGTCTCAACGGCCTTGTAGACCTCCTCCACCTGTTTTTCCCCCGGCCAAGTCTCAACGGCCTTGTAGACCTCCTCTACCTGATTTTCCCCCGGCCAAATCTCAACGGCCTTGTAGACCTCCTCCACCTGTTTTTCCCCCGGCCAAGTCTCAACGGCCTTGTAGACCTCCTCCACCGGTGTTCGGACTCGCGAGGTCATTACCTCCAGCACGTCCTCCACCACCGGTGTTCTGCACTGCTCCCAGTCTGGTTCTCACACCAGCACATGACTCTCGCCTGGTTTTCAAGCCAGAATTAGACTCCCACCTGGTTCTCACACCAGCCTCCGACCCAGAACTGGTTCTCATACCAGTTACAGACTTTAGCCTGGAGCCCACTCCAGTACCAGCTCCAGAGCTGGAGCCTACTCCAGTACCAGCTCCACGCCGCCAAGCGCCGGTACCAGCTCCACGCCGCCAAGCGCCGGTACCAGCTCCGCGCCGCCAAGCACCGCCGACGACGGGGCTGGAGCCCACACCAGCGTCGACGACGGGGCTGGAGCCCACACCAGCGTCGACGACGGGGCTGGAACCTTCACCTGTGTCGACAGGGCTGGAGCCCACTCCAGTGCCAGCTCCTCGACAAGCGCCGGTACCAGCTCCACGCCGCCAAGCACTGCCGACGAAGAAGCTGGAGCCCACACCGGCGCCGACGATGAGGCTGGAGCTCACACCAGTCACGACTCCTGCGGCTCCCAGGCCGCCTCCGACGACTCCTGCGGCTCCCAGGCCGCCTCCGACGACTCCTGCGGCTCCCAGGCCGCCTCCGACGACTCCTGCGGCTCCCAGGCCGCCTCCGACGACTCCTGCGGCTCCCAGGCCGCCTCCGACGACTCCTGCGGCTGCAGCACCCGCATCATCCTCGCCAGCTGCACTCGGGCCTGCTTTGGCTGCAGTCCCCGCACCCTCGTCTGCTGCTTCCAAGCCTGCTGGGATTTCGGTGCTGAGGCGTCGTCCACCACGTCGACCACGGGCGTGGCCTCTGCGAGGTCATCCTCCTCGCCAGACACTCCCTCCTCCATGTCGGCCACGGATGTGGCCGTGCCCGGGTCGTCCGCCTCGCCGGGCACCTCATCCTGCGAGGCGGCCACTAATGTGGCCTCTTCGAGGTCGCCCGCCAAAACTTGTTCGGCAGCAGCGTTCCACCCGCCGCCGCCACATGATGTGTCCTCGGTGGATTCGGGGACATGCGATCTGGCGACCCTCCACCGTGGCCTCCCTCCGCCCTCCCTTCGTTTGTGGACTTTCTGGTTTTGGGGAGGGGGTTCAAGTATTTGTTTTTGTTTTCTTTGAGACATCTGGAATCTGTCTTTTTGGGGGGGGGAATACTGTTGCGATCTGTGACTCAGATCTTCACATGTTTATTTTTCCATCTTTGTTTCATTCTCTTCTGACCCACTTACTTCCTGTTTAGTCCGTTACCATGGTTACACATTGATTTCACCTGCTCCTCGTTTTCTACACACCTGGTTCTCCTTGATTTCTCCCTATATAAGCTTTCCTCTTTTCTTTGTTCAGTCTCGGATCCTAATTTGCCCACGCGCAACAGTGACGACTCTCGACCTTCATCTTTGTATGTATATTCTCGCTAGCTTTTACGCTAAGCCATTTGTTTATTCCAGCTCACATGCTGAGGAAGTGTTTTTCTGTTTTTGGTTTGCTTTCTCTTTACAGCAGTGTTTTTGTTCCTAGCCTTTTATTATTTAATAAATCCATTTATAACTTACCTTGTTGTGTTCATCGCTTCGACGCATCCCCGGAAGAACCAATCCGGCATTACAATGCCACACAAGCGTCACAGTCAAAGCGTGTAAAGAGGAACGGTCCCATGTTAAAAGCTCTGTACCATGCCACACCACAAAAACGTCGAGATATTCTGAGTCACGGCTCACCAGACTTTATCCAGACGCTGTGTGAAATTGCTTTAAACATTCTGAAGGGTAATGTGCCCTTATCACCGTCTCAATTTGCTCAGCTTAAAAAACAAAAGAAAATCATCCGACTGCTGGCTGATAAAAGGACTGGACTGAAACGCAAACGCCAGACTCTGATGAAACAGTCGGGCGGTTTTCTTCTACCCTTACTGGCCACCGTCGTACCGTTTATAGGGAATCTTATCGGTGGATTGAGCGGAAAAGGTTGAAGATGAAAAAGGCTCAAAAATTGTTTCTCCTATCCCCCCAACAATTAAATCGTCTGACTCGCCCGGAGCCGACCATCAGAGACTCGGCGGAGGATGATCTAGATGTTAAAATGAGAGCCGTCTTAAACGAACCCGGAATGAATCCTCATGAAAGAATAAAAATATACGATACCCTGCTGCAGAGATATCTCGGCCTGTTGAAGCAGGGGCAACGGGAGGAGAAAAGGATGACTCTGACTTTACACAAGGATTTGCGGGGTGAACCATGGAATGACTCTGAGGATAAACCGGAGGATAAACCAGAGGATAAACCGATGGATAAACCGGAGGATAAACCTCGGAATACTGGCGGGGGGTCAAAGGATGTCACGATGATCGAAGTTCTGAAAATCCTCCCCCGACGCGACCGTAACAACGCCGAGTACATTATGAAAAAATTATCCGAGAATGATAAGGGGTGGACCTCTAAAGGAGAGTTTGTTCAAAACGGTACACCGGTGCAGGGATCTCATATGATCGATTTACTGAAACACCTGATGCAACGGTCCAAAAATCCACAGACCCGCACGCCTGAGGGTTGGAGAAAATTTTTAACAGCGTTGACGGAGCTAAATGTCCCCACATCGACCATTCATAACCCCAGAGCACGAGATCAATACAGACGTCTGAAAGCGGATGGAGAGTTTGAATCAGAATGGGTGGAAAAAGAAACATTTCTATCCCCCGAGAGGAAAAGAAGAGGTAGAAAAGTGACATTGTCCCCACATTGGTTAAACCTTGAATGAATGATGACAAAACTCTTGTTTCAATAAAATGTTTTTTTATTCATCAAACGCAGTGTGTACAGCATTTTCATTTCAACGGTTCAAAAAAGTTTCTAAACAACAGACGTCTTGTACGCCACAACGACTACTATTATTCTTATTCGTGCTAGTACAACATTGAATTTTTTTAACCAGGGTATATGCTTCAAGATCATTTTTTACTACATCATCTGTGTATAAAGACAAAACTTGTTCAAAAGACAGTCCGCAAAATCGATGGTGCAGATAATAAACGCAGTGTTGACCGCACACTGTGGACAAAGGGTGTTGAAGCTGTAGGTTGTGGTACAATATACGGTCAGAACGATTTTCCAAAAAGTTCAAGATGCTCCGAGGGTAGTAATCAAAATCGGGAGAAAATCCATAAGAATCAAAAAAAGTGGCGGTCCCATCTTCCTCCAGAGTCATCGATAACCAGTGCTCCCCCGGTCGATGTCCTTCGTGGGTGTTGACGATAAAGTAGGAGGGTGGGGTAAAGGAGCGAGTCAGTGAGGGGAGTTGGTCGGAGGCCCATACACCACAGAAAACATTCCCCAACACTCGTCGCAGAAGCTTCTCCAGTTGATGGTTATTCATCTCCGTCGTCAATAATAATCCACCAGCACTTGTCGTTTGGAATCAATTTCCAAAATAGAATCGTAACATGCGTAAACCACAAGAGTGACCGTGTTGGGTAAGGGTACTCTGAATCTCATTTCCAACCTCAAAGTGCCATTAGAAACCCGAGACAATGCGTCGCTGTCCTCTCCCGGATTGAGATTGAACACAAACAGCGAATAACCCCGTTCAAAATCTTGTCTGTTGATGCACAGAGGTAAATCTTTCATATGCCTCCCTGTAGCGGTAAACATGTTGTAAAACTCTCTGACCGAAGCCCCCTGGTTAAATTGCGGTTGGAAAGCTTTGGAGGGAATTTGTTTTCCCGCGTGACAGAGGGTGATGTATTCAGCGTTAAAATGCTGGAAATTAAAGGGTGAGAGATCTCTTCTTCCTGTGAAAGCTTCATGATTTACCATACCCAAAACAATGTATTTAGGCATCGTGCCCAAAAACAAATTTTCTTGTGTGCATACTCTGGAATTTTCAGGGATAGAGTAGGTTTTCACGCTGACCCGTGACAAAGGGTAGAGTGCGTTTCCTTTGAGTAAGGCCGAGGCGTGCCCCAATCGTACGGCCGGCGAAACGGTGACCTTTTTTGTGAAGAGAGAGGCACCCAGCACTTTCAGACGGAAAGTACCGTCCGCAGCCCCTGTGAGACAAAAGGCGTCGCTGGCACGCGTGAGTTTGATCCTCAGATCCACCGAGTTGAGAAGGAGTCTCTCGCTGAAAAGAATGTCTGCGTGGAGGGGTCCTAGTAGCTGAACCTCTTTAGATTCAGCCGTGTAACCGGCTCTGATGTTGAGTCCTTTGTTTGGTCCGTTCGCTGTTTCTATAGAGTCTATTGAGCCGCCGGTGTCTTTGTGGAATAACCCGGCTGAGAATTGACTTCTGAGTGTGGCTTCAGAATAGTTTAGTAGCGTTTCAATTATCGCCCTGTATGGGTGTGTGGCGCTGGATTGAGAAATCAGTCTTTCCCCGAGCATAATGTCGCATTGGCTGAAGATGGTGTTTAGAGGATAATTGATGAGACCCACATTGGCGTCGTTTGGGATATTTGATCCATCGGCGCGGGTAATTTTAACCCGCAGGTAAAGTAATGTGTCATTCAGATCCAAGTACTTTTCACCTTCTCCCGGGATGAAAAATTCAATAGGACCCCCGTCAGTGATGGCGGATAGCGGTAGGACTTCTGTGTAGGATTTATCATCGATAGACATCTGAGTCATAGGAGCTGAAAATAAATCCAGCTCGGCCATCGTGCATTCGGCCGAATTTTGATGTAAAAGAGCCATCTTTTTTCTTTTTTTTTTAAAATATATCGTGTGAGGGAACGACGGTCCTTCTCTTTGAAAACCTTTTACCGACTGATTTTCTTCTCCCCAGATGACGGCGTTTTTTACCACTCGTTGAGAGACGTCGTCCCGGGGGTCTCTTTCGGGGTTGTCTAGCCAGGACCATTATTCCTCCTGATCCGTCTTGTACCCCACTACCCATTTTTCCAACGGCATGACTGAATACGTCGGAAGCGATATTTTTTGCCGCTGTTTTAAGATGAGGTTTGACCAGGGCAAAACCTCTTTTCACCAGAGGTGATACAAAACGAAACAACCTGGAAAACACGGAGCCTATCCCACGCCCGTACATCACAGGTGAACCTGTGAAACCGGGGAGGGAACCCCCCACCTGGCTTTCGTAATAACCCACTAAACGTAGAGGGTCGTGCATGGGTTGACTCATTCTCATTGTTGTTGGTTTTACTTTCTAACGGGTCTAAAGTGGAGCTTCGCGATGGTCTTTCCAAAGGTGAAGTCGACGTGTTTGTTCTGATCAGATTTAATCTCCACCCTGATGTTTTCAATGTGATTTTTCGAGACGGGTAAATAGTAGGCGGGGTTAAAACACTTGGTGACAATCTCACCGTAAGCTCCCTCTACACTCACGATTCTCAAAAGAGGAGCATAAGCGTCGCCTACTATCTGAGGTCGCACCACGTCACTGTAACAGTAGAGATGGTAGAAACCGGCGTTTATATCCGCGGGATAGGGGGCCGACCCCCGGTCAAAGTTGATCCACTTTCCAGGTTTCACTCCCATGATGTAAGCCAGGGAAGGGGAAAAACGAAAATGAGTTTGACCCCCTGATTGATAGGAGATTCGCTTTTTAACATCGTCAAAGGCTATCCTCACATCGTTGTCAATTTTTTGTAAAGATTCATTCAGTTCATTTATGAATCGTGTAATGTTCTCATAACATCCCCCTCTCAATTCTTGACGGTAAACTATCCCCATTCCAGGATTGCTTTCAGGTCCCACCGGTGGAGGTCTCTTTAGCCATTCATAAAATGCTCCGTTAGAAACATTATACCATGAGCGAGGGTATGAAATCTCTGTTAAGGCCACCTCCCATGAGCCTGCTAAATCTATATGTTGACTTAAATCTATCTGGTAATGGGAACTTTTGTTTTCTTTAAATACGTTGAGGCTGGCGTTGGAGGGTAAGGTGAGGTAAAAACCCTCGTTGCAGGAATGATCCATAATGCTCGATGATCTTTAGACTGTGAGGCTCATCAAAGGCATCAGATTGTTTTATACATTTGTAAGGAGGTCAGCGTCCACCCAACTGTTGAATTTTTCGGGCCAGTTTTTCCAGTGCACTAGAACTTGTTTTTTGCCACCGACCGTACGTCGTTTTAGAATTTCCTCCACATGATAGCGCTTGTCCTCGCTCTCTTTTACTTTCTGCAACTCGGCTTCGTAAAAAGAACCCTCTATTATTTCACCGTCAAAATCTTTCAGTCTGTATGCCGGGGGAGATCGATGGAGACGTCGTGTTATTGTAAACACCTCGTCTGTAAAACTCTGTTCATATTTTTTATCAAACACTCCTCTCACTTTGGATATTCTCACCATATCTCCCGTGGCAAATTTGTATTTGCGTTTGAATGCTGTGAATGAGCCGTAGAGATTCTCAAACACTTGAGGGGTATTTTCCAAAGTCACATCCACCGGTTTCATTTTAATACTGCTGTGATATCCGTGATTGTAGCTTTTTACCAAGTCTTGTAAGACGTCTAGGTAGCGCCTGGTGTTGTTGGCTGTAAAATATCTCCACATTCTCCCTTTCAGAGTACGATTAAATCTTTCAACCACCGAAGCTTTGAGATCGCTGGCCGTAGAAAAATGTACAATATTGTGTTTCTTCATCAGAGCTTGAAAACTCTTGTTAAAAAATTCTTTTCCCGCGTCGGTTTGGAGTTTGCGAGGAATCTGACTTTCCCCCAACACCGATTGAAACGATTCAACCACCTCCACGGACGTCTTTCTCCTCAAAACCCTCACATAGGCCTTCTTGGAAAATACATCTATGACCGTTAATAAATAATTATAACCGTCGTTATATTCAGCCAAGGCTTGCATGTCACAGAGGTCGGCTTGAAACTGGGTTAAAGGTCGCGGGACAAAGACTCTGTTTCTTGGAAAATGAATGCGAACCGGTTTATGGAGTGTATAGGCGTCCTGTCCCGTTAAATATTCTTGAACTTTTTCTTTTGTGACACGTTGCCCCGTTTCATCCTGCACAGCTCGACGGAGTCGATCTACCCCTCCAAAACTACCCGGGTGTGCGGGTGTATGGTATGCTTTTTCCATAGCTTTCTCCATTGTGGAAAGACAAAGAGAAATGAACTCGTGTTGCTTGGTACACATTTCTTTTATTCATTCATGGAAACAACACAATGAATCTAAAACAGTTTGTTTTTATTCATTCATGGACACCACACAGCGAATCTAAAACAATTTTTTTCTATAAACTATAAACTATAATCAAGGTTTGATGTAAAACAGGTATACCGTAGGTGAATTTAATCGCTTCGTGCAGTTTTTGTAGTTCAAACAAAACGTTGACGGGGATGTCGCATCGTAGACGATACATCGACATATCAACAAACAGAGCATATAAAATGAACACGTGATAAGGAGAAGGTTGAAAAGACTTTTCTTTAGACCATTCCTTCAAAATTGATTCAAAAATGTCAAAGTCAAAAGCATGAGAGACAACGGATTTCCAGGTAGCTTCCCAGGTAGGCTTAGAGCGGGCATAATCAAGAATAATTTGTAGTTTTTGAGGTTTGTCTCGTTTTAGAACATACGCTTCCATCGCGTCAATCAACGGGTAAATAACAGCGTGGTTCTCGATGGAGTTTACAAGTTTTCTCCAATAATTACCCATCTTTTTTGTAATTATTCCAACACTCTGTCACCATATCCAGATGTCTCAAAATCGTTTCATCACCCCGTACCAACTCGTTGTACACGTCATCTATGGCCCACCAGACATTTCTCTCTGATTTCAGCTGAGACAGCAGAGAGTCGGCGTAGGATTCGACCCTTGAATCCTCAGCCTCGATGCGACGAAGCATCAGCAAGCGTTGAATGGCTTGAATGAATTTAGACGTACGCAGAGTCTTGATGAGTCCGTCGTAGTTGTACAGGAGAAAGTCCTCTTCATAGGGTTCCAGGCACGGGTGGTTTCTCTGGCTCGGATGGTTCACCCGACAACCGTAACATTCGCTCTGCCTGAACTGGCGGATGGCCTCGTTGAGGAGATGAAACACGGCCGTTTTCACCGTGCTGGTGAAAAGCAACCACTTCCCCCCATCGGTTTCATCATCGATGTGCAACGGGGGGTCCAAGAGTGACAGGGATGGTGACGGGGGTGGTGGCGGGGACGGCGGAGGTGTTATGATGATCAGGTCATTCTCCTTTTCCTCCTCCTTCCTATCGTCATCTGGCAAAGACTGCGTAGCGTTGTCGGTTTTCACCCCCCATCTGCAGAAACATCTGCCGAAGCGACACGTCTCATCGTCGCTCACCACCTCCGATCCAGCCGTCGTTTCAGGAGGGTTAAAGATCTCGGCCATGTTTGCTTCATCAGTCGTGTTTACGGATGGTTTGAAATCGTCCTGTGGTATAAGACGGGTCTTTACGCGTCTGATGGTCTTGTTTGCCATTTTCTTGTTTGAGATCCGTGCGTTCAAAAAAGGGAGCCAATATGGTCTGGTCGAAAAAAAAATTGCAGGGTGGGGGTTGTTTTTATAGGGAGGGTCGAAAAAAAAGTCTCGACCAATCAAACTAACGCTATGATTTTCAAAGGGTATTGGACGAGTCGGTGGAGGGGGTGTTTCCTTGAAGGTTATTGGTTGAAACTGAAGCGGGGGAGGTCCTTTCGTCCTCCGTCGGGGGTGTGGTCTCAAAGGACAACTTTCTTCTCGTCGTCAGCATGCTTTTCCATTGTCGACTGCTTCGGAACAAGTCGTTTATTTTCTCCTTCATCGACGCCATTCGCTCTCGCCATGCCACGATGGGTACGACCACCAACGGTGTAAACACCCCGCATTCATCGTTGAAAGACTCCAGGGAAAAGACATCGGGCTCGGTCCACTGAGCCGTATAGGTACCGGTGATTTTTGGAGCACGGAGACTGGCACGTAAAAACCAACGACCCGAGGCTGAAGATTTCGTCTCCCAGGTAGCGCTGAACAGAATTCTTCTCTCATTCAACTCATCCATCGTCGGGTAAGTAAACAAGCTTCCTTTTACGCGTTTATCCACCGGTGAAGGATCACGCCACAGGAAATCGGGCATTGCCAGTCTTAAAACTTCCCAATCCACGGTAGATAACGATGAAAATATCGAGAAAGGGCTTCCGTCTCTTCTTTCTTTTAGCTGAAATAAGCAGATATCACCCATTTCGTATCTGAATACAAATCCAAAAGATCCCTCCATCCCGTACGCTTCCAAATCCCATTTCTCACGCAAAGATTCGGTCGGCGGCATCTGAATACGATTTAGAAACACTCGACTTTTTTGCGGAGCGTCAATGTAAGTTTTATTATTTTTATAAATCGAAACAGGCGTTTCACTAATCATGACCGAATCGAACAAAGTCTTTACGCTAACGTATAAAGCTCCAAATAATGACTAAGCCTTACACTGCCCTTTTGTACCCCTCGTGTGTGTGTGTGTGTGTGTGTGTGTGTGTGTGTGTGTGTGTGTGTGTGTGTGTGTGTGTGTGTGAAGTGCGTGCGTGTCCACATCTCCACACGTAACATTCCCAGCCATCAATACATCGAAATCTGGAAGTTGTTTCAAACGATCGTAAACATTTAAACTATCAAATATATGGTCACATGCTGCTCAGATGACATTGCTTTCTTAAAAAAACTGAACCCTCCTCTGTTCCCTGTCAGGTCTTAACTCCACCCTCTTCCTGGTTTAACCACTCCCACCGCAGGTCTTAACTCTGCCCTCTTTCTGTTTAAAACTCCACCCTCTTCCTGGTTTAACCACTCCCACCGCAGGTCTTAACTCCACCCTCTTCCGGGTAAGCCACACCCACTTGACCTTGATATTTGAACCTGACATTTGAACCTGACCTTTAACCTTGACCTTTAACCTTGACCCCCTCATAAATCATTAACCTTTGAACTTGACCCCTCATAAATCATTGACCTTTGACCTTGAGGGTCATAAATCATTGTTTTATGGGGGGTCATAAATCACTTTTGACTAAAGGTAGGGACTTAACTTCTCTTATGAGCGCTGCGCACACACACAGCTAAATGTCTTCTGCTTTAACGGCATAATTATACAGTTTTTTGGACATCTGTGTTGCCGAATATTTTGCAATTTGTTCAATTAATATTGGAGAAGTCACAGTAGAAAGATGGAGTTGGGAAGCTTTAGCCTTTAGCCACACAAACACACGGTGATTCCTTGTTTAAAATTCGTGGAGGTGAAACTTTCCTATGGATCAGAGCGCGGTCAAGAGAACATGAATCCCGACTACCTGTCAACCAGCAGGTTTCGGTGAGAAAACTGTGGTTAAAAAGTCAGTTCAATACGGTATTAGCTTTCACTGTTATGCTGATGACACCCAACTTTACATGCCCCTAAAGCTGACCAACACGCCGGACTGTAGTCAGTTGGAAGCGTGTCTTAATGAAATTAAACAATGGATGTCCGCTAACTTTTTGCAACATAATGCCAAAAAAACGGAAATGCTGATTATCGGTCCTGCTAGACACCGACCTCTATTTAATAATACAACTTTAACATTTGACAACCAAATAATAAAACAAGGTGACTCTGTAAAAAATCTGGGTATTATCTTCGACCCAACTCTCTCCTTTGAGTCACACATTAAAAGCGTTACTAAAACGGCCTTCTTTCATCTCCGTAATATCGCTAAAATTCGCTCCATTTTGTCCACTAAAGACGCCGAGATCATTATCCATGCGTTTGTTACGTCTCGTCTCGATTACTGTAACGTATTATTTTCGGGTCTCCCCATGTCTAGCATTAAAAGATTACAGCTGGTACAAAATGCGGCTGCTAGACTTTTGACAAGAACAAGAAAGTTTGATCATATTACGCCTGTACTGGCTCACCTGCACTGGCTTCCTGTGCACTTAAGATGTGACTTTAAGGTTTTACTACTTACGTATAAAATACTACATGGTCTAGCTCCAGCCTATCTTGCCGATTGTATTGTACCGTATGTCCCGGCAAGAAATCTGCGTTCAAAAGACTCCGGCTTATTAGTGATTCCTAGAGCTCAAAAAAAGTCTGCGGGCTATAGAGCGTTTTCCGTTCGGGCTCCAGTACTCTGGAATGCCCTCCCGGTAACAGTTCGAGATGCTACCTCAGTAGAAGCATTTAAGTCTCATCTTAAAACTCATCTGTATACTCTAGCCTTTAAATAGACCTCCTTTTTAGACCAGTTGATCTGCCGCTTCTTTTCTTTCTCCTATGTCCCCCCCTCCCTTGTGGAGGGGGTCCGGTCCGATGACCATGGATGAAGTACTGACTGTCCAGAGTCGAGACCCAGGATGGACCGCTCGTCGGGACCCAGGATGGACCGCTCGCCTGTATCGGTTGGGGACATCTCTACGCTGCTGATCCGCTTGAGATGGTTTCCTGTGGACGGGACTCTCACTGCTGTCTTGGAGCCACTATGGATTGAACTTTCACAGTATCATGTTAGACCCGCTCGACATCCATTGCTTTCGGTCCCCTAGAGGGGGGGGGTTGCCCACATCTGAGGTCCTCTCCAAGGTTTCTCATAGTCAGCATTGTCACTGGCGTCCCACTGAATGTGAATTCTCCCTGCCCACTGGGTGTGAGTTTTCCTTGCCCTTTTGTGGGTTCTTCCGAGGATGTTGTAGTCGTAATGATTTGTGCAGTCCTTTGAGACATTTGTGATCTGGGGGCTATATAAATAAACATTGATTGATTGATTGATTGATTGATTGATTCTTATCGGAGAAAAGCTGAGCTTGTGCCGTCCATAGCTGCCGTCGACTTCCCTGAGACACTGCGCGTCAACACACCCGTGGAGACACCCTTGCGACTATCAGGTAATATTAAACATACTAAAACATTAGCAACACAATAGAAAGATAAGGGATTTCCCAGAATTAACCTAGTAAATGTGTCTAAAAACATCGGAATCTGTCCCAATTCAATCGCGTTTTTTTTTTTTTTTCTAGTCTGTCCCTATCAATATTCTCAAACACAAATCTTTCATCCTCGCTCAAATTAATGGGGAAATTGTCGTTTTCTCGGTCCGAATAGCACTTTTTGTTGGAGGCTCCCATTAAAAACAATGCGAATATGTGAAAAGCCATCAAACATGTGACGTCATCGTCTGCAACTTCCGGTAGAGGCAGGGCATTTCTCTTCGCACCAAAAGTTGCGAAATTAATCGTGGATGTTCTCTACTAAATCCTTTCAGCAAAAATATGGCAATATCGCGAAATGATCAAGTATGACACATAGAATGGACCTGCTATCCCCGTTTAAATAAGAAAATCTCATTTCAGTAGGCCTTTAATGACTCATAAGACCAAGCGGCACACCATGAACAGTGCCACAGGGAAGATGTCACTGACAGATAAACCGCCCTGATTAGTGATCAGAGGCAGGTGAGTTCCCTGATCACTAATCAACAGCAGGTGTAGAGAACAGGACTCAGAAACAGTGGTGTAGTCACTGCAAGACATGACCAAAACAGGAATAAAGCTAGACAACATTAGACAGAAGAAAACAACCCAAAAACTATCACGCAGATCATGACATCGACAAATGAGTTTACTATAATACTATTGGCAACCAGAAGTAGATTTGGCTATGAGAGCTTGAGTATGTGCAAAACAGTCACAACCAAAATGTAACTCATGTATGTTTATTTTTTGTATTAGGAAATAATGCAATATTAATAGGGTGCAGTTTTTTTTAAATGTTGCCTATAATTCACAATCGTTATGAGAGACAAGAACGCATGTCTTTTTTAATGCATGCTAACTCGTAAAAAAACATGAATAAATGTCAGCTTACAATGGGGGTGATGACATCATTGTGTCTTTTGCCTCTATTTCGACCATAAAACCCAATAAATAACCATCCAAAAAGCGACATTCCGGTACCTGAATACAAGTGTTAGTGATATTGTTATGATTAGCGTTAACGTTAACGACTGACATTTAGCGTTGATCACAAATAGGTAACTTCCTTAAGCTGCTGTATTGACATTGTTGCCTTGGGGCTCGTGAAAGTTAATTCTAGATTATAAATCATGCCTTTCACCTGGATAGTAAAATATGTGAACATAAACTGAGAATTTGGTACTTTGACAGCCAATTTAGACCCGGGAAATGGCAAAAAAAGGACCCGAAAAGACGCTTCGTTCCACCCCACCCGTTTTTGTTGCGAGGCGATTGGGCCAGTTGTTAATATATTCTACACAGGAACATATCAACATCCTAACATTCGGCCTTTTAGTGAGAGCAGACATTGTACAGTAAGTGGTATTTTATCATGTTTGTTGTCTCTCTTGGTCTGCCGTGAGTAATAATCAGTGATGATGAAGGAAAAATCGGATATTGTGAATATGCCGTGTATGCTTAAAGTGAGCCAAATATGTAAACAGTATATCTTATTATGAACGTGCCTGTTACTACAGTACATGTACACAAAACAAAGTTGGTTTGTGGATGATTTTTTTAAGCGCTTTATAGGCAGAATAGTGTGACTCTATAGGCTCCATTAGGAACAGACTTTTGCATCCATGTATATACTATTTAGAATGCGTAAAACAAAAACAAGAACAACATATGTGTTCTTGTCTTGCATAAGGATTGTGATTGATTAGAACACTTCTCAAAAATGTACCATTCCCCTTTAACAATTTTGTAGAGATTTGTATTCACAATAAATAATCAAGTATGAACAATAAACAAAAGGACAACATTGACAACTACAATTTAGTTCAATTCACTATATGCAGTAGTCATGTGTTTATATTACAGATAACGTCCAAAGTGTATATGAAAAGGTAAAATTAAAAGGTCGGTGCCTCCGAAGGGAAAGAAAAGTGTTCGATATTTCTTACCGCAGTGAAGCCAATTCAAAACTGGTATGCCGTTTTGCATTAATTAAAAAAGTAAACAAAACACAATAAACAGGCAAAAATAATGAACAAATAAATGTTTTTAGACGAAATATCTTTGGGGAAAAGGTTGGGCTACAATATTATGTCACGGTGACCGCATTCAAAGCGATGCTAAATTTTCAGTTATCTACTGGATTTTGCACACCCTAGAAATTTAACAGAAAACAGGAAGTATAATTATGTCCATGAAGTAATTCAGTTAATCAAAGTTTATCTAGCAAACAACTGCAGAGGACATAACATGGTGAGCAACTGAAGTGAGTGACCATAATTAGTTTAGTCTTTATTTGAAGGGACAATGCACAGAAACATTAAGCTCAAAGATATATATGTTCGGTACCAGGTAAAAGCTAAATAGCTCATTTCCAGTCCCTGGCTACCTAAATTAAAGGGATAAAAAAATCATGCAATAAAATTATGACAATAAAATCATACCATAGCATGTAATCAAATTAAGAAAAGTCATAAAATGTCCTTTCATGAACACATGAAAGGGTGGTATCGCTCGGTTGGTATATAGATAGATAGATAGATAGATAGATAGATAGATAGATAGATAGATAGATAGATAGATAGATAGATAGATAGATAGATAGATAGATAGATAGATAGATAGATAGATAGATAGATAGAATGATAGATAGAATGATAGATAGATAGATAGTACTTTATTCCTTCGGGAGAGTTCATTCAGAAAATTAACATTTTCAGCACAATCCCATTTAAGATTTGACAAACATTACAGGGAGACAGAACAGGATCGCTGACGGGTCTGCCGACTTCCGGTGCTCCTTACAAAAAAGGTGAGATACAGGTAAACAATGTGGGGGGGATGGGATAAAAAAATAAAAGATTAAAAAGTGGCTGTGCCCGCAAATTGAGGGTTCCAGGTTCGATCCCCGCTTCCACCATCCTAGTCACTGCCGTTGTGTCCTTGGGCAAGACACTTTACCCCAGTGGTCCCCAACCACTGGGCCGCGGCCAGGTACCGGGCCGTGGCCCGATTGGTACCGGGCCGCAGAAGAATTTTTTATTCATTTATATATATATATATATATATATATATAAAAAAAAAAAAAAGTTTTGTTTTTTTTAATTAAATCAACATAAAAAACACAATATATGCTTACAATTAGTGCACCAACCACAAAAACTTCACTTTTTAATGACAAAAACCTCAATTTTTCATCACAAAGAAAAAAAAAAAAGGACAAACCCCCTCCCCCCCCGGGCCGCGGGACAAATTGTTAAGCGTTGACCGGTCCGCGGATACAAAAAGGTTGGGGACCACTGCTTTACCCAACTGCTCCCAGTGCCACCCACACTGGTTTAAATGTAACTTAGATATTGGGTTTCACTATGTAAAGCGCTTTGAGTCACTAGAGAAAAAGCGTTATATAAATATAATTCACTTCACTTCACTTCATACTTCACATACTTAATATACAATACAACCACACCTCATTTACATCATCACACAGAGACAATACATGCTCTTGTTCACATCCGTCATCATCTGTTGAAAGCAACCATGATTTTAACAGACACACCTCAGAATAAAAAAACTGTCATGGATAAATACAATACACATTAAATTAATCCGTCCAACATAGTGCCCTCCTTAATGACCATGTGAGCAGCTTTGATTGCTCCAAAGCCACTTTGTAACTTCAATTGTAAATGAAGAGCAGTCTGTTAGACTTTTCAAGTTTGTTGTGAGGTAATCATGTTGTCCCCCTCATCGTAAATGTGTAAAGAACCACATAGAGTTTAACCAACTTCAATTGTAAATGAAGAGCAGTCTGTTAGACTTTTCAAGTTTTTTCAACCACATAGAGTTTAACCAACTTCAATTGTAAATGAAGAGCAGTCTGTTAGACTTTTCAAGTTTGTTGTGAGGTAATCATGTTGTCCCCCTCGTCGTAAATGTGTAAAGAACCACATAGAGTTTAACGGAGCCAGCCTAGTAAACAGGCTGCTGTAGCATAGTCTCTATTCAACCCATATTCCTGACCATTAATGTATACATGAATGTGTTGTCAGTGATCCTGTGCAGTCAAAGTCATCAGTTTGCAGTCCACATACTATAGGGGTCTGGGAAAAAAATCGATTCGAATTTGAATCGTGATTCCCACGTTGTGCGATTCAGAATCGATTCTCATTTTGAGAAAATGTATTTTTTTTTTTTTTTTTATCAATCCAACAAAACAATACACAGCAATACCATAACAATGCAATCAAATTCCAAAACCAAACCTGATCCAGCAACACTCAGAACTGCAATAAACAGAGCAATTGAAAGAACACACATACACGACACAGAACAAACCAAAAGTAGTGAAACAAAAATGAATATAAACAACAGTATCAATATTAGCTGTAATTTCAGCATAGCAGTGATTAGAAATCCCTCATTGAAATTATCATTAGACATTTGTAAAAAACAAAAACAAATAGCGTCACAGTGAATTACACTTGCATCGCATCTCATAAGCTTGACAACACACTGTGTCCAATATTTTTACAAAGATAAAATAAGTCATATTTTTGGTTAGTTTAATGGTTTAAACAAATTTACATTATTGCAATCAGTTGATAAAACATTGTCCTTTACAAAGCTTAAAACAAAAATCTACTACTTTGCTTGCATGTCAGCAGACTGGGGTAGATCCTGCTGAAATCCTAAGTATTGAATGAATACAGAATCCTTTTAAATCCGGAAAAATCGTTTTTGAATTGAGAATCCTGTTGAATTGAAAAAAACAAAACATTTTGAATCTAATCGTGATTGCAAGAATCGATATTGAATCGAATTGTGGGACACCCAAAGATTCGCAGCCCGACCACATAAAAAAAATTATATTTCACCAGTTAGTTCCATTTTGTAAACATTCCATTGCACATTGCAAATGATGTGTGCCACAGAAAACACAGTTTTGGCCATATATATGTGTTTGAATGGCAGCCAGGCGGCACAGATATGTTACGCTGCAATAGATTGAAGCACTAGTGTGTAACACTCATAAAGGAGGGGAAATACATCTATCCATCCAGAGGTACGAAAAAAGAAGAACTTGTCAAGTGAAGCTCGACTGTGATTTGACATCTCAGTGAATCATGAAACAACTGCATCCACTCCGTTGATTCTATCATTTGGAATTCAACAGCTTTCAGGGTTGGAAAAAACCCCTCCATTGAAAACCCAGATTATAGCAGCATCTCACTAAAATGCAAATCAAAATGTCATTTTATTGTAAATAAGTTCTAAATGCAGATTGGTTTGTGTCTTCAGCAAACAAGTATTTATCCTTCAAGCGATTCTTCAAACATAGCCAGATACATACAGTTAGGTTAGTTGGTTGCTCTACTTTCTAGATAGGTGTGAATGTATAGTAAATGTGATTGGTTTGCCTCTATTGGGGATGTAACAACATCAATAAATCAATCAATCAATCAATGTTTATTTATATAGCCCTAAATAACAAGTGTCTCAAAGGGCTGCACAAAACACAACGTCATCCTCGGTAGAGCCCACATAAGGGAAAGGAAAAACTCACCCCAGTGGGACGTCGACATGCACATTTCATATCACTGTTATTGTGACCAAAATAATAACAGTTATCAATATTATCACAGTATTATTGAATGACTTAAAAAAAGTACTATACACACGCTGAAATCTCTTGGCAAGTAGTTTTTTTCAATAACTAATATAAATAGTTGGCGAAGCAATTTAAGCGTATCACTAGTAGTCCGCATCACACTGAAGCAGAAAGAGTCAGACAGATATGTTAAAATTGCCTAAATAGCAGATATTTATTCGTGAAAATATGGATAAGTTGCTGATGTTGACAATGAAGCACCTGAAAGAAGACACATAGAAGTCCATAAAACTACTTTGGTTGCTAGTATTACATGATATTGTATTGTTTTTCATACAATCTTGATATCTCAAAAGTTAGTCTTCTTTTTGAAAAGCATGGTGCATGTTGAAAATATTTCAAAACGTTTTGAGTGGGCTTAGCACAAATTAGATTGATATCAATTCATGATGTGAAGATTGATATTGAATTATCAATACCGCCTGTACCTGATCTTTATGCTCTAATATTGATTCTCAAATCAAAATATCAATACTTTTGATACTTAAGTTGTTTGAGATCATCCATCCATTCATCCATTTTCTACCGCTTGTCCCTCTCGGGGTCGCAAGGGTGCTGGAGACTATACCAACTGCAATCAGGCGGAAGGCGACGTACAACCTGGACAAGTCATCATATTTAAGGTCATGTGTATCAATAACAGGAACACAGTGTAAAAAAGTAAGTAAACTTGGCAATGTGTCAATGTTTAATGCTTTATTTACATGTTCAGTAATTTCACGTTAACACATTCATGTAACTGAATTGTGTTATATTTTATTTGTAGTTCTTATGAATTAATGTACTTTAATGGTTTTATGTATATCCACTACCTCAATGTACCTCTGAGTCTTACATAAATAAAAAAATGTTAACGCTGTGAGATGTGTTATTACTTGAAATACACAACTTTTATTTTCATTTTAGCAGACACATTAGGTATATTTGAACAAAGTATCGATATTGCCAATATCAGCCGGAATTTTGCTCTATATTGGATCGGAAAGAAAATCAATGGTGTCACACATCCCTGATTTCAATCAATTTCAATGGGAGATGTTGATTTATGTTTTGAGTTAGCAGTTCAGTCACTGAATCAATTAAGCTTGTGAATTGAAAGTACTACTGTGATTCGGTACGTTTTTAGAATGCCACCACCTAATCTTGAGTCTTAATATCAAACAGTTTATTTTCCACCTTAATTGTACTGAATACGAGAGAGGGCGTGTACATACTTTGTTTACTGTATTTTTCAGGCATACCTTTAAAAACATTGGTTCTACAATGGAACTTACAGTATACCATTCTGATGAATAAAGACACTCCACTTTCTTCTCAATACCAATGTCTCACTCATACAACTCACTAATCTCATGCAAGTCAACACTACTATACAGTTTGTGAGAACAGTATGGCTTTATCTTGTTTTTGGAGATCAACTTCTATTTAGTCCTTGAATCCTGAACCAGTTGCAACATAATAGAAGTTTTTTTTTCCAACATTCATCATCAACGATCAATTTCTTAGCATATCTGGATAGGTCTACTGTGCTTGTTGAATACAACCAGTGACCTTGTGGTTAGAGTGTCCGCCCTGAGATCGGTAGGTCGTGAGTCATACCAAGAACTATAAAAATGGGACCCAATACTTCCCTGCTTAGCACTCAGCATCAAATGTTGGAATTGGGGGTTAAATCACCACAATGATTTCCGAGTGTGGCCACTGCGCCCGCTCACTACTCCCCTCACCTCTCAGAGGGTGGAACAAGGGGATGGGTCAATTGAAGAGGTTAATTTCACCACAGCTAGTGAGTGTGTGACTATCAGGACTTTAACTTTACTTTAAAGTTGCCCAGCATACTTAAGATTTGTGTGGTGTCCTGTGGGAAGGATGGGATAGGATAAGTCTTTATTGTCATTGCACAAGAACAACGAAACTTTGTTTTCAGCACAAACCTGTTCAAGAATAGACAAAAAAAACAGTGTACAGGGTTACAGAACAAGAACGCTGATGTGTCGCCATAAGGCGCCCCGTAAAAGATGGGAAAAAGGTTAACGCTGCGGAAGGATAAGTAAAAAAATACAATCTAGACTGGGCTCCTAAGGGGGCCCAGTCTGGAGTGGGAAAAAAACTCCATAGCAAAGCACATATACATATTACAACATACATCTCCAGATATCTCGCAACAGAAGGAAGGTAGTTCAAGGTCATGGTGGTAGGCCGCAGCTCTCAGGCACTGACCATCCATTCATCACCCCTATGGGATTTGTGTCGAGGGCGTTGGGTTGGGGGGGAAGGGGTGTGTATGTCTGGCGTATATTTTTGTGGATGTGTGTGTGTGTGTGTAAGCCCGCAGTGTGTCTCTGTTCCGCGGCCTTGATGTATTATGCAGTCGCTAGCCCAAAGTCAAAACAACAGGTGTGTGTCCATGAGAGACAAGAAGGGAGTTTGTTGCGTCTTCGTTGGACCGACCTTCGGGAGAGTCTCGAAGCCAGAGAAACAATCCAATTTAGAATGATTTGTATGCGGATGAAAAAAAAATTTGCTTTTCACTCTAAATTGTCTATGACTGGTCCTCAAAACTGCGGGGTAGACAGTCTGATGTGATCCACAGTTCTTCCCGCATCCTCCAATCCTTTGTGGCAGCTTTGGGGTACTTTGAAGACTGCCAGCAACTTCCAATTTGTCGACAAACCAGAGCAACGCTTACTCCAATCAGCAGATGTCCTGTTGTCATAATTCCGAATAGGTGGATATCTTCACGTCCTCGACAGAAAAGGGTTGCCAGGCACGCGGCCCTCCTTCTTCTCCCAAGAGTTTGTCGTGTGTCCAGCAACAACCGCTTCGTCACGACATCAGGTTCCCCCTAACCCAAGATCTTGTCAATTTTGTTGAGGCCAGTTAAATAGTTCCAATGTTTAGATTTGGAGAGCAGTGCAAAAAGAGGCAACAAGAAAGTTAAGACAAGACAAGACAAAGAAGCAAGCAGGAGAGATAAGGGAGAGGAAAGGGGAGCCTCCACCCTCGATGAGTGCCAGAGAGAAAAAAAAATAAAACATTGTCTGATCACCACTGGCTTAAACAACCTCAACATCCGAGATCTTTACTTATAGCAAGTGAGGAGACTAAAGATACCGTAAATGATGCTGATGATGAAAGAACGTTGAGAGTAAAGGGTCGGAGACTGGTAGAGTTTAAGGAAGTTTCTTAAGCTAAGTGATAGAGTATGACCCCCCCAAATAAATAGACAGTGGGGTTGTGTCACATAGTTGGCATTCGCTCAATCAGTCCATCATCTGCACCATAAATGGTAATGCTCTTCAACAACACGGAGATAAAGCAGACACCCTCTCCAAACTTGTCCAAGCCGCCCACCTCCACTCTTCCTTCCATGATCTCGCTTCTATACCTTCACCTTCAAGTCCTTTCAATCTGTCGTCCTTATCCAACACTCCTATTTAATCATGCTTTAGACCACTCACCACCTCGCATTTCAAATTCTGTATACGTGCCTTGTCTGCCGCCCGTGTACTTAGTGCCAGTGTGTTTATTAAAGAGGCATCAGAAAGGGGGCCTCTGCTGCTGTTGATCCATACCTTGATGGTCTGCAGAGTAACAACATGCCTGTGCTTGAAGGACACAGGAAGATCTCCTTCCATTACTGTCCATACAATCAAGAAGCTGCTTTATATTTCAGAGAGCAGTTTGCAGCCGGACATAAATCACAAGTGGGTGCCTAGTCATTTCACTGTGCGGGCATAAATCTGTTTGTTCGTACAGTGAGAACTGTGTATCCGTATGGCAAATGTTGTTTGTTACAGTAATTAGATAGACACAGGACAACAATTTAAACCTACTGGCTTGTACAGTAAATAGCTCGGCCTTTTTTAGTGTTTATATGTCAACTGATTTATTTCACAAATTAGTTGGCTTCATGAATCCATCTGGGAAAGAAAAGAATGAAGCTAAAGGGGAACTGTACTTGTATTAAAATGTTGACAAGAAAACAAAAGTGTTTAGATGTTTTTGATTTCAAACATACCAATCAATCAATCAATCGAAGATTATTTATATAGCCCAAAATCACTAGTGTTTCAAAGGGCTGCACAAACCACAACCACATCCTCGGTAGAGCCCACATAAGGGCAAGGAAAACTTACACCCAGTGGGACTCACACCCAGTGGGACGTCGGTGACAATGATGACTATGAGAAACCTTGGAGAGGACTGCATATGGGAACCGAAAGCAATGGATGTCGAGTCTAGTCCAAAGTGGATCCAACACAGCAGAGAGAGTCCCGTCCACAGTGGAGCCAGCAGAAAACCACCCTAAGCGGAGGCGGATCAGCAGCGCAGGAATGTCCCAGCCGATACACAGCGGTCCATCCTGGGTCCCGACTCAGGACAGCCAGCACATCATCCATGGCCACCGGACCCCCTCCAGTGGGACAGAGGAGAAATCGAAAAGAAACGGCAGATCAACTGGTCTAAAAAGGGAGTCTATTTAAAGGCTGGGGTATACAAATGAGTTTTAAGGTGAGACCTAAATGCTTCTACTGAGGTAGCATCTCGAACTGTTATTGGGAGGGCATTCCAGAGTACTGGAGCCCGAACGGAAAACGCTCTATAGCCCGCAAACTTTTTTTGGAATCTGGGAATCACTAATAAGCCGGAGTTCTTTGAATGCAGATTTCTTGCCAAGACATATGGTACAATACAATCGGCAATATAGGATGGAGCTAGACCGTGTAGTATTTTATTCGTAAGGAGTAAAACCTTAAAGTCACATCTTAAGTGCACAGGAAGCCAGTGCAGGTGAGCCAGTACAGGCGTAATATGATCAAACTTTCTTCTTCTTGTCAAAAGTCTAGCAGCCGCATTTTGTACCAACTGTAATCTTTTAATGCTGGACATGGGGAGACCCGAAAATAATACGTTACAGTAATCGAGACGAGACATAACAAACGCATGGATAATGATCTCAGCGTCGTTAGTGGACAAAATGGAGCAAATTTTTGCGATATTTCGGAGATGAAAGAAGGCCGTTTTAGTAACGCTTTTAATGTGTGACTCACAGGAGAGAGTTGGGTCGAAGATAATACCCAGATTCTTTACCGAGTCGCCTTGTTTAATTGTTTGGTTGTCAAATGTTAAAGTTGTATCATTAAATAGAGGTCGGTGTCTAGCAGGACCGATAATCAGCATTTCTGTTTTTTTGGCGTTGAGTTGCAAAAAGTTGGCGGACGGCTAGCAATGTAGCTAATAGGAGCAACCAATTCTAACTCTGAATCACTTTAAAAAAATGCATTCAAAAACCGTCAACATTACTTAATTTATGTTCTGTAACCTGTATAATAACCAAGCTTTGTTGTTATTGTAAGAGCGAACACTGAGGAACTCTCTTTCTATCATAGTAACACATTGACATGCTTCAGTATTAGCCGTAAAAACTAACTACGGCAAGAGAAAAACGAGCTCCCACCAAATAGTTTTAAGTTTTTTATGCACAACACTGCGATAGAACACCAATCTGCACTGAGTGAAAAACATGAATAATCATATTTCAGTATTCATAAAGTATTAGCCCACATTTCATGTTTTGTTTGTGCACAGCTCAGCTAGCCAGACAGCATATGTACTGTACTTGTACTAACACGCATGTCGTGTTGCATGTATCACGATCAATATTAAAGTGACTCAAATGATGGACAGTTGTCTGTTTGGTCCAGTTGGCCGGGGACGTTTCCTGTTTACTTTGGGTAAGCAATCCATTTATGTCAAAACAGCCTGTCTCCAAGTTCCATATGTATACCGTCAAAATCGCTTTCATTCCCCTCTCCCGGCTTCCGTCCGCTCCAACATCTCACTCTTCCTTTGTGCTCGCTTCTGTAAGCAGCAGAATATTTAGCTTCAAAAATATAAGGTAAAAATAGTCATCTTTGTTGTCTGTTACCTACCAAGACTGCCATGATTAAAAAACACACTCATGTTTGATTCCGTAAGTAGGAACACAAATGTTGCCGGGAGTCAAACCTATGGAAACAGAAATCATGGCATGGAATAAATCAGTCCCGGAAATAATTCAAATGCTCTATATGTAACTACATTATATATACATTTGCAGTGTGTATATAAAATGTTGCTGGAGGGTTTTGAAGTAGTTTTAGAGGATTTGAAGGCTACAAAGGGGGACTCACATTAATCGCATCTTTCAAGTGTACATCATCATTAAAATCGCAAAAAAGAAAAAAAAAAAAGATGTGTTCTTCACATGACTTTGAGTGATTTGCAAAATTCCCCCCAAAAAAGTGGAGTTCCCCTTTAAGGACTCTGAATACGGTACAGTATATATAATATATAGTAATTGCAATGTATTCATTCTCCTTCATGTTCTGTTCAAAATATGTTATGTAGTTTTATATTTCTTACTTAATCAACAGAAGGTTGCTGAACAATTTTACATAATCTACATATTCAAGCCTTTGTGTCAGTGTCGATATTGAATGAGCAATTTTTCAGAAAAGCTACAAGGAAAAATACCAGCAGCCAAGCCAATCTGCAAGGCCCTGACGGACCCATCTGGAACTGCTGAGCCAAAAAAGAGCATATTTTTCCAGGCAGCAGATTACGTGTAAGGGTGGATTGTTTCTGTGTAAAAGGATAAAAGACTACAAACACACTGCAGACATGCATACAACATGTCCTTTGTAATAAATGGAAAGGCATGTTCAGTTTGCCTCTTGTTTACAACCTGCACAAATCCTAAATAACGAGAGGTAAGTAATTGTTGCACGTAATTAGATTGATTGGCCCTAACAAAGAGATTGCACCTGAAGTCATATTCATTCAGTTATAATTAACTTTGTATATGCTATAACGATGCTTAATTTCTTCATCAATTAGGCTTGCGGGGCTATGCTTCATCTATGATTAGTGTGTGAGTGGGGGGGTGTATGTTGGAATCTTGAAAGGCATCGCAATTAGATAAGAGTTAAAAAACAAAAGCACAGAATTTCTAAATAAAGTATAAGTGATTGTGCGTTAGGAGTGTAACGGTACACAAAAATTTCGGTTCGGTACGTACCTCGGTTTAAAGGTCACGATTCGGTGCATTTTTGGTACAGTAAGAAAACAACAAAATAGAAATGTTTTGGTTATTTATTTAACAAATTTGTAAACAATGGCTTTATCCTTTTAACTTTGGGAACACTATAATAATTCTGCCCATGTTAATCCACATTAAACTCCCTCAAGTTGTTGCTTTGATTAAATAAAAATTAAAAAAACCTTTCTTCTACGTATAAAAAGTGCAACATTAAACAGTTTCAAGTCAACTCATCATGCTTAATTTATTACAGCATTTGGGAAGGCTGTAGTTGACCTTTATTATGTAAATGTTATATTTGTATCAACATGTGATAGCAGGGACCCTGCCATTCAAAACTAAGCTGCTACATTACCAATGATTAATGTAACTATTGCTGAAAAAATAGTAAAATAGCAATAGGAGAGACTATTCATCCCTGAACACCATGGAGTTCAATGAAATAACGGACAGACAGGGCTTTGCTACCCCTAACAAACACACACACGCACACACACGCACGCACACAGGCGCACACACACACTCACATGCACAAACAAAGCCAAATGAGCTAACGTTATGCTAAAAGCTAATTAACCTTCACCTCAAGCCAGAACTGCGAGCCAGCTGAGCTGCAGTTTAAGTTTCTAGAAGGTCAACGGGCTCATAGTGATGTTTGTAATACTGTAGTTGTGACTGGGAGGTGTGTTTTATCATTTGGGGAGAGTACCATGTTCGCTGCTTCCCTGCTAAACGAGTATCTGCTCGGCACTGAAGCATTGACTCCATGCGCTCAGAATACGCACTGCTGATTGGCTGTTACATCGCTCTGAATACGAACTGCTGATTGTCTTTGTATGTAACCAATCAAATGGTTGTGTGGGTGGTAAAATGCTTGCTGCTGAGACAGAGGCAAAATGCAGAGCAGCTTGTGAAGACTTTTGCTTACAAACTCGTTCGGTACGCCCGAGTGCCGAACCGAAACCCAGCTACCAGAACGGTTCAATACAAATACACGTACCGTTACACCCCTATTGTGCGTACATATCAGGGTTTTCCCTACATGCGATCGATCCTGGTGTACCGCCACAACATAGTAAATGCTGGCACATTTTTAAAATATATATATATTTTTTCACATGAAAACATTTTTTTCATATTGTGAAAATGTTTCTCGAAGCTTTATTTAGAAAAAAACAAAACGTGCACCTAAATCGCTTGTCAGAGCAATACAGCTGGTTCCACACCGAGCCGGTACTCCACAGAAATAATGAAAGAAAGTTGAAGACAAAGGTATTTCAAGTTAAATAATGCATTTCTTGTTTCGGCCTGTGTAAACTACCCTAATTATATTGACATTATTACCGACATTAATGTCCGACTTTATGCTGTGTGCGTCTTCCATCCTCCACAAGGGCATCTCTGTGTGAAGTGGGCATGATGTCCTCTGGGTGCTCCAACATTCCAAAAATAAGCACATTAGGTTCATTATATTGTCAATAGGTATGACTGTGAATGTTAATAATTGTTTGTCTAAATATGCTCCGTGTTTGGACATGCTAATTTGGGTTAGCGTGTAAATGAGATGGTCCACTGTATGTTAGCATTAAGCTAGTGGCATTAGAGCCAACCTTCATCCTGCATAACTGTATGGCTTTATTCCAGGGGTGTCAAACTTAATTTTAGCTCAGGGGCCGCATGAAGGAAAATCTATTCCTAAACAGGCCGGACTGGTAGAATCACGGAATGATAACTTAAAAATAAAGGCAACTTCGGATTGTTTTCTTTGTTTACATTATGAAAATGTACAAATCATAATGTTGTTTTTTACACTTACATGTTGCGGTTAAAAGTACGCTATCTTCATCCATCCATCAATCCATCCATCATCTTCCGCTTATCCGAGGTCGGGTCGCGGGGGCAGCAGCCTAAGCAGGGAAGCCCAGACTTCCCTATCTCAGCCACTTCGTCCGGCTCTTCCCGGGGGATCCCGAGGCGTTCCCAGGCCAGCCGGGAGACATAGTCTTCCCAACGTGTCCTGGGTCTTCCCCGTGGCCTCCTACCAGCTGGACGTGCCCTAAACACCTCCCTAGGGAGGCGTTCGGGTGGCATCCTGACCAGATGCCCGAACCACCTCATCTGGCTCCTCTCGATGTGAAGGAGCAGCGGCTTTACTTTGACTTCCTCCCGGCTGGCAGAGCTCCTCACCCTATCTCTAAGGGAGAGCCCCGCCACCCGGCGGAGGAAACTCATTTCGGCCGCTTGTACCCGTGATCTTATCCTTTCGGTCATGACCCAAAGCTCATGACCATAGGTGAGGATGGGAACGTAGATCGACCGGTAAATTGAGAGCTTTGCCTTCCGGCTCAGCTCCTTCTTCACCACAACGGATCGATACAACGTCCGCATTACTGAAGACGCCGCACCGATCCGCCTGTCGATCTCACGATCCACTCTTCCCCCACTCGTGAACAAGACTCCTAGGTACTTGAACTACTCCACTTGGGGCAGGGTCTCCTCCCCAACCCGGAGATGGCACTTCACCCTTTTCCGGGCGAGAACCATGGACTCGGACTTGGAGGTGCTGATTCTCATTCCGGTCGCTTCACACTCGGCTGCAAACCGATCCAGTGAGAGCTGAAGATCCCGGTCAGATGAAGCCATCAGGACTACATCATCTGCAAAAAGCAGAGACCTAATCCCGTGGCCACCAAACCGGATCCCCTCAACGCCTTGGCTGCGCCTAGAAATTCTGTCCATAAAAGTTATGAACAGAATCGGTGACAAAGGACAGCCTTGGCGGAGTCCAACCCTCACTGGGAACATGTCCGACTTACTGCCAGCAATGCGGACCAAGCTCTGACACTGATCGTACAGGGAGCGGACTGCCACAATAAGACAGTCCGGTACCCCATACTCTCTGAGCACTCCCCACAGGACTCCCCGAGGGACACGGTCGAATGCCTTCTCCAAGTCCACAAAGCACATGTAGACTGGTTGGGCAAACTCCCATGCACCCTCAAGAACCCTGCCGAGAGTATAGAGCTGGTCCACAGTTCCACGACCAGGACGAAAACCACACTGTTCCTCCTGAATCCGAGGTTCGACTATCCGGCGAAGCTATCTTCATGTGTTGTTATTTATACTTTCTGTTTAGAATTCTCCATGTTATCTACGTTTCAGATACTTTACTTTGAAACATTTCTTGATAGTGTCACTTCCACTTCCTTCCTGTGGGTGTCACTTCCGCTTTTTGTTTGACGTGTGTTAATGTAACTTGTTTCTCTTTGACGATGTGAGTATGTTAATTATTATATAAGATTCAATTAGTTTATTAATAGACATCACTGTGTTTGTGTAACATTTACTGGTGTTTTATTAATATTATTAGTGCTGTGTTTGTAACAGCTGGTTGGCATAGCGATGTTCCTCCAAGGATGTGTCGGCAAGAACACAGCAAAGGTAAGAAATAAAGGATTTATTTAAGTAACAAAAGGAGTTAAGGAACAAAATCACTGGTGCTAAGCAGACAGGTAAACAAAGGGCAGTAGCATGGAAGCTAGTAATACAAACAGAAAAACTCCAAACTTGGCATGAAGGCACACAAAAGGGAAAACAAACCATTAGCATGAGAGCTAGAATAAAACAATGGTGTAGCATGTAAGCTAGCGAGAATATACATATGAGAGCAGTCATCACTGTTGCACGAAGACAAATTTGGAACCCAGACAGAACAACGAAAAGGGGCAAGCTTAAATAAGGCAGTAATCAAAATAGAAACAGGTGTGCGTCGAAAACGAGGGGCAGGTGAACTAATAAGCTACCAAGGTGACAAAGCAAACAGGAAATAAGGAGTCAGACGGAGAGATATAAAAAATGGAAACAAAACAACAAACTGTGAAGATCCGAGCAGCGGCTCGCAACAGTGTTGTCAGAATAGTGCGAGCTAACATCTCCCTGTTAAGGATAGCATTGCTGCTGCTAATGTGGCTAGCTCACGTGCCATTGTAAAAATGCAATATATTATGTCTCTAGTACTTTACTTAGAGCATATCTATAGGCATAATATATATATTGTTGTTTAGTTAAATGACATAAATGTTAATGGGTGTTTGTTTGTGGTTTACATATACTAACTGAACCTAATCTAAGCCAATATGCACCATTTAAGTTGGAAGAGTCCAAATGATGACCGTGTGTTCTCTGACCAGAACTCCAATGTGGTCAATATCAGAAAAAACAGTCGCAGAGTTCAATAGTAATAATAATAGTTTCGTCTGCAATGTCAAGGAATGCATTGCAGACGAAACTCAAACTCACTGAACTACTTCCATTTGGAGACTTCCGTTCTGTCCTGAGGGACAGTGAGCAAGAGACTTTTGCGCAGTGCCTGTGTTTTTAAAAGGTGTAAATCTTTATTGTTTTTCAGTTCTCTTTTATGTATTTTAAAATGTATGTCTCAATGTATTACTTTTTTCAAACTGCTCTGTGACATGTGCTGTTGACCTCTTGGCCAGGTCACCCTTGTGAAAGAGATCTTGATCTCAATAGGTTTCTTATCTGGTTAAATAAAGGTTCTAAATACTCCACACTTTCTGAATAAATGATGTGATAATGTTCATCAGTCAATTAGGTGGAACAGAGTCTGGCAGAGTTTTAAAATACTTTCATTGGTGTAAATGTTTAATCCATCAGAAGACAGAATGATTAATAACACCAAAATTAAATGACAAAATGTTAGTAATGTAGTTTACTAATTTTCCTAATGTACTAACATTATGTGGTGTATTCTGTATATATGAAGCATCATTTACAACTCAACTTGTGAATTTGGACTCATTTCGACATGAAGTCAGAAGGAGATACTCATTAGTCCAGCAAATTAATGTGCGTTGGGAAAATGTGTCCCAACACAAAATGTACAGATAATCAAAAACATTTATTTCGGTAGAAATGTCACAAGTTACATTACTAACAACATCTTTGACAATCAACACATGGGCGTAACAATCCACATGTTTTATCATTACTATCCATAATAAGCAGCATAAGTATGGAGAGTCCAAATATAGAGGTGTTGCCTCTGGCTTAAAGGGGAACATTATCACCAGACCTATGTAAGCGTCAATATATACCTTGATGTTGCAGAAAAAAGACCATATATCTTTTTAACCGATTTCCGAACTCTAAATGGGTGAATTTTGGCGAATTAAACGCCTTTCTATTTATCGCTCTCGGAGCGATGACGTCAGAACGTGACGTCACCTAGGTAGTCAACGCCATTTTTTCCACCACATTACATGCAGCAAGTCAAATCAGCTCTGTTATTTTCCGTTTTTTCGACTATTTTCCGGTACCTTGGAGACATCATGCCTCGTCGGTGTGTTGTCGGAGGGTGTAACAACACGATCAGGGACGGATTCAAGTTGATTTACGTAGAATGTGCATCGATTAGCACGGCATGCTAATCGATGCTAATATGCTATTTAGGGTAGCTGTATGTACTATTGCATCATTATGCCTCATTTGTAGCTATATTTGCAGCCAGCCTTTCCATCCATCCAGATTTAATGCCAAACAAACAAATACCAATCGACGGATTTAAGTTGCTCCAGTCTCAAAAGATGCGAAAGTCCCTCGTTTGGTTTTTACCGGCGATGCTACGACAGACATGGCACAGAGATGGCAAAAATGTCTGGATATCCTGCGACACTCAAAGCAGATGCATTCCCAACGACTAAGTCAACAAAATCACAAAGGTGAGTTTTGTTGATGTTATTGACTTATGTGCTAATCAGACATATTTGGTCGCGGCATGACTGCCAGCTAATCGATGCTAACATACTATTTAAGCTATCTGTATGTACATTTGTAGCTGTATTTGCATCCGGCATTTCCTTACACCCACATTTAATGCCAAACAAACACTTACCAATCGACAGATTTAAGTTGATCCAGTGTCGCAAGATGCGAAACTTCCGATCGTTGGTCTACACATTTTACCGGCGATGCTAAGGCAAACATGGCCGAATAGCATCAATAGCTATTCGCTCAATAGCTTCAGTTTCTTCTTCAATTTCGTTTTCGCTATCTACCTCCATACTCCAACCATCCGTTTCAATACTTGTGTAATCTGTTGAAACGCTTAAGCCACTAAAATCAGAGTCTGAATCCGAGCTAATGTCGCTATATTTTGCTGTGCTGTCCACCATCTGTTTGTATTGGCATCGCTATGTGACGTCACAGGAAAATGGACAGTGGCTTCGCAGACAGCGAAAATCAGGCACTTTAAAGCTTTTTTTAGGGATATTCAGGGACGGGTAAAATTTTGAAAACAACTTCGAAAAATAAAATAAGCCACTGGAAACTGATTTGTATTGGTTTTAACCCTTCTGAAATTGTGATATTGTTCCCCTTTAACACGGCACATAGCTCCGCCTCCTCTGAAGTCATGCACGCTCTCTGGCAGGACATGCAAATAATTGCTATTGTGACAGCCAGTGGACACATTCACAACAGCTATTTATTTCATCTAAAATTTTTAGCTCATTTTTATACTTGGCAAACTCAATTCGCTGGCCAGGCAACACCTATTAGCGGGCCTGATCAGGCCCATGGGCCGTAGGTTTAGCATCCCTGCTTCATTCAGATTATTCCAAACTATTTTATTACTGTAAAGTGATTTCTACATATATGTGTTTTTAATGTGTATATTTAATGAACTTTCCTTAGTGTGCGTAGTTTTACATTAGCTATATTGTGGAGGACATCAACAAAAAACATATTTTTTTCATCTCAAATTCAACGGACCGTTTACATAATTGGCAAACTGAATTCTAACATAATATTATAAAGTGTAGACTTTTTTACCTTTTACAATAAGCAGCAACAATTGATATTGCATTGTGCAAAGAGAGCACAGTCTACCAAAGTCAAATTCCTTGTGTGTTAAATAAACCTGGCCAATAAAGCTGATTCTGATAATGAATGGCACAATATAGGTTATTAATAACTAATAACATATTGGTTTTTCAATTTACATAAAACATTAGGTGCATCATTGCAATTTAAAATTATCATGATGTCATATATGATGATATCATATTGACCACGCCCATAGTCACGCCCCCATGCCACATATTGTAATGCATCCATCCATCCATCCATTCGCTACCGCTTATTCCCTTTGGGATCGCGGGGGGCGCTGGTGCCTATCTCAGCTACAATCGGGCGGAAGGCGGTGTACACCCTGGACAGTGGGAATCAAAGAGAAACCCTACATATGTTTGTTAAGTAACTTCCTGCTACATTGAGTTCTAATTATGGGTTCATGATGATTTTTGGACCGATATTAGGAATTAAGACATCACACCGATAAATCGTATAACATTCAGAAATAACTGATGAAAAAAAAAAAAAAACGCTCCAATGGGATGAGATTACACATAGTGTGCTATAGGTATGTCGGGGTAAACAAATCAAGCTTTCCTACCGATACAACGTGATTGCCACACCCCTGTTTACACTGAAAAATGGACATTAAGACATAAGCTTCACCAGTGACTTATGGCCGTCTGACATTAGCCCTACCATAGTAGTGATTTATTATTTGGTTAAGACACATTTACAGGTATAGTTTCTCGAATCTACCTCTATTTGAGTCATTCTTACCTGCATGTCTGCACAAACTTCAGTTAATTAACATTTAAAACAAATATAATATACATCCATCCATCTTCTTCCGCTTATCCGAGGTCGGGTCGCGGGGGCAGCAGCCTAAGCAGGGAAGCCCTGACTTCCCTCTCCCTAGCCACTTCGTTCAGCTCCTCCCGGGGGATCCCGAGGCGTTCCCAGGCCAGCCGGGAGACATAGTCTTTCCAACGTGTCCTGGGTCTTCCCCGTGGCCTCTTCCCGGATGGCAGAGCTTCTCACCCTATCTCTAAGAGAATCAGCACCTCTAAGTCCGAGTCCATGGTTTTTGCCCGGAAAAGGGTGGAGTGCCATCTCCGGGTTGGGGAGGCGATATTGCCCCAAGTTGAGGAGTCCAAGTACCTCGGAGTCTTGTTCACGAGTGAGGGAAGAGTTGATTGTGAGATCGACAGGCAGACCGGTGCGGCGTCTTCAGTAATGCGGATGCTGTATTGATCCGTTTTGGTGAAAAAGGAGCTGAGCCGGAACGCAAAGCTTTCAATTTACCGGTCGCTCTATGTTCCCATCCTCACCTATGGTCATGAGCTTTGGGTCATGACCGAAAGGACAAGATCACGGGTACAAGCGGACGAAATGAGTTTTCTCCGCTGGGTGGCTGGGCTCTCCCCCATACTTGCCAACCCTCCCTGATTTTCCGGGAGACTCCCGAAATTCAGCGCCTCACCCGAAAACCTCCGGGGACCAATTTTCTCCCGAAAATCTCCCGAAATTCAGGCGGAGCTGGAGGCCACGCCCCCTCCAGCTCCATGCGGACCTGACTCAGCAATGTTGTGACCCTCTTAAACAGGACAATACTGCCATCTACTGTACATAAAATAGAATAGAATGTACTTTATTGATCCCTGGGGGAAATTCAGCACCACAGTTTGCTCACGATAAACAATGATAATAATAAATAATATTATATATATATATATATATATATATATATATTTATATATATATATATATATATAAATATATATATATATATTATAAATATATTCTCCATATATTCAACATTAAAGTGCAGTGAAGGAACATATGCATTAGGGAGTTTGTTCAGAAGCCCACAGTAAAGAGATGTATTTTCATCACGTCGCCTGGTTATTGACTTCAACCCAATTTATTACACCGTCGACGAGCAAAATGAAGAAATACGCTTACAAGTTCCAAAACGAATGGAAACAAGAATTTCAGTTTATCCAGGAGAGTTCGAAGGGGAAGGGAAGGGGTATGTTGCCTGTACATTTTGTAGAACAGACTTCTCCATTGAACATGGTGGCCGAGCGGATATACTCAGTCACGAACGGTCAGCTAAGCACAAAGCGTTCACAGCGAAGCATCGTTCACAACCCAGTATTATGGCCCACCTCGCAAAATGGAGACCTGATGGTGTAACTTATGCTGAGACAAAGATGGCTATGCTGATAGCTGGAAGCAACATCCCGTTCTCCTTTGCGGATGTCTACAACAAATCCGTGAAGGATATGTTCCCGGATTCGGAGATCGCCTGCCAATACGCAAATGGCAGAACAAAGGTTACTCATATAGTGAAAGGTAAGTGTTGTTGTTGTTTTTTAGTAACCAGCAAACACAGTACAGTTAGTACAACAACTGTGTTTTTATTACTGTGTATTTGATATGTGCAGTCGGAAATTCAACTATTTATTTTATTTATATATATAATAAAATAAATATATATAGCTAGAATTCACTGAAAGTCAAGTATTTCATGCATATATGTATATATATATATATTTATATATATGAAATATATATGAAATATTCGAGTTGGTGAATTATACTCCTCCCCTCTTAAACACGCCCCCCTCCCCCAACCACGCTTCCGCCCCACCCCTGACCACCCTCCACCTCCTGAAATCGGAGGTCTCAAGGTTGGCAAGTATGCTCTCCCCTTAGAGATAGGGTGATAAAGGAAATGAAAGAACAAAAATAATATAATATGTATATAAATAAGTTATCTATATCAATCTCGAGAAGCACAAAGTTATCTGTATCGGCTTGGAAAAAAATATTGTGCATCCCTAGTTTGAATAATTTGGCTTTTAAATCATTCCAATAATCAAACACATACTTTACATCCATATTGTCAAACTTAGCTGTACAATTTTGTATCAAATTAAAATTATCTGGACAATATGCATCTAGAGTTGCACAAACAGTTTGAACTGCCACAATGCATGACATGGACATATCACGCAAGACCACAATGTAATATGCTATAGTCGACTTCAGCAAGCGGCAAACGATTAACCAGTGGTCAGGTTTTGATTTTTCACTGGATTATTGCAGTTTTCTAGCAACAGTTGTACGAAACACAGATGCAGTGTTGTGCATATGCCAACACTTACTCTAGGAAGCCTTAACAAGGAGTGTTTACTTTTTTTCTGCGGGAAAATAGTTTGAAATCTTCCCAAATCTTAGGTCAACATTCTAGTTTTTTTTTTTGTTTTTTTTTTACCAAGCATTTCTTTAAAATAAACAAAGTACACATTTTAGCATCCAGCAACATTTGAATTAGCATAGCACGTAATGTGAACTGACTAGAAACGTTAGCAATTAAGTTAGTGCTAAATATGAGTAGTTTCCTGGATGGCTGGCTACCAGACTCGCAGGAGACTTAAGTAGTTAATCAGGGGTTTCTCAGTAATGAGCGCAATACTATTCCTTTTATTGTGAGCCAGCATACCAAATGATTTTAAAAACATTACTTTAACGAACAATTACTCCATACTTTTTTTTTCCAGCTGTGGAGCATTAATCAGGACACAGCAAAGTATTCCCTTCTCTTCGTTAAACAGTAATTCCATAGGAACACAATCAAGCAAAAACTCTCAAGATGAAACTAGCTGGATCATACTTGGATAGTAAACAAAACAAAGCCTTGTAGTCATGAAAAACTGAAAAAAAAATGGAGATATGTCAGTCCTGCTTTTACTGCATGTCAATCGACTCACAATCAATTGTAGGTTTGGAAAGAGCAAAGGGATTCACTTCAACACAAAACAGCACACTCAGATAGACTGTGGTGAAAGGAATCCTGCGGCACGGTAGACTGAATAACAAGGAGGATGGAAGCAGTGGAGAAAATAAGTAATAAAATGAGACGGGGGGGGATAAGGGTAGGTACGGGTAGGAAAGGCAGAAGAAGAAAGTGGAAACTACAAGGCAAAAAAAACTGTAAGGTTGAGTGGAGAAAGCGCTATGACTTCCTGTGGTTGTGCTAAAGATGATGCCATCTGGATATGTTTATAAGCACTGGGTCAGGGACTGAAAGTAACCCAATAAAACCAAAACACGGTGGAATCTCCTTCCCTCATATAATACTTCTGCTGTTAAACTTCCTACAAACCATACATATCAAATACCGTTTGACAATTCATTTGGCAAGTTGCACCTTGTCAGAACATCAGTGATTGTCAATCTCATTGTTAAGTTAAAGTTAAAGTACCAATGATAGTCACACACACACTAGGTGTGGTGAAATATGTCCTCTGCATTTGACCCATTCCCTTGGTCACACCCTGGTAGGTGAGGGGAGCAGTGAGAAGCAGCGGTGGTGCCGCCCGAGAACATTTTTTGGTGATTAAACCCCCAATTCCAGCCCTAAACGGTGAGTGCCAAACAGGGAGGTAATGGGTCCCATTTTTATAGTCTTTGGTATGACTCTGCCATATAAGGCGAAGTTGGGAGAGTGGCCATGCCAGCAATCTGAGGGTTACTGGTTCAATTCCCACCTTCTACCATCCTAATCACGTCCGTGTGTTCACTTCATCCTTGCTCCTGATGGGTCCTGGTTAGCGCCGTGCATGGCAGCTAACCAATGTGTGAATGGGTGAATGTGGAAATAGTGTCAAAACGCTTTGAGTTCCTTAAAAAGGGTAGAAGAGCGCTATACAAGTACATACCAAAGACTATAAAAATGGGCCCCATTACCTCCCTGCTTGGCACTCAGCATTAAGGGTTGGATTTGGGGGTTAAATCACCAAAAATAATTCCCAGGCGCGGCACCGCTGCTGCTTACTGCTCCCCTCACCTTCCAGGGGGGATCAAGGGTGATGGGTCAAATGCAGAGAATAATTTCGCCACACGTAGTGTCTGTGTGACAATCATTGGTATTTTAACTTTAACTTTAACAACCATTTAGCATTTACCATTGTCTATCCTCTCGCATTCTTGGGCACACACAGACCGGGCTTTGGCATCATTACAGCTCTATCCCTTGTGCACGGATAGACTGCAACCAAAATGCTCTGCAAACATCCCTTTATTATACAACACCGATTACTGCATGTTGAGAGCTGCTCTGTTCATTAAATATAATCATTGCCGTTTGCTGTTTGTTTTCTGTCAGTCCGTATAGTTAGAAAAATAACTCAAAATATTACTGGCGGTTTGTCATGAAACTTTCAGGGAATTTTCCAAAATTGGATACGGAACAACTGATTCAATTTTGGGAATGCACGTTACCTTGCATTCCTGCTTATGTGTACGTGTGTCTAAGCCGGGATCCGAAACCTACTTGGTATCGGATCGATACCTATATTTGTGGTATTATCCAAAACTAATGTAAAGTATCCAAACAACAGAAGAATAAGTGAAGTGTGGATAGAACATTTTGAAACAGTAAATAAGCAGATACCACAATATTGGTATGGGGACAACCCTAGTATGTCAATAGTTGGGCCTTCCCCCATTTCTCTCTCTCATCTCCTCATACAAACGCATTCCCCCATTTTCTCTCCCACATGGCTGCAATTATGCTGGTGTAAATAAACAAGTCCAGAGAGAGACATCACAAATTCCAGTTGGGCTCGTGGGAGCAGTGCAGCTTACAAAATCACACAGAGAGACACAAACATACACATCAAATCTTTAACTTCAACTCATCAATCACGAGCTCAGTCATGGATAGCCACTTGTGTGGAAGGTGCAACCAAACAAATCATTAAGTTGACACACTCACCTGCTCGTGATACTCGATGCCCATGCTTAGCGTATTGATCAGGATGGCAATCATGATCCCTCGTCCGAAGTACTTGCTATCGACAATCTTCCTGAATGTGTCGCACACCAACCTCCAGAAGTGCACCACCTTTCCGGCTGTTTTACCCAGTCGGAAGGGTTTTTTCCTGGGCTGCCGGCTATCTCGCCTGTCTCTGCGACGCATGTCGTGGCTGAACTCATAGACGCCCTCGCTGTCGGAATCTCCGGGTGTCTCATTTCCCTCTGTACCGCCTTCGGACTCGTTGGCGAAGGCTTTTGCGCAGTAAGGGCAACTCTCAGGGTCCAATGTCAACATCGCCGTGTCCATGGCGCTGCTGGTGATGCTCAGGTCACGGGCCGACAGCTGGCAGGAGGGCTGGGCTGCAGCTGAGCGAGAGAGCTGAGTAAGTGACTGTGATTGTGATAAATAGCATGCATGAAGTGTTTAATATAAAATGTCTAAACAAATAAAGGCATCTATTGTGAAGAACAAGATTTGGGGATGCTCGCGTGTGTGTAAGAGCGAGCATGTTCAACAGTGACGGGCAGTGCGTGAGCCTCGTCTCCGCAGACCGTGCTCCGGCCTGGATGGCTGGCGGCCAGCGTTTCCACCGTCTGTATAACCTGAGCAGATCTGGCCTGACTTTTGCTGAGCACACTGCCTTTTAGAACTTGGCCACAAGCTGAAGACGTGTGTTGCCAGCTAGAACATGAAGAATTTAACATTTGACTGTAATTACGATGTTTCTCTCTCTCACGGAATGGGGGGAAAAATCTGGGTAATAGTTTAGTTTGATACTTGATCAAAACACATTTCTAACTGATTCTAATGGGTGATTGCATGAAAATGACTATTCTGTTTTGCTTCTGAAAAAAAAACAACAACTTTGTTGTCCTCATAATTTATAATGTCCAATTGTTATCTTCACCAAGCGGGAAAACCTGCATGTGAGAGGTATAGTTTTAAATACAATTGCTTTGTTAGTTTGTTTGCGGTATTGCACAAAAACTGAGAACAGATAGCCATTAAATTTTGTGAAGTAAAGAAGGAAGAAAAACACTTCACGACCTTGTTCACTTTAGTGGGAATAGGAATGCATTAATTCTTTATATTTTTTGCTTATGATTGAAGCATTACTCTCATCCGCAAAAATAGATCTCATCATCTAACGTTATTAGCTCACAATAGTACACCCAAAACCAGTGAAGTTGGCACGTTATGTAAATCGTAAATAAAAACAGAATACAATGATTTGCATTTAATTTTCAACCTATATTCAATTGAATAGACAGCAAAGACATCATACTTAATGTTCAAACTGGAAAACTTTATTTTTTGGCAAATATTAGTTCATTTGGAATGTGATGCCTGCAACATGTTTAAAAAAAGCTGGCACAATTGGCAAAAAAGACTAAGAAAGTTCAAGAATGTTTCTCAAACACTTGTTTGGAAAACCCCACAGGTGAACAGGCTAATTGGGAACAGGTGGGTGCCCCAATTGGGTATAAAAACAGCTTCCATGAAATGCTCAGTCATTCACAAATATGGGTGGGGCGAGTGTCACCACTTTGTGAACAAATGCCTGAGCAAATTGTTTAAGAAGAACATTTCTCAACCAGCTATTGCAAGGAATTTAGGGATTTCACCATCTACGGTCCGTGATCTCATCAAAAGGTTCAGAGAATCTGGAGAAATCACTGCACGTAAGCAACAAGGCTGAAAACAAAGATTGAATGCACGAAAGGATATCACCACATGGGCTCAGGAACACTTCAGAAAACCACTGTTAGTAACTACAGTTTGTCGCTACATCTGTATGTGCAACTCTACTATGCATAGCCAAAGCCATTTATCAACAACACCCAGAAACACTGCTGGCCTCACTGGGCCCAAGCTCATCTAAAATGGACTGATACTTAGTGTAAAAGTGTTCTGTGGTCTAACCATTCCACATTTCAAATTGTTTTTGGAAACTGTGGACGTTGTGTACTACGGACTAAAGAGGAAACGAACCATCCAGACTGTTATAGGCGCAAAGTTCTAAAGCCAGCATCTGTGGTGGTATGTGGGTGTATTAATGCCAAAGGCATGGGTAACTTACACATCTGTGAAAGCACCATTAATGCTGAAACGTAGATACAGGTTTTGGAGCAACACATATTGCCATCCATGCAACGTTATCATGGACGCCCCTGCTTATTTCAGCAAGACAATGCCAAGCCACGTGTTACAACAGCATGGCTTCATAGTAAAAGAGTGCGGGTACTAGACTGGCCTGCCTGTAGTCCACACCCGTCTCACATTGAAAATGTGTGTCACAATATGAAGCCTAAAATACCACAACAGAGACCCCGGATTGTGAAAAACCTAAGCTGTACATCAATCAAGAATGGGAAATCATTCCACCCGAAAAGCTTCAAAAATATATTTCCTCAATTCCCAAATGTTTACTTAGTGTTGTTAAAAGGAAAAGCCATGTAACACTGTGGTAAAAAATGCCCCTGTGCCAACTTGTTTGCAATGTGTTGCTGCCATTAATTTCTAAGATAATGATTATTTGCAAAAGAAAAAATGTTTTTCAGTTCGAACATTAAATATCTTGTCTTTGCAGTGTATTCAATTGAAAATAAGTATAAGTATTCCATTTTTTTTTTTTTACAAATTACACAATGTCTTGCTTTTGTCAAACTGAGCAATATACTTGTCGAAACGTCTATTTTCCGACATACGGTTAAACACAGAAAAAAAATAGGCAAACAAATGACGGCTGATAAGTACACTGCGAAAGAAAAAAGGGCTTTTGGTCCCTTTGGTTCAAGGTTGATATCAGTTCCTATTCTTTTGCCGATTCCCTCATGTTTTTAAAAATGTTTACTGGTGCTGTCAAAGTTAAAGAAAATGTCATTTTATGGCACTACCAAAATGCAACTGTGTTCCAGTGGATGTTGAGCCACTAGGGAGCTTTGTTTTGTCCTACTAATTTTGGCGGTCCTTGAACTCACCGTAGTAGTTTGGACTGTGACGCAAGAGTTTATTTACATGTGTAACCCTCTCCAACTCTGCCACAGAAAGACATGTTTTATGCCACTCCTTTTTTGTCTCATTTTGTCCACCAAACTTTTTATGCTGTGCGTGAATGCAGAAACATGAGCTTTGTTGATGTTATTGACTTGTTGGAGTGCTAATCAGGCATATTTGGTCAGTGCCAGACTGCAAGCTGTATGTACTTATTGCACCATTATGCCTCATGTGTAGGTATATTTAAGCTCATTTTATTTATTTTGCCTATGTCCTATGTGTATTTAATTTACATTTGCATGTCTCATGACGTATTATCTGTGTGCAATATTGACTATATTTGTGATAGTTGTTTGTGTGCCATGTTGTTCCAGACCACAGCAAACGTTACCCAGTTTGCAACGAGTGTAATAAATCCTTTAGAAGAAGACAGCCTGACATTTCCTTTAATTTGGACACACATCTATACATTTGGCTATTCTAAGACAGTAATTTACAGGAGTTATCTCACCCTCTGAGACACTTACATCATGTGTTGCCTTCATTATAAGATTTGTATAAGGCTTTTAATTTCTTGCGGCTCCAGACAGATTTGTTTTTTGTATTTTTGATCCAATATGGCTCTTTCAACGTTTTTGGTTGCCGACCCCTGCATTAGGGGGAATAATTATCAGAAATTGACTAAAGAAAGGGTGCATTGAATGGCAAGTCCAGATCCAACAACAACAAAGCTATTTCCATGGCTGTGATCAGCTGCTCGCCGATGAAGAGAGAACCCCTCCACCTCGACAAAGGCTAACCACAACAGGTGTCGTACCAGATTTGTTATCCCAGACAGAAAATGTGTATCCCTGGCAGCTTCACTTATGTGTTTAGAGACTAGTTTTGCACGATAATGTGGATTTGTACGATCATGCTGTGATTGTCAAAGATGTTAGGTAATGTAATCCGTGATGTTTCTACTCTAATAAATGTTACTATATTAATTGGGGATTAATTACAGAGTGGGGACATTTTCTGACAGGCTTAAAAATGTGAATATTTCTCTATAATATATTCTGGTGGATAGTCCTTAATTACAAAATGTTTAGCAGGCTAGTCGATTAGGAACATTAGCAGTATGTTCAAAATAGAGAAGCTTAAAACACGAGCCACATGCACATGGACAACATTAATTCAATGAAAGAAAAAAATCTGATTATAACATACTTTTTTTTGCATCACAACTTAATTTGGAATACTTTACTTTGACATGCACAGAACCTGACATACTGTAAATTGTAAACTGTGTTATTATTTGCGCTATGGCACCATCTTTTGGACGAGTTTGCTCACTGCGGATGTTGAACTCCCAATCTACCAATCTCAGGGCGGACGAGTTAACTAAAGTGGGTAAGGTTGATTTTTGCCTCATTCCTGTGACAATTCTGTGTGTGATTGAAACATTAAAGATTGGGACTATCCGGGACTAGCTGCAGTGTGCTCAATCAACCACTACATAGCATATGTGAGCAGAATATTCTGTATCATCTCCTTCTCTAATGGACTTCTAAGGTTAGCAGTGCACTTCACGCATTCTTCACTCATGCTTAAAGTGTAAGATTAGACACACATACAACTTTGCGTAATTAAGTGACAGATAAATGTTTGATCGGTATCAAATATTATAACATTTGACAATGGAGCTGAGATGGGCTCCAGCACCCCCCGCAACTCCAAAAGAGACAAGTGGTAGGAAATGGATGGCTGGATGGATGGTCCTAATTTTGATGTAACCATAATTTTGCTTTTGCAAAAAACAGGCAAGGAGTTGTGTTGATGTTAACAAGACTTTAACACATGTAGACACAAATGGAACAATTTTTCACAGATGCGACCCGTTTGGCTCTCAATTTTCTGAATAACACAGTGGCCACCGACTGGATGAGTTGGTTGACTGATACAGGTACGGAGTTCCACCATATACATTTAATAGTGAACGGCAATGATTTACCTGAGGGGTTGAGAGTGTCCACCAAGCTCTGCCGCCTTCTCCCATGGTTTATTGGTGGGACGTTGAGGCTGATATTTGTTAGAGTGCTGGTTGCGACACTTCCTCGTCTGGACTCAGCTAGAGCTCTGGCCTGCAAGGTGGGGTAATTCTTAGGCCCAGGGGCAGCAAAAGGCACAGAGTTCCTCTTCATTGCCCTTGAAGAGGAAGCTGGTGTCAAAGAGAACTGGCCCTGGGTTTGCCATAGGTTTGTAGTTGAGGGTGTACAGCAACGTGTTTCTTGATGGAATACGCCAAGAGTTGAGTGTGAATCACCAAATCCCGCCAGGTTTGTGTCAGACAAGGCAGTTGTTGCCGAAGGTAGTGGCACAGCTAAAGAGACCGCACCTCCATTATTGTTATGAGAAGACGCCTCAATATCTCTACCTTCAAGACACCGGATATTAGCTTTCACACTGCCGTTGCCAAGATGATAGTGGTAGTGAGGGTGCACCATGTGTTGAACTGAAAAGGATCCCTGCTTGGAAGATTTCCTCCTTCTCCTCTGGCTTTGCCGTTGCTGGGGTTCTACTGGAGGCGGAGAGGCGGCAATGTTGATCCCTGCACGACGAGCTAGGAACCTGCAGATGTGGGCCACCTCCCTTGCCCCCTTGCGGATGATGTGAACAAGGTACTTGAGCAGCTCGTCATAGCAGGACCCCGGCTCGGAGAGGGAAGCCAAGGTGCTGGCACTAGACATGAAGCGCACTCTCTGCTCCTTCATCAGCTGGCTCTCTCTCTGCTTTGTTTCAGAGAACTGAGTGGCAATGACAACCAGGCATAGGTTGATCATGAAGAATGAGCCGATCTAAGAACAGGGAAGAATTGTTATCCGAGCAGTCGTGACAAGTAGATGAAAGGAGAAACTTGTGCAATCATCAGGATGTAGCACTTACGATAATGAGTAGGATGAAGTAGATGAAGTTGTAGAAGGAGTGAGCATCCATCACGAAATACATGATATCCACCCAGCCCTCCAGAGTGATCACCTTAAGGAGGCAAACAGTAAAAATACTTCGGACAATGCAAGACAACATTCACTAAGTAATTAGAGAGTCACACAAGAAATAGGAAACACAAAGACAAAAAACACTCCTTCTCGTAATTTCGGATTAGCGAGACCCTACCTTGCTTACCTAATTTAGGTCGCACTCTAGAAATATTACTTGTTGATCACAGATCTGACATACTGGAGTTGATTATCATTGGACTTTAAACTAAGAGTTACTGTAATTTCTGGACTAAAAGCGGTTACTTTTTTCCTACGCTTTGAAGCCAGCGGTTTGGACTATGCTGCAGCAAGTTCACAAACTTCACTGCAGCCTCATCACATCAAACCGTTTGAACTGCCGAACGGGTCAAAGCGGACAAATGACATTGTTCACAATAAATCAAATTCACTCAAACAATAAATTAATCATTTACACTCCCCTCAACCACCAAAATACACACGACGCCACCCCAAAGTCAAAGGAAATCGACCCGTCGATCATAAAATGAAACAGCCGTCACTAACAGATCCTTGAAATGCTAGACCATCGCATGCCGAAGAAGATGGCATAAACCCAGAGGTGACCCACATCGAGACGAAAGTGAAAGAAAAAACGAGGCCCAGAGAATGCCGGACAAAGTTCCCTCAACACCGACATCGAAAAATATGACACCCAGATTACTTTTCTGGTAGACTTCTATGTGCCATGCTACATGCAAAGAGTTTTCCTAAATTTGTGAATGAACACAAGCACCTGCAGAAATATTCCATGTTTCAATGTGTGCACTTGCAGCTTTTAGACGTCTGTAAATTGTATGTACAAAATAAAAATATGTCCAAAGTTAAGTGGGTGCGGCTTATTTTTAGGTACCCTCTATAGTCCGAAAATTTCTGTAGCATAAATATGCAGTAGCTAAAATCCAGTATAATGTCCAATTTACCATTCTGATTAACAGTGGCATATATTAGCTGTGAGGCGTAGTTTAAAACGTTTTGAAGAACCATGAATATGGTGTAGTAAAGAGTCTTGTGTTTATTGAAAACAAAACAACAAAAACAAACATATTTCATGTCCTGCAAGCTGTATTGTATTTGAAAAAAATACATTCCATACTAAATGTAACCAATATTTTTGGTCAACTAAACAACTAAACTATTATCTCAAATGAAGGGATTCAATTAAAAATGTTCCAAACAAAAATTAATTAGCCTGAGTTTTAAAGCTTTTGGGGCATACCAAGTACCATCAAAAAATGTTAGAGGTTTATATTAGTCCTGAATTTGGAGTACAGCATCCATCCATCCATTTTCTACCACTTGTCCCTTTTGGGGTCACCGGGGGTGCTGTAACCTATCTCAGCTGCATTTGGGCAGAAGGCGTTTTACACCTTGGACAAGTCCCCACCTCATCACAGGGCCAACACAGATAGACAGAAAACATTCACACTCTACGGCCAATTTAGTGTTGCCAATCAACCTATCCCCAGGTGCATGTCTTTGGAAGTGGGAGGAAGCCGGAGTACCCAGAGGTAACCCACGCTTTCACGGGGAGAACATGCAAACTCCACACAGAAACATCCGGAGTCCCGGAATTGAATCCAGGACTGCTCAGGACCTTCGTATTGTGAGGCACATGCACTAACCCCTGTACCGCCGTGCTGCCCGCTTGAACTGCCACAGCACTACTTGGGAATATAACTCTTCCAATCCAGACGGTGTCACGCTCGAGGAATGGGCATCAGCAACTGGCTTACAACTCCCCTATGATTCAGCATACCTACTGTAAATGCATTAAATACGTAAGTTCTTAAATGTACATACAGTGGGACTTCTATTTATGATCCCTTTTATTAACATTTCGGTTCGACAGCCTTTAGATCGAGCCAAATATGCCTTTGTGTACGAACCAACGTGTCATTAAAATTATTTTGTGTGCTGCTGGCAGGCATTTTGTGCTTGCTCGTGTTGAAGCAAGATTTTAACTGTGATGAGAACAGACTTTTGCAGGAAAAGACGGCGAAGCGCACTAAATTCACAGCGGAGGAGAAGACTACCTCTCGTTCAGTGCACACAGGCACACATGAGAAATTTGCTTCAACATAAAAACTTTTCCATTTACGGACCCTGTTGAGGAACCAAATACGTAAATCAAGGTTCCACAAACTATGTTGCGCTCTCACGTATTCAGATCAGTAATTGGCTTATTTAAACTCGTTAATGGTTGATCTGTTCCCAATATATTTATCTTGTAAAGTCTAAATATCATTAACCTAACATAAAATAAAATGTAACCATCACAATCACTGCTTGGAGAAAAGGTTTCAAACCCAGAACTTTTGTGCTGTGAGGCAATGAGGCTAATCACTCAACCGATGGGATGGCCCTCTAAAAATCTAACAAATCCCACAGTTTTTTCTCACATGTTCCACCACACACAGGCAAACTTTAGTTACAGTCAAACCAAAGGGAGACTTAATCCCCAATCTGCCTTTTGTCCTCCATGACACTCCCAGCCTGAAATAATAATATGAAAACAGACAAAAGCTTTGCAGATGATGTGGAGATAGCTACCAAATGGTGTGGAAAATTGAAACTGTATGATTATGCGGCGGGTGTGACGTGTAAGGCCATATATCTGTGATACAACAGCAGCTGCAGGGCAATTAGCATCCATTTTGTCACTTCTTTGTTTCCTTCTGGTTTGCTATCGTGCACAAATGATGTTTAAGCAATTAATATATAGACTATTATTGCAAGCAGCCTTACCTGAAAAATGGCAATCCAGGCATAGCAGATGTTGTCAAAGTTGATGGCCCCTTTGAAGGGGTTAACCAGACCCGCAGAGCAGTTGGTGTAGTACTGGTTCCAGTTGACACATGTGGTGTTATCGGTACTGTTGTACGAGTACAAGTCAAGATTGCATTGCAGGCCTGCCTCGTCATAGAGCTTGGGCACTGAGCCGCAGTCCCTCATGCCGTTCTCTCGGGGCTGAGAGCAGATGAAAGGGTTCTCATCGTCATTTTCAGTGTGGTAGTATTTCTCAAGCTCGGCAGACAGAGGACTGGAGAGAAATTAGAGGAAATTACATTTATTAGTGGTTTATAGGTTTCCTAAGAGAATACATTGCATATGTTTACATTTTTAATCTTGGTTAAACGTCTCGGATGATTTATGAACGATTGGATGGTGTCCAATACTAAGTTTGAACAGATGATTCAATAAAAATCACACCAAATATAGCTTCAAAGTAACACTGGAGGTCATTTGTCTGTTTAAAAAGTTTCAAAAGTGAGTGTAGTCTTGCAATATACAAACTTGACTGTCTGACAACTGAAAAATGTTCCTTGGTTGATTTTACCCAAGTCTTTTTTGCAAAACAGTGTCTTGCTGTTATGTAATGTTACTCCCAAATTCCAATTGATCCAAACATGAGTCACCTCTGTAGAAAACACCTGCACAATCTCACAGGTTCCATTTGCCAACAAATCCCTTTTCTCCTGGTAAATTCAAATAAGGTGGCCATAAATTACAAATGCTACTTAGTGCTGTACAATGGAGTAAATGTTTAACCACTTCACGGAGAACATGTAATTTGCACACGCGTCCCAACTATGTTGAACTGGGCTTGTATTTGTTTTGGTTTGCTGTAATGGTTTTGAAATTATATTTACAGTAGGAAGGGGCTTTATATGGCCCCATTCTATGTGGTTTATCTGACGCATGAAATGTGACAAATTTGGGGCTTGCACTATCCACTTTAGCGGCCAGGTGGTAGTGGAGTGTTGAATATCTTATTTGTTTTGTGGCAATTCCACCTTTGATTACAGCATTAGTCGCTATGGAGAGTGGCACTTTCCATTATTTTTAGCAGAGTGCATCGCAAAATGATTAACCCTCCACCCCCGTCTTCCCCACACACGAGATCCACCCAGGAATGAAGACATATAAATCTCTTCCCTACTGTATACTACAAGCAGGGATCTCATACTTGTTTTCATTGCCGCTTGTAACAGTGAATATATTAGAATATACATGTATACTCCCCTCATGACATAATTACAATATTAACTACGCATTTCATTATTTCACTTTATTGATAAATTGGTTTGAAAGTATAAGTCAAGTTGACAAGAAAATATTAGGTATTTATCTTTCACAACAAAAAAAAAATTTGGATATGTTGTTGCGTAATCAGATAATAATTAAGTTTAGAATTGCAGGACCTGAGTGAGTGCAATTTGTCCGTCATGTCCTCATGTGTAATGTCATTTATTTTTCGGACTATAAGGTGGAACATTGTTGGACTATCCCAAATGGCCTCTTGATAAGTGCAATGATACTGGACTGTGAAAAAGAATAATGTGCAATAACTTGTCACCTTACATCTCTTTCACTATATATATATATATATATATATATATACACCTTACACCTCTGTCACTATATATATATATATATATATATATATATATATATATATATATATATATATATATATATATATATATATATATATATATAGTGACAGATATATATATATATATATATATAGTGACAGAGGTGTAAGGTATATATATATATATATATATATATATATATATGTATATATATATATATATATATATATATATGTATATATATATATATATATATATATATATATATATATATATATATATTTGTGTGTGTATAAATATGTGTATGTGTATGTATGTATGAATGTATATGTATGTTTACATATGTATATGTATGTATATATGCATATGTATGAATATATGCATGCATGTGGATATATACATATATATAAATATAGATCTTATTTTTGATCTTTTTACTATTTATATTACTATATTATTGTGTATGCACCTTAGTTGTTCTGCTCCAATGTTGTTGTTCTTTGAACCTGTTCCCTGTAATAATGACAATAAAACTCTATTCTATTCTCAATGTCAATCAATCAATCAATGTTTACTTAAATAGCCCTTAATCACAAGTGTCTCAAAGGGCCGCACAAGCCACAACGACATCCTCGGCTCAGATCCCACTTCAGGGCAAGAAAAAACTCAACCCAATGGGACAACAATGAGAAACCTTGGAGGGCACCATAGATGTGGGGACCCCCGCCCTGGGCGACCAGTGCAATGGACGTCGAGTGGATCTAGCATAATATTGTGAGAGTCCGGTCCATAGTGGATTTAACATAAGAGTCCAGTTCTATTTTAGTATTACATTTGTCTCAGACAAAACGAAAAGATCAAATACACTTATCACTCCTCTCTGAGCTGCTACCTTACCGTGGTAGAGGAGTTTGCGTGTCCCAATGATCCTAGGAGCTATGTTGTCTGGGGGGTTTCATGCCCCCTGGTAGGGTCTCCCAAGACAAACAGGTCCTAGGTGAGTGATCAGACAAAGAGCAGCTCAAAGACTTCTATGGAATTACAACTAAATGGACTCAGATTTCCCTTGCCCGGACGCGGGTCACCGGGGCCCCGCTCTGGAGCCAGGCCTGGAGTTGGGGCGCGATGGCGAGCGCCTGGTGGCCGGGCCTGTCCCCATGGGGCCCGGTCGGGCACAGCCCGAAGAGGCAACGTGGGTCATCCCTCCAATGGGCTCACCACTCATGGGAGGGGCCATAGAGGTCGGGTGCATTGTGAGCTGGGCGGCGGCCGAAGACAGAGGACTTGGCGGTCCGATCCTCGGCTACAGAAGCTAGCTCTTGGGACGTTGAACGTCAGCTCACTGGGGGGGAAGGAGCCAGAGCTAGTGCGCGAGGTAGAGAAGTTCCGGCTGGATATAGTCGGACTCACCTCGACGCACAGCAAGGGATCTGGAACCAGTTTTCTCGAGAGGGACTGGACTCTCTTCCACTCTGGCGTTGCCGGCAGTGAGAGACGACGGGCTGGGGTGGCAATTCTCGTTGCCCCCCGGCTCAAAGCCTGCACGTTGGAGTTCAACCCGGTGGACGAGAGGGTAGCTTCCCCCCGCCTTCGGGTGGGGGGGACGGGTCCTGACTGTTGTTTGTGCTTACGCACCAAACAGCAGTTCAGAGTACCCACCCTTTTTGGGTACACTCGAGGGAGTACTGGAAAGTGCTCCCCCGGGTGATTCCCTTGTCCTACTGGGGGATTTCAACGCTCATGTTGGCAACGACAGTGAAACCTGGAGAGGCGTGATTGGGAAGAATGGCCGCCCGGATCTAAACCCGAGTGGTGTTTTGTTATTGGACTTTTGTGCTCGTCACGGATTGTCCATAACAAACACCATGTTCAAACATAAGGGTGTCCATATGTGCACTTGGCATCAGGACACCCTAGGCCGCAGTTCCATGATCGACTTTGTAGTTGTGTCATCGGATTTGCGGCCTCATGTTTTGGACACTCGGGTGAAGACAGGGGCGGAGCTTTCTACTGATCACCACCTGGTGGTGAGTTGGCTGCGATGGTGGGGGAGGATGCCGGACAGACCCGGCAGGCCCAAGCGCATTGTGAGGGTCTGCTGGGAACGTCTGGCAGAGTCTCCTGTCAGAGAGAGTTTAAATTCCCACCTCCGGAAGAACTTTGAACATGTCACGAGGGAGGTGCGGGACATTGAGTCCGAGTGGACCATGTTTCGAACCTCTATTGTCGAGGCGGCTGATTGGAGCTGTGGCCGCAAGGTTGTTGGTGCCTGTCGTGGCGGTAATCCCAGAACCCGTTGGTGGACACCAGCAGTGAGGGATGCCGTCAAGCTGAAGAAGGAGTCCTATCGGGTTCTTTTGGCTCATAGGACTCCGGAGGCAGTGGACGGGTATCGACGGGCCAAGCGGTGTGCAGCTTTAGCGGTCGCGGAGGCAAAATCTCGGACATGGAAAGAGTTCGGGGAAGTCATGGAAAACGACTTCCGGACGGCTTCGAAGTGATTCTGGACCACCATACGCCGCCTCAGGAAGGGGAAGCAGTGCACTATCTACACCGTGTATGGTGCGGATGGTGTTCTGCTGATTTCGACTGCGGATGTTGTGGATCGGTGGAGGGAATACTTCGAAGACCTCCTCAATCCCACCAACACGTCTTCCTCTGAGGAAGCGGTGCCTGGGGAATTTGTGGTGGGCTCTCCTATTTCTGGGTCTGAGGTTGCTGAGGTAAAACTCCTCGGCGGCAAGGCCCCAGGGGTAGATGAGATCCGCCTGGAGTTCCTTAAGGCTCTGGATGCTGTGGGGCTGTCTTGGTTGACAAGACTCTGCAGCATTGCGTGGACATCGGGGGCGGTACCTCTGGTTTGGCAGACCGGGGTGGTGGTCCCTCTCTTTAAGAAGGGGGACCGGAGGGTGTGTTCCAACTATCGTGGGATCACACTCCTCAGCCTTCCCGGTAAGGTTTATTCAGGTGTACTGGAGAGGAGGCTACGCCGGATAGTCGAACCTCGGATTCAGGAGGAACAGTGTGGTTTTCGTCCTGGTCGTGGAACTGGGGACCAGCTCTATACTCTCGGCAGGGTTCTTGAGGGTGCATGGGAGTTTGCCCAACCAGTCTACATGTGCTTTGTGGACTTGGAGAAGGCATTCGACCGTGTCCCTTGGGAAGGGTGGCACTGGGAGCAGGTGGGTAAAGTGTCTTGCCCAAGGACACAACGGCAGTGACTAGGATGGTGCAAGTGGGGATCCAACCTGCAACCCTCAAGTTGCTGACACGGCCGCTCTACCAACCAAGCTATACCGCCCCAACAAAAGTCCCTTTACAGTATTGTAGTTTACATACTGTAGCTTTATGCACTCTGAAAATTAGTAACCCAATAAAAACTGACCCTTGATCCAGGAAATATGACTAGACCAATCTAACACCGGCTCTCTTTATTATTACTTCTTTTTCTATCATTTATGATAAATGTTAACCTTATTGCATAAACGTCATGACCTGGTTCAGGTTGTATAGCAGGGTCCCCAAACTACGGCCTGTGGGCCGGATCTCGAACGCTGGTGGCTGGCGGGCCCAAGTAAAATGTTTCAGATTTTTTTTTATAAAAAAAAAAAAAATTGTAATCTGTCCTGTCTAATCACATTGTTTAAAAATGCATTTTACAATCAATGACGTGATATCATATATATATATATATATATATATATATATATATATATATATATATATATATATATATATATATATATATATATATATATATACATATATATATATATATATATATATATATATATATATATATATATATATATATATATATATATATATATATATACATGCATATATATATATATATATATATATATATATATATATATATATATATATATATATATATAGAGATATATATATATATATATATATGTATGTATATGTATATATATAAATGTTAACCTTATTGCATATATATATATATATATATATATATGTATATATATATATATATATATATATATATATATATATATATATATATATATATATATATATATATATATATATATATATATATATATATATATATATATATATATATATACAAACAGCCCGGCCCCCGGCCAAATTATTTTAACCCAATGCGGACCCCTGTTGTATAGGGTCAATTTCCCCCCTACGTTCCCCCTTAACACTTCCCTTAACCAAATAGGCCTCTTTGCCAACTCATTAGAGTTGTATTAGCCCTTTTAAAAAAAGGATAATGACCACAGTAATCCAGTAACGTTATACACATGTAATCACACGGAATGCAGTCAACAGGATTAATATGGTGAACGTCGGTAAGGCTTTAAATGGGTCACAAACAATGTATCATTAACATTTATTGGGTTTTGTGATGCCTAATTTTAACAATTAAAAATAACTTGTTAATTATTTGAAATATGTCAGTAACTGCAGTGATTAAGCTTTAATGAAGGAGGATGATATAAAATGCCTTCCGTCGGTTATTTCCTTTTATTTTCTCTTACAAGTAATATTTACCTAATTTGTTTGTATAAAAATCCCAGTATTCGGGTATTTATTCATTTTTAAATATTTACAAAATCCCTTAAAACCAGATAGTAAAATAAATAAATCAAAATTGTGCTTAAAAGCAACTAAGCTTTCCAAAGGTCAACCGTCTTCGATATGGAGTAGAGAAGTACTCACAAAGAGAAGTTATCCTCCACAAAGCAGCGATTTCTGAGCAGGCCGGCCCACAGCTGGACTCCCACGATGCCAAATATGAAGAAGACAAAGAAGCAAAGCAGCAGCACATTGCCCAGCATGGGCAGAGTGTCCAGCAGCAGGGTTACCAGGATACGCATACCTGAGAGGAGACACAAGGACAAAGGTAAAGTAAAAGGGAAGGTTGTAGATTATTTATTTTTACTACAAATATTTTAGCTTTAAACATGTTTTTTTTCCCACTAATGGGTACAGAGTGGGCTTCAAGGTGGCAGAGGGGTTAGTGCGTCTGCCTCACAATACGAAGGTCCTGAGTAGTCCTGGGTTCAATCCCGGGCTCGGGATCGTTCTGAGTGGAGTTTGCATGTTCTCCCCCTGACTGCGTGGGTTCCCTCCGGGTACTCCGGCTTCCTCCCGCCTCCAAAGACATGCACCTGGGGATAGGTTGATTGGCAACGCTAAATGGTCCCTAGTGTGTGAATCTGAGTGTGAATGTTTTCTGTCTATCTGTGTTGGCCCTGCGATGACGTGGCGACTTGTCCAGGGGGTACCCCGCCTTCCGCCTGATTGCAGCTGAGATAGGCACCAGCGCCCCCCGCGACCCCAAAGAGAATAAGCGGTAGGAAAAGGATGGAGGGATGGATGGGTACAGTGTTTTTTTTTTTCATTTTTTTTTTCATTTTAAGACAGAATCTGATACAGACAAACTGTGACAATTAAAGCTTTTAGTTGTGTGCAGCAAAGGGCATACATGAGAATCCTATCTGGGCTGTGCTTTAAATAAAACATCTGCAGACACTGTAAAAACAAAAGAATGCGAAAAGTTTCTTGCACTTTAAGCACACCTTTTATCACCATTGTCACATCAAACTGCATGAGGATTTATTTTTTCCAGTACACAGTAAACCGTTACTATTGAATAAAGTGCATGGAGGAAAAGGAATACAAAAAAAAAGAGCAGGTACAAAAGGATGGGTGAATAAGTGTCAATTTATGGAGGACCTCACATCTTAGTCTTTCACAATCCCTTCTGCTTACAAACGCAAACACCAACCAGCGATTTTGCTGAGCTTTTAAAGATCTGCTTGGCCACGCCTGACTTAGTTCTTTTTTTTTTCACATGAAGCCAATTGTTTGGCTGGTTAAGCACAGCACACTTCCACTTGTCTAACATAACTGGAAGAGTTGTGTGTGAATATAGATATATATAAATATATCCATAGATAGATATATATATATATATATATATATATATATATATATATATATATATATATATATATATATATATATATATATATATATATATATATATATATATATATACATATATATATATATATATATATATATATATTTACATACATACGTACATATATGTATATATATGTATATATATATATATATATATATTCACACATGTATATATATATATATATATATATATATATATACACATATATACACATATATATATATTTATACACACATATATACGGTATATATATATACACACATATATATATATTTATACACACATATATACTGTATATATATGTACATATATATACATATATATATATATACACATATATATATATATATATATATATATATATATATATATATATATATATATATATATATATATATATATATATATATATATATATACACACACACACACACACACACACACACACACACACACACACACACACACACACACACACACACACACACACACACACATATATATTGTGGAGTCTCACTCAAGCACTGCCTGACAAGTAAGCACCTCACAGGGGAGGAGCCATGGCATGGAGGCAGAGTGGGACACAGAGGACAACGCCCCAACCTTGGTCGCATCATCGAGGGGCGGTACATTCCCCTGTACCTTCTCAATCAGCCTGAAGTGCCACCAGCTGTGCGACCAGGTGGGGCTAGCTACAAACAGTTCTTAACTCTGCCTCATTCAGGTCCGGCTCTCCTCTGTGTCAAGGCAGGTGCATCAGGCGGTAAGTGAGACCACCACTATTTCCCCAATAATGACATTATCCACCATCCTTGTCACTGCCATTGTGTCCTTGGGCAAGACACCCAGTGCTACCCACACTAGTTTAAATGCAACTTAGATATTGGGTTTCACTATGTAAAAGCGCTTTGAGTCACTAGAGAAAAGCGTTATAAAACAGAGTTAAATTATTAGGGATATGTTTCTGATATTTTTTTTTCTCTTGTTTTAGGAAATTAACTACAACGAATAAAAAAGTGTGCTGTGTGCAGGATTGAGAGCCCCGAATGGGAGATATTTATGTTGTTAATGGACACTTTAAGTTGATTATTCCACACCCTGCCCTTCCTACAAAGACTTGTGCAATAAATGCCTTTTCCGGCTTTTTGCAAACACCCTCCTGTGTCTTGGTGAGAATCCGGGTACCACATATGGTGGAGAATGCGGGCATTCAGATTCACGTCAACCTCTAATGATGTCACACACCGAAGCCATATGTGCGTTGTTAAAAAGCCAAGCTGAACTTCGAGGTGCAATACAAGAGTTAGTAAACAAAATTGCTAAAGATGTGGCTATTACACGGGCACCCTCTGTGGTCCTAACTAAACTATCGGGAGAGGATGATGTGGAAGCTTACTTGGAGTTGTTCGAGCCCACTGCAGCCCGGGAGAAGTGGCCGGCAGAATAATGGGGATCCATACTGGCACCTTTCCTCACTGGAGAAGCACAACGTGTGTGCAGCAACCTGGCATTGACGGATGCTCGAGACTTCAGGAGACTAAAGAAAGCCATTATAGCCAGCCAAGGGTGCAGTCTGCCTGCCACGGCCCAACGATATCACAATTGGACCTTCCAGCCCACCCAGCCTCCACGTCAGCAGGTAGCCGCACTGCTCCGCATAACACACAGCTGGCTAACGAGCGAAGGCAACCCCTTCTCCATAGACCGACTAGTGATAGACCGCTGTATCAGAGTCTTGCAGCCTGATGCCCGAAAATATGCCGCACAAGTGAGCCCTACAACTGTGGAGCAGTTGGTGGACTTATTAAAGAACCACCAAGTGAGCCTGGAAATGCTGAGAACCACCGGGCAAGAGAGGCTCAACCGCGACCGCCGAAGACCGCCGCCACTGCCTCCGCCAGCGCTGTCCTCACCCCAACATTGGGGCGCTGACCCTGAGAGGCCCAGTCGGCCCACACAGCGGAAATGTTACGTGTGTGGACAGCATGACCACATGTCTTGGGCGTGCCCGGAACGTGACCGTGATGTCTCCGTGTCCACAGCTCCCAGCTCGGATGCAGGCAAACTATGCCTCCACATGGGGAGTGGACGAGGACAACATGCCAGCCTTCCAGTAAAGATCGGGGGGACCAATGCACATGCGTTGCTGGACAGTAGGAGTGCTGTGACCTTGGTACACGCTGACTTGGCCGGACCCATCAGCAAAGACACCATTCCAGTGACGTGCGTACATGGAGATGTCCGCCAGTATCCGGTGAGCCACATTCGCATTCAGACACCCCGAGGTGAGGCGCTGGTACCAGCTGGAGTGGTGCCAAACCTGCCTGTTCCACTACTTATTGGGACCGACTGGTACTCTTTGGCAGTTACTGGACCCCGAGCTACTTCCCAGGTGCCATTCCACAGCATCGGCGCCGCCATCACAATGGAAAAAAAATACAAGACCGCTTGCGGCCCGACCCGCGTTTAGGCCCTCATCATAGGCCCCACTGAGTGATAGCTCAGCTGAAGGGGAGCAACGGGAGAGCAGAAAAGAGAAGACAGAAGAAGAAGGGGACCCCTTTGTGGAGTTCCCTGTGCCAGAAGAGAGCAGCAACCCTAAAACGGGCGATTTTGCCACGGCCCAGTGGAATGACCAGAACCTCAGCTGGGCCCGTCAGCAAGTTGTGGAAATTGACGGACAGAAATGTGAAGGGGTGAGTGCACTTAATTCACCGTATTTTTTAATAAAAAACGGCCTTCTCTATAGAGGGGTGTTAACCCAGGGCGGGGACATAATTGAGCAACGGCTGGTGCCTAAGTCTCATATCTCCCGAGTGCTTTATCTTGCCCATACTCATCAGCTGGGAGTTCACCATGGTGTACAAAAGACATATGACCGCGTAATAAACCGCTTCTATTGGCCCGGTGTGAAACGAGCCATAAAAGACTTCTGCGGGGGGTGTCCCGAATGTCAAAAGACTGCACCTAGACCTACGTATCGAAACCCCATGGTACCGCTCCCCATCATCGGCACCCCGTTCTCACGTCTGGCAATGGACAACGTTTGACCACTCCCGAAGTCAGCCAGAGGACATTGCTACATACTGGTAATAGTAGACTATGCCACCCGATATCCTGAGGCTGTACCATTACACACAGCCTCAGCCAAAGCAATAGCACACAAACTGTTTATGATGTTTAGCCGAATGGGGATCGCAAATGACATTTTAACGGACCAGGGCACATGTTTTATGTCACAAGTGCTAACCATGCTGTACAAATGGCTGAATGTAAAACGCATACGCACCTCTCTGTATATCACCCTCAGACAGATGGCCTGGTGGAACGTTTCAACTGCACGCTGAAAAAGATGCTAAAAAAAGTAGTCGACGAAGACAGGAAAGACTGGAATCACCTCATTCCATATGTCCGTTTTGCCATCAGAGAGGTGCCCCAGGCGTCCACTGGCTTCTCACCCTTTGAGCTAGTTTATGGCCGACGTCCCCGAGGCGTGTTGGACATTGCGAAAGAGACCTGGGAGAACCAACCTTCGCCATACCGCAGTGTGATCGACCATGTTGCCCAACTACAAAATCTGGCCAATGGTAAGAGAACATATGGAAAAAGCCCAAAGAGAACAGGCAAGAACATATAACTACAAGGTAAACCAGCCAGGCCGGCGGAAAGGCCACCAAATTTTCAATGTAAATATTCTGAAAAAATGGCATGCGGCAGAGCCGTTGCCATCTGCTGCATTTTTAACTGCACACTCTCCCCAGACCACTCTCCCGGTACCTATAGGAAAGGACCTCCCCCCGTCACAAGTGGCCGTGCGCAACCCTAGGGTCCCTGGTTCAATCCCCACCAACCTCGTCACATCTGTTGTGTCCTGAGCAAGACACTTCACCCTTGCTCCTGATAGGTGCTGGTTAGCGCCTTGCATGGCAGCTCCCTCCATCAGTGTGTGAATGGGTAAATGTGGAAGTAGTGTCAAAGTGCTTTGAGTACCTTGAAGGTAGAAAAGCGCTATACAAGTGCAACCCATTCATCATTGGGTTTCACTATGTAAAGCGCTTTGAGTCACTAGAGAAAAGCGCTATATAAATATAATTCACTTCAGATTCACATTTATTTATTTATTTATTTATAAAGGCAGGGGGTGAAGGAACTTCTGGGACGGAACCAGGACCACCTCTCGGAACTGCCAGGAAGGACCCAGGCGATCAATAAATAAATGCCCCTTCCGGCTTTTTGCAAACACCCTCCTGTGTCTAGGTGAAAATCCGGGTACCACAATATAAATATATATATAGGTAGGACGGATTGTTGCTTTCGATAAATAGCTTCTAGTTAGCCTTGTGGACGTGCTATCACTGATTGTGTGAGCTTCAATGTATCAAACATGTTTTACATTTGGGAAGTCACATTTGGCAAACAAAACGACTCTGCGGGCCAAATTTGGCCCAAGGTCCCCGCTTCGGGCACCTCTGGCCTAGTATGAGTACACCCTTTGTGACTTGGTTTGGGGTTAAAGGTTACAATGAGTCAAACTGACTAATGCCACACGAAAATAAACTGCATAAATCATAAATACAATGTGCTGAAAAAGAAGCCTACACAAATGTCATAATATAGTAGTCCGAATGTTATCTATGTTACATATACAATGTTCAAACAACATAATAAACTGAATGTCAAAAAGGTAAAGAGTGGCCAGTTAGTTTTTTTTTTGTTTTCCCTTTTGGAGTACATGAGTGCACTCACTGCCTCCCTAGTTTGTTATGTGGTAAATCCAAATCAATTCATATCGATTTTGACTATGACCATAAAATGGGCAGAGCAGCTAAGTGCTTTTGGAGGATTTCATTTTCATCACAATGATTGTGGTTTAGATTTATTTCAACCTTAGGGGATGAGGACGTGAACACATTTGCATGCATTAGCATGCTCTCCTAGGAGGCACAGCAACTTGACGAACAGAGCAAAAAACGCAAAGCTAACTTGAAAACGGAAACATCGGAGCAATTGTGCATTGTTTACACTAAGAGAGTGGGCATAGTCTGGATGTATTTTCTAGATTAAAGTCTCTACCTGCTTTAGTGGTGAAGTTGGTCAAATCCTACATTAAACATGGTTTTGAATAGCTAATGGATAACGTACTTTTATAAACATCAGTGCTTACTTTTTCTTTGTTGTATTAGTCATACTGCAATTGTAGATCTGTTTGGGGTACAATATGACTCATTCATTCCCAGACTTAGGTGAATATTATCTAAGAATCCCCTACAAACAGAGTACAGTCCAACGGATCGACATCTCATATTTAATAAGAGTAATTTTCTGCTCCACCTGTGCGCCTCGAACCTGGCTGCGGGTGGCTGCTGTGCTGAAACGTGGCAAGCAGGCAGGTGGCTGCGTGTGATCAGGGAACCATCTGCTAGCGAGAAAATGAGGTTTGCTTACTCGGCTTTCCTGACTAAGTCCAGCTCTATTCAGGTTTGTAATCTAAGGCTAATGGCCTGTCTGAGTCGAGAGACAGTGTCCACTTGCGTTTCTTCTTGTTTGAGCCAAATCAAAAGTAACTAGTTCTAGATCAGCACCTCCTGACAGATATGTCTAGGAAATACAATAAGCCAAAAGATGGATGTGTGTATTCACATTAGCCCCTGTTGTGAACTAACAAACAAAACATAAAGAAAAATTTGGGCTGTCAATGTCAACGCGATAAGTTAATGAAAATATCCCCTTTAACGGCACAATGTGTTGGACGTGAAATTAATGTAAGATTGGAGTATGACATTTCTAAATGGAGAAATAAAGGTAAGGTATCTTGTAGCTTGCTTCTCGAGTAAATTAGTAGTACACTTATAATTTGATATAATGCAGTCGTTGGGGTCCATAAAATAAAGATTGCGTTTATCCCAGTAGGTCGTTATATAGAAATCGTTATTTTTTATCTTTTTTTTTCTGCTTAAACCTGCTTGGTGGATAGTGCACCCAAGTGACGCGACATGAATGGCGCTCCAACGTCACGGAATGGGGCGGACACTATCCACCAGTAGATTTGGACATCACTGGATCGATATTTTGTCCTTTTTATTAATTTAATCATTTAATTCCTTCTTTTTGGAGACTTTCATACATGTGTCTCCCAGGATGTGTGTTTACTTCTTCTAGGAGGCACAAAAAAACACAGGCCATTAACCTAGTGTGAAACTAACTGGTACTAAATGGGTTATAAATCTGTGTTAGTGAGCATTGCTTCTTTGCCAAGATACGCCATCCCACATCCAAGTTGTGGAATATCAAGATGCTGATTAAACAGCATGATTATTGCACAGGTGTGGCTTAGGCTGCCCACAGTAGAAGGCCACTCTGAAATGTGCAGTTTTATCACAAAGCACAATGCCACAGATGTCGCAACTTTTGAGGGAGCGTGCAGTTGGCATGCTGACTGCAGGAATGTCCACCAGAGCTTTTGCCTGTTAATTGAAAGTTCATTTCTCTAATATAAGCCATCTCAAAAGGCGTTTCAGAGAATTTGGCATCCAACCGGCCTCACAACCGCAGACCACGTGTAACCACACGAGTCTAGGACCTCCACATCCAGCAGGTGCACCTGCTTGATCGTCCGAGACCAGCTACCCGGACAGCTGCTGCAACAATTGGTTTGCATAACCAAATAATTTCTGCACAAACTTTGAGAAACCATCTCAGAAAAGCTTATCTGCATGCTCCCCCTGATTCCCAATAAAGGAAAACTGCACATTTCATAGTGGCCTTTTATTGTGGACAGCGAAGGCACAACTGTGCAATAATCAAGCTGTTTAATCAGCATCTATATATGCCAAACCTGTGAGGTGGGATCGATTATTAACACAGAAAATACATGCTCACTAACACAGATTTAGACACATTTGTTAACTATTTGAGAGGAATAGGTATTTTGTGTAGATAGTAAAAGTTAGGGGTGTGAGAAAAATATATTTGAATTTGAATCGCGATTCTCACGTTACGCAATTCAGAATCGATTCTCATTGTTAAAAAAGCGATTTTTTTTTTAATAAATCCAACAAAACAATACACAGCAATACCAGAACAATGCAATCCAATTCTAAAACCAAACCTGGCCCAGCAACACCCAGAACTGCAATAAACAGAGCAATTGAGAGGAGACACAAACACGACACAGAACAAACCAAAAGTAGTGAAACAAAAATGAATATTATCAACAACAGTATCAATATTAGTTATAATTTCAGCATAGCAGTGATTAAAAATCCCTCATTGACATTATCATTAGACCTTTATAAAAATAAAAAAAGAACAATAGTGTCAGAGTGGCTTACACTTGCATCGCATCTCATAAGCTTAACAACACACTGTGTCCAATATTTTCACAAAGATAAAATAAATCATATTTTTGGTTCGTTTAATAGTTAAAACACATTTACATTATTGCAATCACTTGATAAAACATTGTCCTTTACAATTATAAAAGTGTTTTACAAATATCTACTGCTCTGCTAGTATGTCAGCTGACCGGGGTAGATCCTGCTGAAATCCTATGTATTGAATGAATAGAGAATCCTTTTAAATCGGGAATAAAATCATTTTTGAATCGAGAATCGTGTTGAATTTAAAAAAAATACCCGATTTTGAATCAAATCGTGACCCCAAGAATCGATATTGAATCGAATTGTGGGACACCCAAAGATTCGCAGCCCTAGTAAAGGTTAAAAAATATTTGAGTTCAACTCATGAAAAATGGGAACAAAAACAAAAGTGAGTTTTTATTGTTTTCAGTATATACTGTATTAATACCGTTAATTGTTACAGTCATTTTGTGAATAAAGAAAAATTGTAAAAAAATAAAAATAAAAAAAAGTCAAATATCGTACAGCTCATGTTAGGGATGCGAATCTTTGTGCACCACAATTTAATTCTTAGGAACAATGACACTTTTTAATAACATTCGGTGCAAGTTCTATAATTAACTACATTCCCCCATAAAATATATAAACAGCTCAGCTAAGTTATTATATCACTTAAAAGTAAGCTGTTTTTGTTTAATACAATTCTACTCAAACATTGAATAAAGTCAAATACAAAATAAGGCAACAAGAAAAGTGTCCAACGCTTCTCTGCAACAAGTTATTAGTGTGCTTTTAAAGGTCAGCAAGAGGTGCAGCGACTTAAAAAAAAAAACATTCAGTTGTTTTTAATCTCTTAAGAATCATTACAAATAAGAATCCTGATTCGTTCATCTTTTTTGACACCCCTAACTCATATAAATTTACCACAGGAAACATGTAAACCCAATGTAAAGGGTTCAAATATAATTCATTTACTTAGTCAAAAACAAAATGTGTGATTCCACTATTGAAACACTCTCTAATGTTGTGTATTGTGCTGCCCTTGGCTGAAGTTAATTGCAATGTTTAATGTGCAACAGATGTGCTTAACAAAGACTGTTGAAACATGTTTTATTAGCTTTCCTTGAATAATTACATGTGGGCAGGGCCAACCAATCTCCAGGATATTTGGGAAGGTCTTTAAGCAAAACAGGCAGCATAAGTATTAGGATTGAAAGTGTAACTGCTCTTGCTTTCTTTCGGCAAAAGAATACCACTTGCATGTTAACAGCTTTGGGATGTGGTGCACAGTGAAGATTGGAAGTCTTTCAGCAGCTTACAAAAGAAAAGGATAACACTGAATTTCTTTGCTTTCATCCACCAGCACCAGTCTTATGTCTCCTCTCAAATAGGAAGTCCAACACTCCTTGTCTTCAAAGCAGACTCTTCTTGTCGGCATAACAAGTAAAGTCAAGAGGTGACCGGGGCCCAGCGTGAAAACCCTGCGGCATCCTCGGAGCAAAACCGAGTACATTCGTTTGCTCTTACAAGATCTTTAATTACGGCAGAGAGAAGCCCACAATGTGGCTTTAGGCAAGAAAGCAAGAGCACACTCAAAGAAGTGGAAGATGGGAGGTCGATGTTTCAGTGGTCTTGGGGGGATTATCTGGATTAAAGTCAATGTGCATGAAGCAATTCTACACATACTGTCCAAAAGATGAATCACTGTATCGCTGTAGAGTAATAACAACAGGTTGATGCATTCAAGCATGAGGACGCAGGCAAATATATGCATGTTTCTGATTGATGAAGCTTTAGGAAAAGGGCAGACATTGTGTCCAAACAATGAAGAAAGGCTATTCTGGGCTCAGGATCATGAACACAAAGCAGTGTGGTTGTGTCCAGTCATCTTTTCTCAATGGACACCAGATCATCAGTCCGTACTGCGAAGGTCACCACTGACGTGTTTCTCTTCATCACTTAACCAGCCATTATTCCTATTAATTCTGTGTCCAAATCTATAGGAAAAAGTTCCAATAAAGTACAGTAGGGAATGTATTTACAGTATATGGCCCCATTCCTGGGTGATCCTACATTACAGAAAGAGAGGGAGGTTAAATCATTTTGCAATGCAGTGTGCTGAAAATTATAGAAAGTAATACAGTAGTGGTAGTAGTAGTAGTAGTAGTAATACATAGCAACTGACGCTGTGGTCAAAGTTGGAATTGCCACAAAACAAATTTTAAGATAACCAACACTGTACTGCGATCTGGCGGCTAAAATGGATAGTGCACCCCCCAATTTGTCAAGTTTCAAGTGTCAGGTAAACCGCAACAAATAGGGCCAGGTTAATCCCCTTCCTACTGTAACAGCTGGTTCAGGCTCATTTTCACTTGACTGGATTGTGTCTTGTTCACAAAAGAGGGGAAAGTAGATCGTGAGGTCGACAGGCGGATCGGTGCGGCGTCTTCAGTAATGGGAACGCTGTATCGATCCGTTGTGGTGAAGAAGGGGCAGAGCTGGAAGGCAAAGCTCTCAATATACCGGTCGAGCTACGTTCCCATCCTCACCTATGGTCATGAGCTTTGGCTTATGATCACGGGTACAAGCGGCCAAAATGAGTTTCCTCCGCCGGATGGCGGGGCTCTCCCTTAGAGATAGGGTGAGAAGCTCTGTCATCCGGGATGAGCTCAAACCAAAGCTGCAGCTCCTCCACATTGAGAGGAGCCAGATGAGGTGGTTCGGGCATCTGGTCAGGATGCCACCCGAACGCCTCCCTAAGGAGGTGTTTCAGTCACATCCGACCGGTAGGAGGCCACGGGGAAGACCCAGCACACGTTGGGAAGACTATGTCTCCCGAGACCCCTCGGGAGGAGGTCTAGAATGGACAAGACCAGCAGCAGAACATGTTGAAAACGAAACTCAATAGTCTATATCAGGTGTCCCCAAACTTTTTGACTCGGGGGCTGCATTGGGTTAAAAAAATTGGGCCGGGGGCTGGCCTGTATGTGTATATATATATATATATATATATATATATATATATATATATATATATATATTTATGAGCGGGATGATGTCACGTTATCGATGGGAAAATGCATTTTTAGACAATATGATTTGCCTGAGCGACTAGGAGACACCGAGAGTAACAAGAGGTAGAAAATGGATTGGAGAGGACAGATTTAAAAAATATCAATTAAAAAAAAAAAAAAAATATATATATATATATATATACATACAAACACACACATATATATATATATATATATATATATATATATGTATATATATATATATATTTTTTTTTTTTACTTGGGACCTCCTACGGGCAGGATTTAGTCATTATCATCAAACACCTGAGGCAATTTTTCAATATGAATTCAAACCATAACCATCCATGCATCTTTAATTATCTTGTCTCAAAGTAGGCTTACAAAGCAATACGCTTCCTGCTGCCACCTACTGATATGGGAAAGTATTAAATGGTTACTCTGCTGAACTCTAGACACAGAAACTTAACAACGGTACATTATTCGCGGTTTATAATTATTGGTTTGCAAAAAATATTTGTTTGACCAATTAGGTGAAATTACATAATTTACCACGGCACACTAAACAATATATCACAGTACACTAGTGTGCCGCGGCAGAGTGGTTGAAAAACACTACCCGAGGGAAACCATTGGAACGGAATGGAAATATCCTGCCACCATCATGTGACCATTCAGGAAGAATGTATCAATATATATATTTTTATAGACATGTAAAAACATGCTAAAAACGATTAAATGTAAAACAGACGAACAGGTAAAAGAATGTATAGTTACTGACATAACCTAAAAAAAAGCCCTAAAGGGTCTAAATAGGTTCAGTTTGCTCGTCTTTTTGTTTTGTGCAACCTTGAAAACATCCATCCATCCATTTCTACCGCTTATTCCCTTTTGGGGTCGCGGGGGGCGCTGGCGCCTATCTCAGCTACAATCCGGCGGAAGGCGGGGTACACCCTGGACAAGTTGCTGCCAACACAGATAGACAGACAACATTCACACTCACATTCACACGTTATTTACAAACCCCGTTTCTATATGAGTTGGGAAATTGTGTTAGATGTAAATGTAAACGGAATACAATGATTAGCAAATCATTTTCAACTCATATTCAATTGAATGCACTGCAAAGACAAGATATTTGATGTTAAAACTCATACTTTTTTTTTTTTTTTCAAATAATAATTAACTTAGAGTTTCATGGCTGCAACACCTGCCAGAGTAGTTGGTAAAGGATATGTTCACCACTGTGTTACATCACATTTTCTTTTAACAACACTCAATAAACTTTTGGGAACTGAAGAAACTAATTGTTGAAGCTTTGAAAGTGAATTTCTTTCCCATTCTTGTTTTATGTAGAGCTTCAGTCGTTCAACAGTCCGGGGTCTCCACAGTCGTATTTTACGCTTCATAATGCGCCACACATTTTCCATGGGAGACAGGTCTGGACTGCAGGCGGGCCAGGAAAGTACCCACACTCTTTTCCTACGAAGCCATGCTGTTGTAACACGTGGTTTGGCATTGTCTTGCTGAAATGAGCAGGGCCGTCCATGATAACGTTGCTTGGATGACAACATATGTTGCTCCAAAACCTGTATGGACCTTTCAGCATTAATGGTGCCTTCACAGATGTGTAAGCTACCCATGCCTTGGGCACTAATACACCCCGATACCATCACAGATGCTGGCTTTTGAACTTTGCGCCTATAACAATCCGGATGGCTATTTTCCTCTTTGTTCCGGAGGACACCACGTCCACAGTTTCCAAATATAATTGAAAATATGGACTCGTCAGACCACAGGACACTTTTCCACTTTGCATCAGTCCATCTTAGATGAGCTCAGGCCCAGCATTTCTGGGTGCTGTTGATAAATGGATTTGGTTTTGCATAGTAGAGTTTTAACTTGCACTTACAGATGTAACAACCAACTGTAGTTACTGACAATGGTTTTACGAAGTGTTCCTGAGCCCATGTGGTGATATCCTTTACATACTGATATTGGTTTTTGACGCCTGAGGGATCAAAGGTCTGAAATATCATCGCTTACGTGCAGTGATTTCTCCAGATTCTCTGAACCTTTTAATGATTTTACAGACCGTAGATAGTAAAATCCCTAAATTCCTTGCAATAGCTTGTTGAGAAATGTTGTTCTAAAACTGTTCGGCAATTTGCTTACAAAGTGGTGACCCTCGCCACATCCTTGTTTGTGAATTACTGAACATTTCACGAAAGCTGCTTTTATACCCAATCATGGCACCCACCTGTTCCCATTTAGCCTGCACACCTGTGGGATGTTCCAAATACGTGTTTGATGAGCACTACTCAACGTTATCAGTGTTTATTGCCACCTTTCCCAACTTTGTCACGTGTTGCTGGCATCACATTCTAAAGTTAATGATTATTTGCAAAAAAAAAAATGTGCAAAAAAATATGTTGTCGTGGTAGCATATTCAACTAAATATGGGTTGAAAATGATTTGCAAATTATTGTATTTAATTTATATTTACATCTAACACAATTTCCCAAATTATATGGAAACGGGGTTTGTAAAAATTGTTGATTCAGTGTACGACCTTAGGGGCATTCAAGTTTAGAGCATCCACTGAATATATATTTAAGATTGGGTTTTCAGACAAGAAAATTGTGTCTAAAGGTGTATGCCACGATAAGCCTAAAAGTTTACGTATTGTTGATTGCATTAGCAGGTTGATTTGTTACAACCTAAAGAAATGAAATGAAAATGAATGTACTGTATGCTTAGGTGGGTAGTAACGCGCTACATTTACTTCGTTACATCAACTTGAGTAACTTTTGGGATAAATTGTATTTCTAAGAGTACTTTTAATGCAACATACTTTTACTTTTACTCGATTATATTTATAGAGAAGAAATGCTACTTTTACTCCGCTCCATTTATCTACATTCAGCTCGCTACACGCTACTGATTTTTATCGATCTGTTAATGCACGCTTTGTTTATATTGGTTTGTCAGAGATACCTTCAAAGTAGGTTCTATCACTTGCCTGCGTTTCACCAATCAAATGCAGTCACTCGTGACGTCTGACTCCGTTTCACCAATCAAATGCAGTCACTGGTGACGTTTGACTCTGTTTCACCAATCAAACAAAGCCAGGCGGACACATGATTAACTGCACACTTTTTTTTTATATAAACCTTTATTTATAAATGTCAACATTTACAAACAGTTGAAAATAATAATCAAAGTAAGTACAAAACAGTATAAAAACCGTACAAAACAGCGCCAGTGGGTTGTAAATTCAAAGTAACTAAAATAGAATGCAAAAAAATATATATATAAAATAGACAAAGTGGAGAGCCATATGCTCACTCAATCTCAGTAAATAACTTACATTTGGATCACAGCATCATCGTGTTCACAGCTTTTTGTTTGTTAGAGGAAGAGTGTTTTAGTGTAGAGTTCTAAATCTTTTTTAAAGGCACAAAAAACAGGTTGGGTATTGAGAAACTTACATTTATGAATATAACACTTAGCCAATAGTATAATGAGGTTGCAAAAGTAAAATTAATTTTCAATTTTTTTTTCAATACAGTGTAAAACCAAATATATATTATTTAATATATATTATTGTTTTAGTTGTTTATTGTTTTAGTTCCTTGTTCTGAATTTGTTCATTACCATTTTTTATGTTTTTGTGCATTACTTGTTGCCGTCATCATTAAACGAACAGGTTACTCATCAGTTACTCACTACTTGAGTATTTTTTTCACAACATACTTTTTACTTTTACTCAAGTAAATATTTGGGTGACTACTCCTTACTTTTACTTGAGTAATACTTCTCTAAAGTAACATTACTCTTACTTGAGTACAATTTCTGGCTACTCTACCCACCTCTGACTGTATGTCATCACCCGTTTTTAAACATGTTGAATGCTGCCGCTGCCAAAAAAAAAACACTTGAGTGTGTCTTGTCAAACTCTATGGTACAGTAGTTGAGGAATTTTGAAACGGCAACTTGAGGCTTTGTCCTTTTGAGTGTTTTTCATAAGCAACTACTTGGTGAAAAATTGCGTGCGTCGACGGCATAAATCTAGTTTTCCAGCAGGGAAATTAATTTGTTCAGCATCGAGAGTGCCCATGTATTTAAATTGGGTAAGTGCATCTCAAAATAGCTTGAGCTCAACAAACATTTCCACCCAGATTTATGACGGAAGCTTCTCTAGGGGCCTCGATCACACCGCTCAAGAGATGATAGCAGGACAGAGCACCAATATCAGCCTTCGCAAACACACACATACATACCATTTTTCCCACAGGGCCAGACCAAATACTTAAAACATTAGTGACATTATTGGTCCTGTGATAGAGATGGATACATTTTACACTTGAACAAATGTGGTAACAATTATCGTCAACTGAGATTTGATACAAGTACTCAACAGTACTAATTTTCAGTACTTTTATTATTAAACATGCAAAAAAATCACATTTTGTCCAGGATGTACTCCGCCTTCTGCCCGAATGCAGCTGAGATGGGCGCTAGCGTCCCCCGCCACCCCAAAAGGGACAAGCGGTAGAAAATGGATGGATGGAAGTAACAATTGAAAATGTGCATTTATGATAACTGTTCTCCCCAGTTGTTGTTTTCCTATTACATTTGTTAGTCATTGTATAAAACATCAAATGACAGTGGCGTATAGACCAGGGGTCGCCAACCCGTCAATCGCGATCGACCAGTAGTTTTTTGGCACCCTACCAGTCGATTGTGAAAATATTAGAAAAAAAAAAATGATTAATATGACATCAGTGACACCGCCACCTGGAGAGTGATCAGCAGACTCACAAACAGGCATGCATTTGAACCCATGAACACCACAGGGCCACCACACCTGCTCGTCTCGCAAACGCGCTTTTCATGAAGTGCACAAAAATCATGGAGTTGCAGCGCATCGGACATTTTCTAGCATCCAACATCCAACAACTCTTCCCTCAACCACGATTCCATGGCCATCATCACTCGCCTGCCAAATGGGGTTCGCGAACATTGCTCCAAAGTATGGATATTGTGTTAATTTATATATGCAAAAGTAATCATTGACATGTGCAAAGGCAGTAATATACGATAAAACAAAGTGGCAGCTAAAGAAGGACTTGCCCGTTTATTCTCTCTTTTATCACATAGGAAAAACTCGCCAGGTGAACAGCTAATTTTACCACAAACCCCGTTTCCATAAGAGTTGGGAAATTGTGTTAAGTGTAAAAAAAAACAGAGCAACAAAGGTATCGAAATATGGCACAGTTTAATTTTAAGTGAATCGATACCTGGTTGTACCAACGGAATTTGGTAGGTACCTATAAAAGTACCAAATTTGGTACATTCCTATCCTCTGAGGAGGAGAAAGGGTGATGACAAAGTATCAAACATTGCACAGTGTTTGGTAGATTAGGTCATTGTTGTTAAGTTCTTTATTTTTACAAAACCTTTTATATGTTGACACATTTTTAAGGATCATACATTTGTGGAATGAGCAGCAGAGTTGAATATTTGGATTGCACTTGTGAAAAACTTGCCAAATCTTCTCTCAAAGTACCAAACCGTACATTGCTGTTGACATTGACTCTTGTTTTGAACTGCTGGTACCCTACACTGCTACAGTGGTCATTAGGTTTTAAAGTTTGACCAATCTTGATTGAGCCCATGTGATATGGCAACTTTCTGCTGGTGTTTTGTTAAATCAAGTTGCGGCATTGTTTAAAGTGAGCCCTGGTACCATCTTCAAACTGAAGACCAAGCTCCTTATAACAGTAACCGAGAAGACCGTTTCCTCACCCTGTCAGCACCTATTTACATTTAAAAAACAATGTGGTCACAGCTATCTGCCCGGAAAATCAGGGACAAACTGCAAACAGCCAATTCCCAGTGTCATGGGTATGCTAGGAGCCATGCCTTCTCTTCACCATTAGGCCTGTTTCAATCATCTAGTCCACTAAACATCAAATAAGAGTAAATGGCAGAATAAGCTGTTTGGCATTGGCAGTAGACATGTGATGTTGGCAAAGTCATAAGTCCAGTCTTTTGGACAACTTTTTAAGAGGAAGGGCTCCCTTAAGATCCCTTCAAATACATTTAAATCCCAACTCTAATTCGGCAAAACTTTCATGGGCGAAACCTAGATACTAAGCTCTACAGCTCATCCCACAAATGCATGTTCATTACAAATGTGGCACCATTTAAAAAGGTAATAAACAGGCTTTCCAACATTATAAGATTTATTGCCAAAAAGCATTGTTGCAACAAAGACATAATTCGCCAAACACAAATGTCCTTACTTAATGTGCTATGTTGATGTGAGTTGCTTCATGGGTGGCAGTTGACGACTATAAAAACTATGACATAATAGAGGGAAAGGAAGTGCCTTGTAAATAATTGTTTACTGAAACACACACACAACAGGTAGGCCTGAATTACCCTCTTTTATAGGCTACTACAGTCTGTATTGAAATAAAAATGTACATTGAATTACGAACTACTTATTGAATGAGGTTTGCAATTGTAAATGTTTGTATTTGAGAATACACTTCCCCAGAAGAAAATATGGACAATTATTTCCATCCTGACAGAGGTCCTTATTTTACTAATGTTGTTTACTTCTGTGTACACTTTGAACACACTATAGACCAGGGCTATTCCACCACATACTGAAGACGGCCGCAGTTTCAAGTTCAAGTTTCAAGGCTTGGAGGCCAGACAAATGTGGTTGTTTCGTCAGGAAGTGCCTCCGCAGATTATATCACTTTGAGATTTAATTTACTGAATTACAGATTACTTAATTACAAGGTAAACACATTGGCTTTCACACTGCACTGTCAATACATTATTTATTCTACCCTCGCTGCTCAATTCCAGCATGTGCAGCTTGTTGAAACTATGAAGCAACGGACGTTCCAGAAGTATTGTTGGGCATTGATGTTCGTTTTTTTAAATTATTTCCCTTCCTCAGATTTATTTCTTTACACATCTTCCTTCCTTCATTCAGGATTATAAGACTTAAAGTAGAAACATAAAATAAAAATTACACAAGTATAGTGTCCATTGTGTATTTTACATGAATAAAATAGATGGTTTAGTGTTAATACATCCACACAACCACATGTGTTTACGCATATAGAAATTAAACTAAATAAACATCAAATAATGCACACAATGTGCTGGTATGTGTCTCATCACAATTAATTCTAAGGTGTAGCATTATCCGCCTCGACTGGTCAAATTTATTGTATGTAATAAACGAGTTCTGATCGCCAAGAGTTATTTTTAGACAAAATACAACAAAACCACAAATACAAAAGACAACACAAAGTCTGCAATTTCCACAACAAAACTAACTAAATATATTCATGAACAATATTAACTTACAAAGATTTAACTAAGATTTGTGATGAAGCTTACACGTGTGCATTTCTGCCATTGTTGCTTCTTGTCGAGAACACTGTGTTCGACGAAAAAAAGGTCCGACAGGAAACAATGACTTGAGCATTTGCTTGAAGTAGAACAAATATACTTTATTGTCCAGTCGTTGTGAAAAGTCAGATTTTTTGCAATTAATCTTGTTTTGTTTTTTTTAGGTTTGAATGCGTACACTTCTTCCACTCACCACACTGCTACTTCATGGTGACACATTCCTCACTGTTGCCCCTTGTGGTGTGGCGGCAGTACTGCATCTACAAGCTAACCTAGTTTAAATGGTTTCATCATGCCTATTTAGGTGATGTTCGGCGGGCCAAATGGAAAGATTTGGCGGGCCGGATTTGGCCCGCGGGCTGCCAGTTGAATAGGGATGCTATACACCTACATACAGTAACTTTAAAAAAATAAATGGTTCGAGCCGTAATCCTGCTCACTTTATCTTCGTGTAAACTGCAGCAGTAGGTGCAATCACTCCACAGACAGGCCCACTTCATGTTAAACTAGTTCCCCTTGCAACCTGTGTTAAATAGGAACATGTATAATACAATTTGCATGTGGCACTACTGGCCACTGCTTTATCTGGGAAGGAGCTCAACACAACATTTGAAATGTTCGCCGACCAAACGCGCGTCATTCATTTTTGATAAAAAAAGGTAATATAACATGCTGCAGTAGGTTGATGTTCAAATTTCCATGGTTTGTGAATACACCTTGCTGTGTGTGTGGCGGACACTGAGGAAGTGTGCCTTGAGTGACGAGAAGTGGGTGTCCAAGTTTATATATGATGTTGGAGGTCAAGACTGCTGTTGGCGAGTTAGTCAGCAATAAAGATTGAAAAGAGCATCAGACTGTTGAGATCTTAAACTATCACCTGCTGCCTCTCCCTCTGTCACTGACAAGAGCTCCTTTACCACTGCTCGGTGACGCTTACAGACCCTGCACAAAAATGCTGCCAGTAATTTCTAGAGAAAACAACTAAATCTGGAGTTTGATGTGCGAAATCATATTTTGTTTGGTCGAAAGGGACAAGCAGTATAAAATGGATGCATGGATGGATTATTCATGAAAAAAGGACATAATCACGCTTATAAAGAGGATTAAAAAATACCTGTAGTGCGCTGGTGTCTTGCCAGATTGTGTGGCTTGAAATAATACAGAATCCGTATAACTGCTGTAGAAGATCATAGTTTGATTGTCAAAGATATTTGGTAATGTAATCTATGACATGTCAACCTTAATAAATGTTTTTCATATTCTGTTCTCTTCATGGCTTCACGGTGGCAGAGGGGTTAGTGCGTCTGCCTCACAATACGAAGGTCCTGCAGTCCTGGGTTCAAATCCAGGCTCGGGATCTTTCTGTGTGGAGTTTGCATGTTCTCCCCGTGAATGCGTGGGTTCCCTCCGGGTACTCCGGCTTCCTCCCACCTCCAAAGACATGCACCTGGGGATAGGTTGATTGGCAACACTAAATTGGCCCTAGTGTGTGAATGTGAGTGTGAATGTTGTCTGTCTATCTGTGTTGGCCCTGCGATGAGGTGGCGACTTGTCCAGGGTGTACCCCGCCTTCCGCCCGATTGTAGCTGAGATAGGCGCCAGCGCCCCCCGCAACCCCAAAAGGGAATAAGCGGTAGAAAATGGATGGATGGATGTTCTCTTCATGTTGTACAAGTAAATGTTCTTCATTTTGCTGCATGACAATGTCTTAATATTCTCTATTTATTAATACATTGTAATATTCAGCGTGTTAAAGTGTCTGTAACTGAGGACTATCAACCACAACATGTTATAAAATAATTTAGACAATATTTCGGCCAACCAGAAAATTCGCCCCAGCCCATATTACTCAACTGATTTACTAGCATTTATTTAAGTGAAAATATCACGTTACTTTACAAACATCTTTGACAACGCAAGATCGTAATTTAAAACATTTATCCATGCATCCATTTTCTACCGCTTGTCCCTTACGAGGTCGTGGGGGGTGCTGGAGCCTATCTCAGCTGGACACGGGCGGAAGGCGGGGTACACTCTGGACAAGTCGCCACCTCATCGCAGGGCCAACACAGATAGACAGACAACGTTCACACTCACATTCACACACTAGGGCCAATTTAGTGTTGCCAATCAACCTATCCCCAGGTGCATGTCTTTGGAGGTGGGAAGAAGCCGGAGTACCCGGAGGGAACCCACGCAGTCATGGGGAAAACATGCAAACTTCACACAGAAAGACCCTGAGCCCAGGATCAATGAAGACATTTTTATTTTGTTAATGGAACTAAACCAGATGTAGAGCATAGCACTTTTATTTTGACACACCCGTGGACACACACTTCCCACTATCAGGTACTGTTAAACTCACTAAAACACTAGCAACACAATAGAAAGATAATGGATTTCCCAGAATTATCCTAGTAAATGTGTTTAAAAAACATCGGAATCCCTCCCAATGCATTTGTGTTTTTTAACTCAGTTTTTTTTTTTCTTGTAGTCCGTCGCTACCAATATCCTCAAACACAAATCTTTCATCCTCGCTCAAATTAATGTGGAAATTGCTGTTTTCTCCGTCCAAATAGCACTTTTTGTTGGAGGCTCCCATTAAAAACATTGTGAATATGTAAGGAGCCCCCACACTTGTGACGTCATCGTCTGCGACTTCCGGTAGAGGCAGGGCTTTTCTCTTAACACCGACAGTTGCAAACTTTATCGTGGATGTTCTCTACTAACTCCTTTCAGCAAAAATAAGGCAATACCGCAATACCAACTATTTTTTATATATATACATATAAATAAATATATATATAAAACATAGTTGGCGCAGGGGTAGATCTTGCTTTGGTTTTTTGCTGACACTGGGGATCTTGGGCTGGAAAATGTTGGTGACCTTTGGTATAGACTATGGTGACTACGATGTGTCGCTAGGAAGTAGAAAGTGAAGAAAAGTTGAGTGCTTTCTATTAGGCATACTTGCTTTGTAGGCATGGAAATATGTCGCTTTGAAGCCTGACAATGCAAGTTTGTGTCGACTAATGCCATTTTAAAAGTCAGATGTATAGATATATTTTTTTGTTTTGTTCTGACTGGTCTAGCACTTACTTGGCACTCTGTTGATAGCTCTTAGTGGCCGCAACACACGTACTGTCCTCACTGCGGAGAAACTGACATTCTGAAGGTTGAGGGAATACTCCAACATCCTGCAAGATACACAAGGAAAGAATCAACATGAGTTAATTTCATTCACACAATGTGCCCAAGTGTCAATTCACAACAGAAATTACCTCATGGCATTTTTCATTCAAACATGAAAGAAAACCAAATGACCCCAATATGAACAAACACTTTGGCGATGATGGAAAGGCAAAACTCTAAGAATGAAACCTCAAACAAACAGACTCTGATCTGTCTCATTCCACCAACATTGCAATATGTTACGGTATACTCTTATATAGCAGTGCTGCTGTGCTATTTTTTCAATGTCTTGACTATAAGTAAAATAGTGAACAATTTAAATGGACACTTATTAGAAATATGAACGCGGTGCACTTGATGAGTTGGTTCACACAGAAATCAGCGGTATTGTGTCCCGTTGGTCGGCATCACTAACGGGTTCACCTGTAATAAAAACGTAGAACCTGAATGTCTTCTTTTTTCAACTATAGAAATGTTGCGTTCAGTAAATATTGGGAAAGTAGTAATTGATGCTCTAATGAGGCAAATCTCATCTAATTTATTGTCTTCGGAGACAAATGTCATGCATGTGTTCTGGCAAAGAATATGCTTTGATTCCTGACCTCAATGGAGCGCGACCACAGTGCATGTGTTTGCGCTTGTATATGGAGCGCGGCACACACGCAATGTTTGGGGGCCTGATAAACACGCGTGTATTCACACGAACACTTGCAAAATCAACTTCAAAAGCAGAGGGGAATGCGCGTGCATCCCCAGTGGAGACTTTGAAAGGGGAGAGGAGAAACGTGGCGTCAGCAGTGCACAAAAGAGCAACATGGGATGAGTCTGGCTGGTAACTCCGAGACTCCTGGTAGTCTTTACAGCAGCCCCTTGGAGGCTCCAAGGTGGGTGATGGGAAGTTAGAAGGAGAAAGCTCAAGATCATCGAGGAATGTTATTTTTGTGTCCAGATCTGACTTTGTCATTGTCTCTTCCCGCACTTCGGAGCATATGTCGAGCACATGTGCGGCTTAAAGGGTTGTGCGGGGAAGGAATTCCCTTCTTACACACACTCCAAGTTTGTCTTTCTCACACATTTAGAACGCATGCAAGCTGGGGGCGTGTGTGCACGCACTAGACAGTCCTGAATAAAACATATGAATGTGTGGCTCCTTGTGCAAGCACTACCTGGATTTACTACACCGATTTGCCGATTGTAGCTGAGATAGGCGCCAGCGCCCCCCGCGACCCCGAAAGGGAATAAGCGGTAGAAAATGGATGGATGGATGGTCGGTGGTATCATTTGTGTCGCATTTAGGTCAACGTTCAAAAGATACCGTGACACTTTCAAAAAACACTAAAACATTGAAACAACTCACAAGTTCATCAAACCCATCTGTCCTGTGAGGAGTCACGTAACAATTACACATACCAACAATAATCAAAGAGGAAAACCTCTTGGTGGATTTTAGTTTGGATAATGAGAGCAGGGTTTGTTGGCACCATCCATACCTAAATCTACCAATCCACTTTGGAAATCTCTGAACAAGTAAAGTTAAAATTTGATACAACCTTTGTTTTACCATCAATTCAATAAAAAGTAGGGTAGGGTATTGGCAAAGATTTCACAATACGATATGTATCACGATACAATGCAGTATCGCAATACTGTATTTATTTTTGCACTCTATTGTGATATTCTGCATCGTTCACTGATACATTTAAAATGCAGCCTAAAATACAAAATGTATTTACAGAATGTACACTAGATTTAAGTAATACGTAAAACCACTGTAGGTAAATACTTCTAAAAAATCATTGTATTTTATTTCAATTGTACAGAAAATGAATGAGGTTTTTTGGCAATTGCATGTAACAAAAATGTCCTCTACTTTACTATTATTTCTACTTTTGCTATTATTTCTTGTACTGCCTTGCTCACCACTGACTCCGCACAGCAAAGCAGCAGTACAGCAACACTTTGCGGAGCACAGGTGCCAAAGTCCTCCCTGTGTTACAAACAGCTCAAAATATGAAAAAGTCCCAATTAAAATCGACGACAAACATCATTGTTATGTGATTAGATACAAGATTGTGATAAATTCTCAACTTTCACAGTATCATGTTAGACCCACTAGACATCCATTGCTTTCCGTCCCCTAGAGGGTGGGTTGGGGGGCTGGGTTGCCCACATATGCGGTCCTCTCCAAGGTTTCTCATAGTCATCGTCACCGACGTCCCACTGGGTGTGAGTTTTCCTTGCCCTTAGTATGTGGGCCCTACCGAGGATGTCGTAGTGGTTTGTGTTGTGGTTTGTGCAGCCCTTTGAGACACTATTGATTTAGGGCTATATAAATAATCATTGGTTGATTGATTGATTGATTATCCATTTTTTTGCAACCACTAATTTACAATAATATCAGTAGTAATAGGCTTACTTTGAAAACAAACTATGGGTGCTTTGTGTTTATCGGAGTGATAATTATCGGACAGATCTTAGGAATTATGATGTCACAAAAATTAATCAGCTAACATTAAAAAAATATATATGTTGATAAAAAAACGCCTGTAAAATCTTGGTGTACACCGGTTGTTTCCGGCAGAATTGCTCATTTATGCTCTAAGCCCCCTCGAGGGGTTACAGGCTCCCTGGGCACTGAGCCCGGCCAGACACCTGGTAGGATTATGCTGTCACATTTCTGCAAGGTTACACAGTTCTTTGTTCTAAAGAGGTGAGGCCTTGGACAGAACCCCAAGACAGTGTGATGTGATGAATGTTTACATTGATATCTCACCCTGTAAACCAAGGCAGAAACAGGAGCAGCCTTGGGTGTGTTTATTTTTAAAGTTTATTATTATGCAAGAAGTAAATACAGAGTGGTGAATGGAGAAATATAAGCGTGCGAAATGTTAAGTGTGGCGTGAGAATGGCTTGGCAGCTCTGTATTTTTAAATGGCGTGGAAATGCCAATCTGCACTAGGCCTACTGCTTTTGCATTTAGCAGTACTCGGCCTGTTAGCGTTGTAATCTTTCGGCTGCCAACGAACAACGGTTCTCCGGAGAGCGGCCGAGTCAGGGGTTTTATAACGAAATACATTTTTTTAAAAAGCGGAATTCAGCTAAATAGTGGACAATTGGGATGCCTGATTTATGGGCGTGTGACGTTAGCCCTAGCATAGTAGTAATGTCATATTTTTTTAGGACAAATCTGCAGGTTAAATTTGTCAAATCCACCTTTGTTTGAGTCTTTCTTACCTCCAAGTGTTCAAAAAATACAATTAAAACATAAAACATAACATATCAGTATCCATATAGGCTTTCAAAAGCCTACTGAAATGAAATGTTCTTATTTAAACGGGGATAGCAGGTCCATTCTATGTGTCATACTTGATCATTTCGCGATATTGCCATATTTTTGCTGAAAAGATTTAGTAGAGAACATCCACGATAAAGTTCGCAACTTTCGGTGCTAAAAGAAAAGCCCTGCCTCTACCGGAAGTCGCAGACGATGACGTCACATGTTTGATGGCTCCTCACATATTCAGATTGATTTTAATGGGAGCCTCCAACAAAAAGTGCTATTCGGACCGAGAAAACGACAATTTCCCCATTAATTTTAGCGAGGAGGAAAGATTTGTGTTTGAAAATATTGATAGCGACGGACAAGAAAAGAAAAAAAACGCGATTGCATTGGGACGGATTCCGATGTTTTTAGACATATTTACTAAGATAATTCTGGGAAATCCCTTATCTTTCTATTGTGTTGCTAGTGTTTTAGTGAGTTTAACAGTACCTGATAGTCGGAGGTGTGTCCACGGGTGTGTTGACGCCAGTGTCTTAGGGGAGTTGACGGCAGCTATGGACGGCACACGCTTAGCTGATATCCGGCAAGAAGCGACTTTATACCACAATTTTCTCACCGAAACCTGCTGGTTGACATTCCGCCGTGATTCATGTTCGCTTGACTGCGCTCTGATCCATAGTAAAGTTTCACCTCCAGGAATTTTAAACAAGGATTCACCTTGTGTTTCTGTGGCTAAAGACTCAAGCTTCCCAACTCCATCTTTCTACTTTGACTTCTCCAATATTAATTGAACAAATTGCAAAAGATTCAGCAACATAGATGTCCAAAATACTGTGTAATTATGCCGTTAAAGCAGACGACTTTTAGCTGTGTGTGTGCGCGGCGCTCATACTTCCTAAAAATCCTTGACGTCATGCGTACATGTCATCATTACACGACGTTTTCAAGACGAAACTCCCTGGAAATGTAAAATTGCAATTTAGTAAACTAAAAAGGCCGTATTGGCATGTGTTGCAATGTTAATATTTCATCATTGATATATAAACTATCAGACTGCGTGGTCGGTAGTAGTGGGTTTCAGTAGGCCTTGAAGAATAAATATATTGATTATCCCACAAAAAAAAACACTCATATTGATGCTAAACTGCATAACTCTGCAAGAGCATATTTCTGTTGAGCATATCTCGATGCAAGAGCCCAATTAAACTGGCTCTGCACTGAAGTGGAGAACCAGCGGCTTTACTAACGCCAGTATTTGATGATGACCAAGCCCCTAACCCTATCTCCAAAGGTGTGCCCCACTCATATCCAGTTTCTGCAATCTTGTCTTTCTGGTCAATCGTAATTAACATAGATGAAGGTGGAATGCAATTCAGCACTTTGTTGATCACATGCTCCATTCCTTCATCACTTGTGAACCCTAAAGAGATCAGTACTTAAACAGATACAGTTTGGAAAGTCCATGTGATAGCGAGTTTTAATGTATTTCAAACGTGCTGCGTTTCTGTAATCTTTCACATCCACAAAAAAGTATGTCTTTAAAAACATAACATTAAATTAAACCATTTTTTTCTTTTAACAATTGTATTTTTAGGACACTTACTGCCTTTTTAATGATAGCCAGATGATGTTTGGTGTTCTTGACTACATTTGAACATCTCCAGTCATCAGTGTGTTCAACAAATAATGGGGATGACAGAACGTTGTGCAAGTTCATGTTGATTATGCTGAAAAAAAAAAAGGGGGGGTGCGATGAGGGAGGCCAGGCAAGCCCGACAATGAAGAAGTTTGCGTGCGGAGAGTTCCCAAATTCAGCCCAAGAAGCAGTTCCACACACAGAGTTGAGGTTGAGGATAAAAGGCGAGGTTTTGCATCTTGTCATTCATACTAATTGGATACTTATGCACAAGTCTTAATGTCGAGAGATCCTAGCAAGGACAAACTCAGCACATTGTAATGAGATGCAAATAAATCATGCAATGAAAGGTGCTGGAAGACATGCAGCATGCGCTAAACAGACACTATCGCTCTCTTAATGCAGATGGTGAACACGTGCTACCATGGCACGGCATAAAAATAAACGCAATTGTGCATACACATGCTAACATAAAACAAGAAGTGACATGGTGACACATGATAGACGGAGTGCAGGTCAAAAATACCAGATATCCCGTGTCACACTCAACCTCCCCTGTCTCGTCCTCAGTTCACATTTAGTTAAAGTTTTGTTTGCAACATTTATAACTCAAGCATCATCTTAGTAATAAAGAATGCAGCTACAGTAAGTCATTCGATAAAAAAAATGCAATACTGTAGTGTCCAATGTTTTCAAACATTTCCAGTTACCCAATAGATGATTTCTGAAAAAAAAAATGTCCATGAATGTGTTAATTAAAATGCCAGTAAAGCACTCTTTTAAATTAAAAATATAAAATTATTTGCAGCCAATTCGTGATCTTGACACAATGATGACAAAACAAAAGCGGATGTTTCCGTGTGACTGATACAGATTACCAGATGAGATGTTTTTTTTTGACGAGAGTAGCTGCACGCTAAGACCACTCAATGTTTATTTGAAGACATGATGTAGTAACTTGTTTGTTCGTGTTCAGCATTGGCCTCTATTGCTTCAGACCATTCCTTTGTTGGTCTAAAAACAAGATTTAGTTAAGTGCACTTAAATTGTTTCTTCAAACAAATGAATGATATTCAACATGTAAGACAGCCACGGAACAAACAAAACAATGGATATGAATGAAAGGTGTATAGTTTTGAATTTGTTTTGTTTCCAATCATCATCCTACTTCATGACCCCACGAGATTTTGGATCTGGGAGCAATTTAGGGTATCCCAACTAACTTTGAGTGAGAGGCGTTGTACACCCTGGACTGGCCACCAATCAATCACAACAAGATACAGTCTATTATATCCTATCCTATCTTTGGCGTACTTAAAAATACTGTAAATTCCAGACTATAAGCCGTACTTTTTGTCTATGTTTTGAACCCTGCAGCCTATAAAACGGTGCGGCTAATTTATGGATTTTTCTTCGCTGACGGCCATAAAGCAAATACTTAGATGGTGTTATTGGTGATATGGCACCATCTTTTGGACAAGTTAGCTAACTGCAGGTGCTGCTGGTTGAATTGCTTCTTGCTGTTTAAAGCTTTGAACCGGAAGTACAAGTGCCGCTGTGTCCTTTATTCTTTATTCATCCCTCCAAGCAACATTTAAAAGTTTTACAGCATAACTAAAACTATTTTTACTTACTAAACCGTCCCATGTGTGATGTCTGTAAGAGAGTTTTCATGCAAATTTGTACATGCTATTGTAATGTAATGAAGGTAGCATCATGAGCATTAGCTAATATGCTAACACATTTTACGAGAGTCGGTGTTAGTGTTATTAACTTACAATGGCATTCTTTTTGTACTGTTTCAGTTTCAACAATTCCTCAGTAAATTCACCAGGAAGTCATCGTGAAGTTATTGACTCTGTTTAGGTGATTGGAGAGCTAGCTTCCTCAGCTCGTAGGTTCATGACTTCTGTTTTGTTTGATCAGCTGTTTTACTGCTGCGTGACAGGCACTGTTTGGACACGATTAAAGTGTGTGATAAAACATTTATCAAATCTTTCTGTGCAAATAACTAATTTCACATTGCAAATGTATTTGGCTTAAAGTCTGGTGCGACTATTATATGCAAAAATATTATATATTTTTTTAATTTAGTATGTGCCACTTATATACCGGTTCACTCTATAATCCGGGAAATACGATAGGTTCCGTTAACTCGATCAACAGTTCTCCAGTATATCACCCAGAAGGAGGTAGTTTGAGCTGCAAATTGATCAACATAACAAGACAGCACAGGTTGGATCGTTGGACCATATAATGTCATTAGTGTGGAAGGAAATGAGTGCCTCCTTGGGCACAACATTTAAAATCCTAATTTTAAAAAAGGCGGTGTGCACCACTTTTGCACCGGTCATCAATTGTAGATGCAGTCTTAGTAGATCATGAGCAACACACCCATATTTCCATTTAGCGCGTGGTATATTTGTATCTTAGTCGATCAGGCACATACCGTATTTTCCGGACTATAGAGTATATAAGCCGCACCCACTAAATTATAGAAGAAAAAAACAGTTACCACATATTAACCGCACCCGACCATAAGCTGCAGCTATATACGTTGTGAAATGAGTTATTTACAGAGAAAGATTTTGTAAATGTTTTTTTGCATACCTTAATTGTTTCCAAAGAGTGTCGGTGGTAAAACGGCTGATCGAACAAAACAGAAGTCATCGTCTTGGACCGACTGGCTGCGGAAGCGAGCTCTCCAATCAGCTAAGCAGACTCAATAAGTTCACAGTGACGTTAAGGTGAATTTATGAAACTAAAACAATGCAAAAAAAAAAAGAATTGCACAGTAAGTTAATAATTCTAAAAAATGTGTTAGCATTTTAGCTAATGACACTAGCAATAGCACATATAGATATACATAAAAACACTCCTACAGACATCACACATGGGAAGATTTAGTAAGTAAAGGGGTGGGGGGCTCGAGCCTATCCCAGCTGCACTTAGGCAGAAGGCAAGGTGCACGCTGGACAAGTCGCCACCTCATATCAGGGCCAACGCAGATAGACAGACAAGCATTAACACTCACATTCACACACTAGGGACCATTTAGTGTTTTACCAATCAACCTATCCCCAGGTGCATGTCTTTGGAGGTGGGAGGAAGCCGGAGTACCCAGAGAGAAACTTCGCGGTCACGGGAAGAATGTGCGAAATCCACACAGAAAGAAAACATTTGACTTTTAAAACATGTTTTCCCATTAATCATACATAAATGCATATTAAATTTGCAAGTTAATTTAAGCGTGCATGCTCCTGCACCTTGGCCTCGGATGGTTCCCTGAAAGGCGGAGCAGGTTGTTATACAGTCAGTGATCAGGTCAATGCATACATCTCCAACCGGTGTGCTCACTGTCAAATTTAACTTTAAAATACACACAAATGGGACTTTAGAAATGTTTTTGTCACATTTTGAATACATAAATTATGTGCTTTCAGGTAAGACATTGAAATAAATGTTCTTATATGACATTCTGACAACAAAATGTCATTTTATTGGGTTCTTTTTCAAATTGGATCAAAATTATACATACAATTAATTTACTTTGATTAATCGAAATGCAAAAATCTGATTAATTTGAATCATCATTTGACAGCACTAATACAAATTTAACAATGATTAAAGTGGACCTGACTTAACTAAGTTGAAAAACTTATTTGGGTGTTAACATTTAGTTGTCAATTATACGGAATATGTACTGTACTGTGCAAATCTACTAATAAAAGTCTCAATCAATCAATCAAACCATTCATACTCACATTCAATCTTATTGACAATTAACAGTGTCCAGCTTGCCCAGTATGCATGTTTTTTTGGACTGTGGGATGAAACCAGAGGAAACCCAGGCAATGAGCATGTTTCTATGAGGGAAGTGTGCTCACTGCATGCACATAGTTGCTGTCGGGATTGATTAAACAGCATTTTGATTTGTAGCTACACATCCCGTCTTAATTTTTGCCATGTTTATACCAGTTTGGAAGCCACCGGTCTGTCCGTCTGTGTAATGATCCTTTAGTCACACATTCATTCTGTTTGTCTCCACAAGCAAGCAAGATGCCACACTGGATGGGCCTCAGTAAAGGAATAGTAAGAAATCCTTATTTCTTATGTGTTTTTGGAGTGTAGTCATTAGTGTGGCAGATGTATATATGTACTTCTATGTGACATTTGTAAATGTAGAACATTTCATAGAGCTCTTGCATTGGGTTGTTTTTAATTCGGTTTTGGTTGTTATGTGTGAGTGTACGCACCACATAAGAACTAAAATGCATGGTATGTACTGTTAAGGTTAAATCATGGAGAAATGTTTTTAGAAAAAACACAATAATGTGAAAGTAAGTGCTCGTAGAGTCATTTAGCATAAGTGGAATAGTGAATAACCACAGGGAAAAGACAGATGGTGTGTTTTCATGCTGAATCTGATTGAAAGCATCTCATCAGCAACACTTTCAACTCTCAACCCACTCTCATGCTTATCTGCTTGTATTACCCACCATTATGTTGAAAGGCTCTACAAGAGAGTGACATTGTTTCATATTTAACTACCTGACCCAGTGCAAAAAGTCAGTGGTCACAGCTGTAACTTGAAGTGAACAAATAGTAATGGTAATAGAGCACCGTGCTGCAACACTCTTTTTTTTGCTCTCTTTATTTTGGTTTCCTCGCCAATTAAGAAGTAATTACAGTTGTGCCTCCTTCAGAGCTGTTGATTGGCTTTAGACCTGAGTGAATGTTCACAAAAGTAAGAATTATTGATTATAAATTGAATATTTTCTTAGTTAAAGTACCAAAAAAGGTCTACAAACTTCTGAATCCGCTTTTTATATATATATTAGACCCCTCTAGACACACAATACAAACCGTAGAGTAGACATAAGAAGAGAAATTGAGACATACAGGCCATGATCTATTAAAGGTCTGTACGCATCAAAAAACTGTGTCAACCTGAAAGCGCATGTAAAGATGATGTACTAAACTGGTATGCATAGGATTGCGTCTCCGATATGTCTATCTTCATGTACACGCAGAATACATGCGTATTTTGAGAACGTGCACAATACTGGAAGGAGTAGATACATATAAATAATCATTTAGCGCTCACAATGTGATTTATCAATACTGAAAATGTTTTCCGCCCCTGTCAAGAGTCTATATTTAGCACGCCTAGAAAATAGGTGCAAACTTGCACGGTTACGCACAATTGGCTGTGACAAAGGAGGCGAAGACAAACAATGGAGAGAGAATCCTACGTCCATGTGCGTGTCAACAGATTTGGACTGTCAGAAATAGAACAATTTTAGACACAATATCCATATTCATCAATGACATTTCATAATTGTACTGTTTCTGGATGACTTAAGGGGCTGATTAAAACACATTCAATTGATTTGTTATAGTGTCTGCTCTCGTTGTTTTTTTTTTTCATAACTATGTGAAATTTGCTTGAATCTGCATACTTGAGTAATATTACCATAGGCCGTAGTAAAATGCAAAACAGCTAGGATGACGTTTTAATAAATACATTTTGTAAGTCGAACCTCGGATTCAGGAGGAACAGTGTGGTTTTCGTCCTGGTCGTGGAACTGTGCACCAGCTCTATACTCTCGGCAGGGTTCTTGAGGGTGCATGGGAGTTTGCCCAACCAGTCTACATGTGCTTTGTGGACTTGGAGAAGGCATTCGACCGTGTCCCTCAGGAAGTCCTGTGGGGAGTGCTCAGAGAGTATAGGGGATCGGACTGTCTTATTGTGGCGGTCCGCTCCCTGTAGGATCAGTGTCAGAGCTTGGTTCACATTACCGGCAGTAAGTCGGACACATTTCCAGTGAGGGTTGGACTCCGCCAAGGTTGTCCTTTGTCACAGATTCTGTTCATAACTTTTATGGACAGAATTTCTAGGCGCAGTCAAAGCGTTGAGGGGTTCCGGTTTGGTGGCCGTGGGATTAGGTCTCTGCTTTTTGCAGATGATGTGGTTCTGATGGCTTCAGCTGGCCGGGATCTTCAGCTCTCACTGGATCGGTTCGCAGCAGAGTGTGAAGCGACCGGAATGAGAATCAGCACCTCCAAGTCCGAGTCCATGGTTCCCTCCCGGAAAAGGGTGGAGTGCCATCTCCGGGTTGGGGAGGAGACCCTGCCCCAGGTGGAGGAGTTCAAGTACCTAGGAGTCTTGTTCACGAGTGGGGGAAGAGTGGATCGTGAGATCGACAGGCGGATCAGTGCGGCGTCTTCAGTAATGCGGACGTTGTACCGATCCGTTGTGGTGAAGAAGGAGCTGAGCCAGAAGGCAAAGCTCTCAATTTACCGGTCAATCTACGTTCCCATCCTCACCTATGGTCACGAGCTTTGGGTCATAACCGAAAAGATAAGATCACGGATACAAGCGGCCGAAATGTGTTTCCTCCGCTGGGTGGCGGGGCTCTCCCTAGGGTGAGAAGCTCTGTCATCCGGGAGGAACTCAAAGTAAAGCCGCTGCTCCTCCACATCGAGAGGAGCCAGATGAGGTGGTTCGGGCATCTGGTCAGGATGCCACCCGAACGCCTCCCGAAGGAGGTGTTTAGGGCACGTCCAACCGGTAGGAGGCCACGGGGAAGATGAAACATTTGGCAGAAATACCGGACAATTCCACAGACTTTATGGCTGGCTCACATCGTGGTCACTCCGTGATCACGTACGACCGCCAGACACTTCTGGATGTGGACATATCGGGCCGTTTTGGACTGATAGACGCGTGCGTGCTAAACGTGCTAACTAGCATGGGAATACGTCGGCGGATACATCCAGCGGCCTGTGAAGCAGGGGAGTCTAGTAGCAGCGGGGGCCGTCTACGGAGCAGACGCCAGCGGTGTGATCGGAAACGCGGATATCGAGCGGGGCTAAAAACAAAGCAGAAGGCTAATCCCCACAGAACACCACTTCCCTCCATCCTGCAGCCAGATTTAAATGGAAAATGCGAGACTACTGGTCTGGGTAAGGAGTCAGTTAAATTAGAACACGTTTTTTCTGCTTTGAGTGTTTCAGAGTTGGACATGTGTGTTACTGAGGTGGCTAACTATGATGCGTGCAGTTTATCAAAGCAACAAACAAACAATCGGAAAATCCCCGTTACTGAGGTCGCTAACCATGATGCGTGCAGTTTATCAAAGCAACAAACAGACAATCGGAAAATTCCTGTCGTATCAATTCCTAGATATGGTCGTAACTATACTAAATGCACTGGGCATAATAAACACAACATTATTAATATTGCTACTACGGATAATTTGATCAAAAACTCCCTAAAACAGCCCACTACCTATAATATAGGTTTTTTAAACATAAGATCATTGTCTCCCAAAACTTTATTAGTTAATGATATTATCAGAGACAACAATCTTAACGTCATCGGTCTCAGCGAAACCTGGCTTAAACCAAACGACTTTTTTGCGCTAAATGAGGCATGTCCTCCTAACTTTACACATGCGCATATTGCCCGTCCGCTTAAAAGGGGTGGGGGGGTCGCACTAATATACAACGAAAACTTTAACCTTAGTCCTAACATAAATAATAAATATAAATCGTTTGAGGTGCTTACTATGAAGTCTGTCACACCGCTGCCTCTACACCTGGCTGTTATCTACCGCCCCCCAGGGCCCTATTCGGACTTTATCAATGAATTCTCAGAGTTCGTTGCTGATCTAGTGACACACGCCGATAATATAATCATAATGGGGGACTTTAATATCCATATGAATACCCCATCGGACCCACCGTGCGTAGCGCTCCAGACTGTAATTGATAGCTGTGGTCTCACACAAATAATAAATGAACCCACGCATCGCAACGGTAATACGATAGACCTAGTGCTTGTCAGGGGTATCACCGTCTCCAAAGTTACGATACTCCCGTATACTAAAGTATTGTCCGATCATTACCTTATAAAATTCGAGATTCAGACGCATGTTCGTCAAACTAATAGTAATAATAACTGCTATAGCAGCCGCAACATTAATACGGCCACAACGACAACTCTTGCTGACCTACTGCCCTCGGTTATGGCACCATTCCCAAAGTATGTGGGCTCTATTGATAACTTCACTAACAACTTTAACGACACCCTGCGCGAAACCATTGATAACATAGCACCGCTAAAGTTAAAAAAGGCTCCAAAAAAGCGCAACCCGTGGTTTACAGAAGAAACTAGAGCTCAGAAATTATTATGTAGAAAGCTGGAACGCAAATGGCGCACGACTAAACTTGAGGTGCACCATCAAGCATGGAGTGATGGTTTAATAACTTATAAACGCATGCTTACCTTAGCTAAAGCTAAATATTACACAAATCTCATCCACCGTAATAAAAACGATCCTAAATTTTTGTTTAGTACGGTAGCATCGCTAACCCAACAAGGGACCCCTTCCAGTAGCTCAACCCACTCAGCTGATGACTTTATGCAATTCTTTAGTAAGAAAATTGAAGTCATTAGAAAGGAGATTAAAGACAATGCGTCCCAGCTACAACGGGGTTCTATTAACACTGATACGATGGTATATACGGCGGATACTGCCCTCCAAAATAGTTTCTCTCGTTTTGAGGAAATAACATTAGAGGAATTGTTACAACGTGTAAATGGAATAAAACAGACAACATGCTTACTTGACCCTCTTCCTGGGAAACTGATCAAGGAGCTCTTTGTATTATTAGGTCCATCAGTGCTAAATATTATAAACTTATCACTCTCCTCGGGCACTGTTCCCCTAGCATTCAAAAAAGCGGTTATTCATCCTCTTCTTAAAAGACCTAACCTCGATCCTGACCTCATGGTAAACTACCGACCGGTGTCTCACCTTCCCTTTATTTCAAAAATCCTTGAAAAAATTGTTGCGGAGCAGTTAAATGAACACTTAGCGTCTAACAATCTATGTGAAACCTTTCAATCCGGTTTCAGAGCAAATCACTCCACGGAGACAGCCCTCGCAAAAATGACTAATGATCTATTGCTAACGATGGATTCTGATGCGTCATCTATGTTGCTGCTCCTCGATCTTAGCGCTGCTTTCGATACCGTCGATCATAATATTTTATTAGAACGTATCAAAACACGAATTGGTATGTCAGACTCAGCCCTGTCTTGGTTTAACTCTTATCTTACTGATAGGATGCAGTGTGTCTCCCATAACAATGTGACCTCGGACTACGTTAAGGTAACGTGTGGAGTTCCCCAGGGTTCGGTCCTTGGCCCTGCACTCTTCAGCATCTACATGCTGCCGCTAGGTGACATTATACGCAAATACGGTGTTAGCTTTCACTGTTATGCTGATGACACCCAACTCTACATGCCCCTAAAGCTGACCAACACGCCGGATTGTAGTCAGCGTGTCTTAATGAAATTAAACAATGGATGTCCGCTAACTTTTTGCAACTTAATGCCAAAAAAACGGAAATGCTGATTATCGGTCCTGCTAGACACCGAACTCTATTTAATAATACAACTCTAACATTTGACAACCAAAAAATTAAACAAGGCGACACGGTAAAGAATCTGGGTATTATCTTCGACCCAACTCTCTCCTTTGAGGCACACATTAAAAGCGTTACTAAAACGGCCTTCTTTCATCTCCGTAATATCGCTAAAATTCGCTCCATTCTGTCCACTAAAGACGCTGAGATCATTATCCATGCGTTTGTTACGTCTCGCCTCGACTACTGTAACGTATTATTTTCGGGTCTCCCCATGTCTAACATTAAAAGATTACAGTTGGTACAAAATGTGGCTGCTAGACTTTTGACAAGAACAAGAAAGTTTGATCACATTACGCCTGTACTGGCTCACCTGCACTGGCTTCCTGTGCACTTAAGATGTGACTTTAAGGTTTTACTACTTACGTATAAAATACTACACGGTCTAGCTCCATCCTATCTTGCCGATTGTATTGTACCATATTTCCCGGCAAGACATCTGCGTTCAAAGGACTCCGGCTTGTTAGTGATTCCCAAAGCCCAAAAAAAGTCTGCGGGCTATAGAGCGTTTTCCGTTCGGGCTCCAGTACTCTGGAATGCCCTCCCGGTAACAGTTCGAGATGCCACCTCAGTAGAAGCATTTAAGTCTCACCTTAAAACTCATTTGTATACTCTAGCCTTTAAATAGACTCCCTTTTTAGACCAGTTGATCTGCTGTTTCTTTTATTTTTCTTCTATGTCCCACTCTCCCCTGTGGAGGGGGTCCGGTCCGATCCGGTGGCCATGTACTGCTTGCCTGTGTATCGGCTGGGGACATCTCTGCGCTGCTGATCCGCCTCTGCTTGGGATGGTTTCCTGCTGGCTCCGCTGTGAACGGGACTCTCGCTGCTGTCTTGGATCCGCTTTGGACTGGACTCTCGCGACTGTGTTGGATCCATTGTGGATTGAACTTTCACAGTATCATGTTAGACCCGCTCGACATCCATTGCTTTCCTCCTCTCTAAGGTTCTCATAGTCATCATTGTCACCGACGTCCCACTGGGTCATTATTGTCACCGATGTCCCACTGGGTGTGAGTTTTCCTTGCCCTTATGTGGCCCTACCGAGGATGTCGTGGTAGTTTGTGCAGCCCTTTGAGACACTAGTGATTTAGGGCTATATAAGTAAACATTGATTGATTGATATGTCTCCCGGCTGGCCTAGGAACGCCTCGGGATCCCCCGGGAGGAGCTAGACGAAGTGGCTGGGGAGAGGGAAGTCTGGCCTTCCCTGCTTAGGCTGCTGCCCCCGCGACCCGACTTCGGATAAGCGGAAGAAGATGGATGGATGGATGGATGGATAGATTTTGAAAGTGAAGCAGCAACATTTGAAATGTGAAATGGCAAACAGGACGCCTAATCATAACAATACATGGAACAGTATATATAGACTAAAGATATATAACACATAGTTTGTTGTACATACATAAGCTATACATTGATTATGTACTTAAAAATATAAACATGCTCATTAAGTGCATTTTCCTTTAAATATCTTCTTTTTAATTGTTTTAATATATTACCACTTATTGCACAGCTGAAAGACTATGCTAATGAATTAACACAGTTTTCCTCCCTGCAACATGTCCACTGAAGTGTCTACCATGTGTGTTGATCACATGACCTTTGGTTTAAAGTGTGTTTCGTACTGAAATGGCCCAGGCTTAACGGCACTTACTTGCTACGGGATAAACTGTATATAGTATCCTTTCATCCATCCATTTTCTACCGCTTGTCCCGTTCGGTGTCACGGGGGTTTGCTGGAGCATATTTCAGCTCAACAAATATGCGATGTTGGTCATTTTAACGTGAAATTAAATTACATGGATATCACGATATTTTCTTAATTCATACCTGGTTTACAAATATATCGATATATCTTACAAACTCGATATATCAACAAGCCCTACCTCCAAGCCCAATATCTTGAAAAATGAACATTATCTAAATATATTTTTTTTTCTTAGCACATTTATATAATGATAGTATTCTAGATGAAAAAACTCTCGGTTTGTTCTAGAAAACCTGCCAGAGTAAGTTAACTCTCTTTCGGAAAAAAAACCTGAATTTCCCTCATCTCAAACTTTACATATTCAGTTTTCACTCAACCTCCTTTCTACAAAGATCCACTTCTATGGTTATTGCCACAGTTGCCACTCAAAGTCCATCTAATGTCTGGACAGATGCAGAGTGTCCTAGTAAGTGTTGCACTTCACGCATGATACTATGATACTTCTTAGAGAAGGAGAACTTCTTTCAAATGTTATGACTACAGATGTCCGATAATGGCTTTTTTGCCGATATTGTCCAATTCTTAATTACCGATACCGATATCAACCGATACCGATATATACAGTCATGGTACTAACACATTATTATTCCTAATTTTGTTGTGATGCCCCGCTGGATGCATTAAACAATGTAACAATCTTTTCCAAAATAAATCAACTCAAGTTATGCAGTGGTTCTTCTTAATTTCCTTCTAAAAACTGTGATGCTTGATATTGTCAAGGCAAGACTACGTAGTCTACTAGAGTGTCATTGGAGGTCAAATAAACAAGGATGCATTAAACAATGTAACAATCTTTTCCAAAATAAATCAACTCAAGTTATGCAGTGGTTCTTCTTAATTTCCTTCTAAAAACTGTGATGCTTGATATTGTCAAGGCAAGACTACGTAGTCTACTAAAGTGTCATTGGAGGTTAAATAAACAAGGTGCTTGTCTTCATACGTTGTGATATTTTACTGTAAGTGCATTCTACTATCCCTCTCCGTTTGTCTATTCCCTTCCTATCACGGATAATCTACAGCCTTTCTGATGACCCCTTGTACTCGAAAGACAATTCTGCTAATGGAGGGGATAGTGGGATAAGAAAATGCAGCACTCCTGCCCTGACATTGTCTTTGTGAGGGAGGGGGTTCGTGGTTGGCAATGGACACTTTGTTTAACAGCTATCATATCCTTGTCTGTGTCCTTTCTCTCTCTTTTTCTCCAGATCACTTGTTCACACATTCACAGTGTCTCTTAAAGACAAACTCACGATTGTATGGACATCATAATGATATCAATGTGATAACCGTATTTTACGGACTATAAGCTGCTACTTTTTTCCCAAGCTTTGAAACCTGTGGTTTATACAAAGGTGTAGCTAATCCAAGGATCTTTAATCACTAACAGCTAAATTATGGAATGGATTAACTAAAGAGATCAAACATTGTACTAGAGTGACCCAATTTTTACCTGCTCAGTGGCCTTGTGGCTAGAGTGTCCGCCCTGAGACTGGAAGGTCGTGAGTTCAAACCCCGGCCAAGTCATACCAAAGACTGCAAAAATGGGACACATTGCCTCCCTGCTTGGCACTCAGCATAAAGGGTTGGAATTGGGGGTTAAATCACCAAATAATTCCCCGAGCCTGTCCACCGCTGCTGCCCACTGGTGTTGGGTTTTATCAAATTAATTTCCCCCAAAAATGCGACTTATACTCCAGTGCGACTTATATATGTTTTTTCCCTTCGTTATTATGCATTTTCCGCAGGTGCGACTTATACTCGGAAAAATACGGTACTTATTCTTAGTCATTGACAAATCAGTAATTTTAGCATGATTTTTTTTCCCCAACTCTTGTTTTAGATTGGTAAAATTGAGAAAATAACTATACAAATGGGATATTTTGGTTCCCCCCCTTCCCCCCTCCACATACAAATTATTGTTTAAAGATTGTGCAACATCTTGAAGGAGGCTTCATTTAAGAATTGCAAGTTAAATGTTTGTTTTAAGAATAGCATCCATTTTCTACCGCTTATTCCCTTCTGGGGTTGCGGGGGGCGCTGGCGCCTATCTCAGCTACAATCAGGCGGAAGGCGGTGTACACCCTGGACAAGTCACCACCTCATCACAGGGCCAACACAGATAGACAGACAACATTCACACTCACATTCACACACTAGGGACCATTTAATGTTGCCAATCAACCTATCCCCAGGTGTACTAGAATATGTGAAAAAAATATTTCTAGCTTTACAATCCTGCTAATTTCTAGATAAACAGTAATAATTAAGGGTGTCTTATCAAGTACAATTATCCGTCCATGCAGCTAGTTAATTTAATTAGTTTTTAGTATTTTTTTTTTTTTACCTCAAATCTAGTTTTTTTATCTTAGTGTACTAAAATTGGATGGATAAATTCTGTCTTTTTGAAATTGCATCAATCAAGCTATCAATCAATGTTTATTTATATAGCCCTAAATCACAATTGTCTCAAAGGACTGTACAAACCACTTCGACTACGACATCCTCGGAAGAACCCACATAAGGGCAAGGAAAACTCACACCCAGTGGGCAAGGAGAACTCACACCCAGTGGGACGCCAGTGACAATGATGACTATGAGAAACCTTGGAAAAGACCTCATATGTGGGCAACCCCCAGGGGACCGAAAGCAATGGATTTCGAGCGGGTCCAACATAATACTGGGAAAGTTCAATCCCTAGTGGCTCCAACACAGCTGCGAGAGTTCAGTTCTAAGCGGATCCAAGACAGCAGCGAGAGTCCCGTCCACAGGAAACCATCCCAAGCGGAGGCGGATCAGCATCGTAGAGATGTCCCCAACCGATACACAGGCGAGCAGTCCATCCTGAGTCCCGACTCTGGACAGCCAATACTTCATCCATGGCCATCGGACCGGTCCCCCTCCACAAGGGAGGAGGAGACAGAGGAGAAAAACAAAAGAAGCGGCAGATCAATTGGTCTAAAAAAGGAGGTCTATTTAAAGGCGAGAGTATACAAATGATTTTTAAGGTGAGACTTAAATGCTTCTACTGAGGTAGCATTTCGAACTGTTACCGGGAGGGCATTCCAGAGTACTGGAGCCCGAACGGAAAACGCTCTATAGCCCGCAGACTTTTTTTGGGCTTTAGGAATCACTAATAAGCCGGAGTCCTTTGAACGCAGATTTCTTGCCGGGACATATGGTACAATACAATCGGCAAGATAGGATGGAGCTAGACCGTGTAGCATTTTATACGTAAGTAGTAAAACCTTAAAGTCACATCTTAAGTGCACAGGAAGCCAGTGCAGGTGAGCCAGTATAGGCATAATACTTCAAACTTTCTTGTTCTTGTCAAAAGACTAGCAGCCGCATTTTGCACCAACTGCATTCAATTTACAATGGGGTTCAATCATTTCAGGTGAAACTTTAACATCTGTTGGTGTCCTGAAGTGTATTATATAAAGTATCAAATTCAAAGCTAGTGGTGATAGCACCTTTGTTTTTCACCTCTCAAACTTCAACATCAAAGTTCTCAGCCATTCTCATGCCTTGCCCTCCCTTCTATTGACTTGCTCTGTCTCCTTGAGCTTTTATACTCTCACCTCACACTTCATTCTTCTGCATCCCCCCCAAACTGAGCTGGAACACACCCCGTACAACATGAATAAATCAGTGAGAAGAAGAAAGAAGGAGAGAAGACACTGAGGTTCAATGCATCTCACTCAGCTCCTATGGTGAAACGACATCCCGTATTGGGATTGGAAGCGGATGTGTTCGATATTTCAAGCCTTTTAAAAGGTGCTAAAGTTGCATTTTTAAACGTCGATGCGTCCCTACAGTATGTCGGACCATTTAATGTTTCTCCAGTGGTGGTTAGAAAGTACATTTTACTCGTGAATTACCAAGCTGACAAACAAACCAACGAGGTGAAAAGAAACTGGGCTGCTTGCCTCTTTCACACTGCCCATTAACGCCTGGAATGTTGCTTTTTTCCCAGGATGCCAGTCCTACCAGAAGCGTATGCATATCATGAGTGAGCTGGCAGCTGTGTAACAGGGAGTAGCAGAAGTTGATGAGCATCAAATGATCTATTTAATGCCACACATCGTTGGGTTAATGTGAAAGTCGAAGGCGAATAAATGCGAGCTGAACAGTACCGTCTCTGATGCAGCAATGTTGTTGCATCTCTTTTTAAAAATGACTATATCGTGATATTCGAGTATACGTTCTCACGCAGTTGCTTTTAGCTGCTGGCATTACACTACAGCAGGGGTCACCAACGCTGTGCCCGCGGGCACCAGGTCGCCAGTAAGGGCCCGCTGGCCTGTTCTAAAAATAGCTCGAATAACAGCACTTACCAATAAGCTGCCTCAATTTTGTAAATTGTATTTATTTACTAGCAAGCTGGTCTCGCTTTGCTGGACATTTTTAATTCTATGAGAGACAAGACTCAAATACAATTTGTAAATCCAAGAAAATATTTTAAAGACTTGGTCTTCACTGTTTTAAATAAATTCATTTATTGTTTTACTTTGCTTCTTATAACTTTCAGAAAGACAATTTTAGAGAAAGAATACAACCTTAAAAAATATTTTAGGATTTTTAAACACATATATCTTTTTACTTTTTCAATTGCTTCCTCTTCTTTCCTGACAATTTAAATCAATGTTCAAGTAAATGTACTTCTTTTATTGTAAAGAATAATAAATACATTTTAATTTAATTCTTCATTTTAGCTTCTGTTTTTTTGACGAACAATATTTGTGAAATATTTCTTCAAACTTATTATGATTAAAATTCAAAAAAAATATTCTGGCAAATCTAGAAAATCGGTAGAATCAACTTTAAATCTTATTTCAAAGTCTTTTGAATTTCTTTTAAAATGTTTGTTCTGGAAAATCTAGAAGAACTAATGATTTGTCTTTGTTAAAAATATAGCTTGGTCCAATTTGTTATATAGTCTAACAAAGTGCTGATTGGATTTTCACCTATTCAAAACATGTCATAAAAATTCTAAAATTAATCTTAATCAGGAAAAATAACTAATGCTGTTCCATAAATTATTTTTTTAATTTTGTCAAAAAGATTCAAATTAGTCAGTTTTTCTCTTCTTTTTTACGGTTGAATTTTGAATTTTAAAGAGTCGAAATTGAAAATAAACAATGTTTCATAGTTTATATTTATTTTGAGAAATCATTAAGATGATCAGTGTATCCACAAAGATAAATATCATTAATTATTAATGATAACATAGGGTTAAAGGTAAATTGAGCAAATTGGCTATTTCTGGCAATTTATTTAAGTGTGTATCAAACTGGTAGCCCTTCGCATTAATCAGTACCCAAGAAGTAGCTCTTGGTTTCAAAAAGGTTGGTGACCCCTGCACTACAGGCTCTCCTCGCTCTTTTTTGTCTGTCCTTACACACGTCACATACTGTCACGTCATACGTCACATACGTCCTCGCGGAGCAGAGAAGAAGCAGCATGGGTAACGTTACCTGTGTTGCGAGTGGTAATACGAAAGAAAAAAGGCGCGAATCTGGTAACAAATGTAGGAAGAATTAATTCCCAAGAAAAACAGCAGGAGGTTCATCGCCTGGTGGTAGTTTGGCTTCAAGTGGGAATATGTCGAACAGACAACCGTAATCTGTCAAGTGTGGGACAAAAGCGTTGCTATACAAAGTAGCATAACTGCTAATATGTAGCATCATTTAAAAAGTCACCTGCTAGAAAATGAAGAGTGCATACTCCGCATGTCAACATCTCCATTTGGTGCCACACACCCACAACATCAAAATGCAGAGGCAAACATTTCCAGATCAACACCGTATGAAAAAAATAGTGATCTTTTTGTAATTGTGTTTTCCTTCTCTGCATGAAAGTTTAAAAGTAGCATATATTAATGCAGTATGAACAGGAATGTTTTAATGTAGACACATATAATTATCATACTGGTGCGATTAAATGTATCAAGTGTTCATTCAAGGCTAAGGCAAAATATCAAGATATATAACGTGTATCGCGACATGGCCTAAAGATATCACGATATTAAAAAAGGGCATTATCGCCCCGCCCTAATCTAGGTTGAAAATGTATTCTGAAATGATAAACAACTCGGAAGTCCATCCATCCATCCATCTTCTACCGCTTATTCCCTTTTGGGGTCGCGGGGGGCGCTGGCGCCTATCTCAGCTACAATCGGGCGGAAGGCGGGGTACACCCTGGTCAAGTCGCCACCTCATCGCGGGGCCAACTCGGAAGTCATTTAGCATTAAGCACTGTTTAGCAATGATGCGTTCCATAATACGTTTTGACAAAATTATTGTGTATCTGCCCCTAAAACTTTCCCAAAATATTAAAGCCACACTTAAGAACTTTCAGTCTTGGTTGATTTTGGTGGCGCCAATGGACCAAAGCTGTAGTGTTTTGCCAGAAGGAAGACCACATTTCCCATGAGGACTAGTGCAAACAGCGTCAAACTGACACCATAATACAACAATGATTCAGTATGACTGGTCTTTCCACAGTAGGAACCCACACATGTTACTCAAACTTTATTTTTACGGTTTGCAGTCATTACATTGTTCTTTCTTTGTACAGTACATTACCATTATCATTATGTTTTGAGTACCGAAAGTCACACACTAGTTTAGCAGGAGTCAACGCAGCATCCGCTGAAAATCCCTCCTCATCTTTGAGATCACGCCAGCTAGGGAAATCTTGGCCAATGTCGATCCTTGACTGTCTTTTTATCCGGGTATGGCCTCCCTTTTTCTTTTCCTGTTTTGGCTCCTTGGACATAACTTTTCGATTTGTTGCTTGTTTTACAGCTTCGACCACAACAACAGTAATTGTATGTATGCGGTCATCTCCTTTTATTTTTCTGTGGGCACATAGGCGTTCGGATTCACTCCTGTCTTTTTTGCAAGTGGGGAAAGGGGGAGTGACTTATGCTGTAGAGCCATACTTGCCAACCCTCCCGGATTTTCCGGGAGACTCCCGAAATTCAGAGCCTCTCCCGAAAACCTACCGGGACAAATTTTCTCCCGAAAATCTCCCGAAATTCAGACGGAGCTGGTGGCCACGCCCTCTCCAGCTCCAGACCTGACTCAATGTTGTGACCCTCCTAAACAGGACAATACTGCCATCTACTGTACATAGAATAGAATGTAAATATATTCTACATTTAAGTGCAGTCAAGGAACATGCATTAGGGATTCTGTTCTGAAGCCCACAATAAAGAGACGTAACTTCATCACGTCGCCTGGTTACTTACTCCAACCCAATATATTTCCCCGTCAACGAGCAAAATGAAGAAATACGCTTGCAAGTTCCAGAACGATTGGAAACAAGAATTTCAGTTTATCCAGGAGAGTTCCAAGGGGAAAGGGTATATTGCCTCTAAATTTTGTAGAACAGACTTCTCCATTGAACACGGTGGCCGAACGGATATACTCAGCCATGAACGGTCAGCGAAGCACAAAGTGTCCGCAGCGCAGCATCGTTCACAACCCAGTACTATGGCCCACCTTGCAAAATGGAGACCCGATAGTGTATCTTATGCTGAGAGAAAGATGGCTATGCTGATAGCGGGAAGCAACATCCCGTTCATTTGCGGATGTCTACAACAATACCATGAAGGATGTTCCCGGATTCGGTGATCGCTCGCCAATACGCAAATGGCAGAACAAAGGTTGCTGAAATAGTGAAAGGTAAGTGTTGTTGTTTTTTCAGTAACGAGCAAGCACAGTACAGTTAGTAGAACAACTGTGTTTTTATTACTGTGTATTTGATAGGTGCCGTCGGAAATTCAACAATTTTTTTTATTTATATATATAATAAAATACATATATATAGCTTAAATTCACTGACAGTCATGTATTTCATATATATATAATGTGTATATATATATATATATATATATATATATATATATATATATATATATATATATATTATATATATATATATATATATATATATATACTCGAGTTGGTGAATTATACGCCACCACTCTTAACCACGCCCCTCGTTCCAACCACGCCTCCGCCCCACCCACACACCCCCACCCCACACCTCCCGAAATCGGAGGTCTCAAGGTTGGCAAGTATGCGTAGAGCAGTCTGCACATTTGTAGTTTTTTTTGTGTGACAAGGTTCCTGCTAACCTCTTCAAAGTTTCTTAGTGCCATTGAAAGCGATACAGACCCCTCAGGCCATGACAGAGGTTTCGTTCAACTAGTCGTAAGTTGATATATTGTCCCAAAAGTTAGGATAATATTTTATGAAGGTTGAAAAGTTAATTAATGCTGCTTTAATGACAACAAAAACATGATGATGTTATTGTGTCTATTTATATATCATGGATTATGCGGATTATGTCTCAATGTTTGTTACGACTGGTTGGCATAGTGATGCCAAATTGGTCCCTTCGTGGATGCGTCGGCATGAATACAGCAACGGTAAGTTTAAATGATTTATTAACCTTACCAAAAACAGACTATGAACAGAAACACTGGAGCTAACAGACAAAAATAAACCAAGGGCGCTAGCATGAAAGCTAGGAATAGAAAATACAAAAACTATACTTGGCACGAAGCACACAAAAGAGTAAACAAAAAACATTCAGCATGAAAGCTGGAATATCGAGTGGCTTAGCGTAAGAGCTAGCGAAAAAATACATACGGGTAGTAGACAGTCGTGAATGTTGCTCGAAGGCAAATTAGAGTCCCAGAAAGAATAACGAAAAGGGACGGGCTTAAATAGGTGAGTAATCAAAAAGTGACAGGTGTGCAGAAACCGTGATTAGCAGGTAGGATCAATGAGGAACCATGGTGACTGACTAAAACAGGAAGTAAGAGTGTAGAACAGTGATACAACAACTGGAAGTATAAAACATATGTGGTGATCCAAGTAGCGGATCGCAACAATTTTGGTCTATTCATCAGAAAAAATAATTGTGAGTAACAGTAAGTCTCAAGTTCTCAGTTCTAGTTTACCCTTCATGTTTGATGGAGTAGTATGGGCTGTTAAGTTCTTTTACATAAAACTAAATCAAAACTCATAATCAAGGCAATTGTGTAATAATACTGTAGAGGAATTATGCATATATGTTAATATATAGAGTATATATTCACTTTTACAAGTGGCCATTTGAAGGCAGTCATAACTGTGATGTAGCCTACAATGAAAAACAGTTTGACACCCCTGCATTTGGATGTATTGTTACTACAAACCCCGTTTCCATATGAGTTGGGAAATTGTGTTGGATGTAAATATAAACGGAATACATTGATTTGCAAATCATTTTCAACCCATATTCAGTTGAATGCACTACAAAGACAACATATTTGATGTTCAAACTGACAAACATTTTTTTGTTTGCAAATAATCATTAACTTTAGAATTTGATGCCAGCAACACGTGACAAAGAAGTTGGGAAAGGTGGTAATAAATACTGATAAAGTTGACACAATTCTCATCAAACACTTATTTTGAACATCCCACAGGTGCGCAGGCTAATTGGGAACAGGTGGGTGCCATGATTGGGTGTAAAAGCAGCTTCCATGAAATGCCAAGTAATTCACAAAGAAGGATGGGGTGAGGGTCACCAATTTGTAAGCAAATTGTCGAACAGTTTTAGAACAACATTTCTCAACGAGCTATTGCAAGGAATTTTGGGATTTTACCATTTACAGTCCGTAAAATCATCAAAAGGTTCAGAGAATCAGGAGAAATCACTGCACGTAAGCGATGATATTACGGACTGTTGATCCCTCAGCCGGTACTGCATCAAAAACAGACATCAGTGTGTAAAGGATATGATTACATGGGCTCAGGAACACTTCATAAAACCACTGTCAGTAACTACAGTTGGTCGCTACATCTGTAAGTGCAAGTTAAAACTCTGCTATGCAAAGCAAAATCCATTTATCAACAACACAAAGGAATGCCGCTGGCTTCGCTGGGCCCGAGCTCATCTAAGATGGACTGATGCAAAGTGGAAAAGTGTTCTGTGGTCTGACGAGTCCACATTTCAAATTATATTTGGAAACTGTGGACGTGGTGTCTTCTGGAACAAACAGGAAAATAACTATACGAATTGTTATGGTCGCAAAGTTCAAAAGCCAGCATCTGTGATGGTATGGGGGTGTATTAGTGCCCAAGGCATGGGTAACTTACACATCTGTGAAGGCACCATTAATGCTGAAAGGTCCATACAGGTTTTGGAGCAACATATGTTGTCATCCAAGCAACGTTATCATGGACGCCCCTGCTTATTTCAGCAAGACAATGCCAAGCCACATGTTACAACAGCGTGGTTTCGTAGTAAAAGAGTGCGGGTAGATTCCTGGCCCGCCTGCAGTCCAGACCTGTCTCCCATCGAAAATGTGTGGCGCATTATGAAGCGTAAAATACGACAGCGGAGACCCCGGACTGTTGAACGAATGAAGCTCTACATAAAACAAGAACGGGAAAGAATTCCATTTTCAAAGCTTCAACAATTAGTTTCCTCAGTTCCCAAAAGTTTATTGAGTGTTATTAAAAGAAAAGGTGATGTAATACAGTGGTGAACATGCCCTTTCCCAACTACTTTGTCACGTGCTGCAGCCTTGAAATTCTAAGTTAATTATTATTTTCCCCCCCAAAAAATTGAGTTTATGAGTTTGAACATCAAATATCTTGTTTTTGTAGTGCATTCAAATAAATATGGGTTGGAAAGGATTTGCAAATCATTGTATTCTGCTTATATTTACTGTACATCTAACACAATTTCCCAACTCATATGGAAACGGGGTTTGTACTTTGAACGAATAGTGTTTCCCATTGAAGTATTATCTTGAGATTGTTTGTATTTCTTCAAACACATTTTAGCTATGAGTGTTCAGTAAAGCACCAACTCAGCGAGTCGAAATAAAATAAATTAAATGTGAGGAAAACCTAAAAGATTTAAGCTTTTACCAAAGGCAGCAATCATAAAGTAAGCTTTCAGTACATACATAATGTTGACATCTATAATTATATTTTGATAAAGACGGGGAAACACATGCATACACGTAGGCAACAAACATGGCTGTAGACGTTAACTTAAATAAAGAAATGCAACCTTACTTGCACACAAACGACGCATGATTTATCCGGGAGAGTCTTGATACCAATTTACTTGACGTGGACACACAAAGAAGTTGTAGACCTCCATGCTTTTCCAAGTTTTCATATGTTTTGTCATGTAGAATGGCCTCTGCAGCACAAGATAGTTTAATATGTCTGGGAACGCAGCCAACGTATAATGCTTCATCTCACTCGACAAAACATTTTTGATAAAGTATAAAGATTTAATCAATTGCATAGTTATATTTTTTGCTTGTATCTGCTTTATGCAGGAAGATCTAGGCCTCTTGCATACTCAGAGAGTACCACTGATTTTCACTTACCGGAAGAACTCAGGTGACGGAATACAAGCAATTCAGTCGACTACTGATATGTACTGTAGCATGCAGTGTTTGCTGATAAGCAAAATAAAGAGAGCACCTTAAAAGGAATACATTTTTTTACACTAAAAAAATGCACTTTGAAAAGGAGGTGACAAACACAATCGAATTCAAGAAATAACTAGTAGAAAAGTAAGAGCCTTTGTGACTCTCTCCCCCTCCCTCTCCTTCTTTGTAGTATTTGCCATCAAGAGTCGGCAATAACGGTAAAATTGCTGTTAAAATGTATTATTTCATTTTATTAATCATTTATTTACTGTTCACATTATTTTCTACATATAAGATTATTTTTGATATGTATAAAATGTGTTGTGTCTTAATATTGTTGGGTGCATTGGACAGATTCATTGGATTTTCTTTATTTGGAACAAAACAAAAATGTAGATAGGAGAGTATGGATTTCAAGTAATTAGAAAAAAAGTCTAAGATATTTTTGATTGATGAATTAATAAATATTTATAATTTAGCGGTGACAAATTGGCCTAATGCAACATCTAATTTAACAACAAAAAGTAAGGGGTATTTCAGTGAGTCTTTAAGAACATATAGCAAAAATGAAACATGTTGACTAACTTGTCCACTTTTCATTAGGAATTTACACAAAAAGTCATTTGTGAGCTTAAGTATTTTTGGCACATTGTTTGGCCCTGGGGAAGCACGGTTGGACAGGGGTTAGTGCAAGTGCCTCACAATACAAAGGTACTGAGTTCAATCCCGGTCTGGGTATCTTTCCGTGTGGAGGTTGCATGTTCTCCCTGCGACTGCGTGGGTTCCCTCCGGGTACACCAGCTTCTTCCCAACTCCACGGACATGCACCTGGGTATAGGTTTATTGGCAACACTAAAATTGGCCCTAGTGTTGGAGGTACCGAACCCCACCAGTTTCATATGCGCATTCACTGAACCCTTCTTTAGTGAAAAATAAAATGTGTTTTTTTTTTTCAAATTCAAGACAAAATTGTGTGTTTTTGGTAACACTTTGGTATGGGGAACATATTATAAGTAACAAAGACTTATTTAGAGTATTTTGTACACTAGGGGGACATATTCTGAGTAATAAAGACTTAATTTAGAGTTATTTGGTTAGGGTTAGGGTCAGGGTTATAATAAGGCCATACCGAATAAGGCATTAATTAGTACCTAATGACTAGGTAAGAGCCAATATGTTACAAATTTGCATGTTAATAAGCAACTAATTAATGGTGAATATGTTCCCAATACTAAAGTGTTACCATATTTTTTTTACTGGTGCACAAAATGAACCGTGCATGAACATCACCTTGTTCAAACGACAAAACTAAGACAGTGCATAAACTCACAACAAATTACTCACAACTCTTTCTCTGCCAATCTATCGCCCTTCCCCTTGGTACGCCCCAACTCCGCTCACCCTTTCTTTGACGTCATCGAGTAGCGAGCCCTAAGTCAGATTGATGCACTATGTCACGGCTAAGAAAACTCGGCTATTCAGACTTCCTCACCGATCGATTTGGACTACACTACACCGATCAATAAGCAAACACTTAAATGGGAACACTCAAATAATTTAATCTTAAACTACAATTACATTTCAAAGCTGAACTACCTAAAACATTATTATAGCTTGGGAAAATGAAAAAAATAAAAATTATTTCTCATTATAGATATACAAACTCAATCTGTGCGACGGGTAAGTCCAGAAAAAGGACTAAGCAACTCAATTTCCTGCTACATGTTTACTTTCAAGCCATGATAAACAGTCTAACCTTTTCATACAACGTGAGTGTGACATTTTCCCACGGTTCCTACAGAAAGAACCACGGCAGGAAGTACGTATGTTACAGTACAGGAAGAGAAGACGGCGTGGTCAAATGTCTGGGCTGAGTTGAAGAGAGAGGGCACAGTCACATGGTAAAGTACACATGCAGAGACCGATCCAGTAAGCATTGTTCCACATTTGTCAGAGATGAAACATACAAGCACATGCTTGCCTTCCAAAGTGCCGTTCTGAGGTGAACGCAGCTCAATTCAAGATAAGTGACCCAAAGAAATATTCAATCTACTTTAAATCACATGTAAAGGAGATGACTGCAAACTGTAGTGTTGTACATTTGTAAAATGCCGTGGTAATTGATTTTCTAAACTGCTTTTTCACCTTAGAGCTGTGCGTGAACTGGAGCCCATCCCGCTTACTGGGGTGATTGGTCACCATTCTAATTCCAGTCATTCTTATAGTAATGTGCCACCATTAAAATATAGTTATAGTTATCTGTGTGTGTATCCGTATGTTTGTATTCATATTGAGATTTTTCCATTGCAAACTAGCCTTGTGGTATCTAGCAATTGCTATTGATTCCCAAGACTGGACACTATTTGCATGTTACCACGGACATTGAGATATTTTTGGGGAGGTATAAGTAAATTCTACTACTTTTTTTTTCTGCAATGTAAACATATTTAGTCACTTTCAGCCCAAATTTTCAAGAAATGTACAGTGATTATAATCCTTAGGGGTGAAAAAAATATATATTTTAGAATGAATCGAGATTCTTATTTGTAACGATTATTAATCAATTAAAAAAAATCATTTTTTTTTTTTTTTGAACTGTCTTGTACATCCATCCATCCATTTTCTACCGCTTATTCCCTTTAGGGGTCACGGGGGGCGCTAGTGCCTATCTCAGCTACAATCGGGCGGAAGGCGGGGTACACCCTGGACAAGTCGCCCCCTCATCACAGGGCCAACACAGATAGACAGACAACATTCACACTCACATTCACACACTAGGGCCAATTTAGTGTTGCCAATCAACCTATCCCCAGGCGCATGTCTTTGGAAGTGGGAGGAAGCCGGAGTACCCGGAGGGAACCCACGCAGTCACGGGGAGAGCATGCAAACTCCACACAGAAAGATACCGAGCCTGGGATTGAACCCAAGACTGCAGGACCTTCGTATTGTGAGGCAGACGCACTAACCCCTCTTCTACCGTGAAGCCCGTCTTGTACATCATATTGTTTATTTATATGTCCATATCTGCTGAACAAATTAAATTTAGAAAAGAGAAGTGTGGGATACTTTTCTTGTTGCCTTGTTTGTATTTGACTTCATTACATGTTTGGGTAGAATTTTACTAGACAAAAACAGTTTTATTTTAAATATTATAGAAATCTATCAGAGCTGTTATCTATTTAATGTAGTCAATATAGTTAATCATAGAACTGGCACTCAATGACATTAAAAAAGTATTGATTTTGAGTCAAATCGTTACCCCCAAGAATCAAATCAAATTTGTGGTGCCCACTTTTGTCAAGAGGAGTGGTCAAAAATTCAACCAGAAGCTTGTGGATGGCTACCAAAAAGCGCCTTATTGCAGTGAAACTTCCCAAGGGACATGTAACTAAATATTAACATTGCTGTATGTATACTTTTGACCCAGCAGATTTGGTCACATTTTCAGTACATTCATAAAAGAACCACACTTAATGAATCTTTTTTTTGACAAACAACTATGTGATCCAATCACTCTATCACAAAAAAAACAAGAGTTGTAGAAATTATTGGAAACTCAAGACAGCCATGACATTATGTTCTTTGCAAGTGTATGTAAAATTTGACCACAACTGTATATATACACATATTAAGGCTGTCAAACCTTACATGTTAACTCATGTGTTTAATCATGAGAAATTATCCCCATATAAACGAACACGCTAAAATTAATCATGCAATTAATGTTTAACTGGACACGCTCTTTTACTTAAACTATACAATCAGTGATCAGATCAATGCATAGGTCAGTACAACAATGAGTAAGGAAACTCCGACTGGTGTGCTCGCTGGCAAATTTCACAACAAAATACAGCCGAAAAAAACTTTAGATGAAACTGTTACCAAGTTTTGCGCAAATAAGTGACATGCATTCAAGTAAGACGTTCAAAAATGTTTCTGGATGACATTCTGTCAATAAAACTGCATTTGTGTACACATGTTGGGGTCGTTTCTTTACACAGATGCCTAGAGGGCACTAACTCTCCAATGTATTTTACACAGTATATCCTGCTCTCTTCTGGCTTCTAGGACGTAATGACGTAACTATGTATGTGTGTGACACATGCACGCGCATTAGCTTTGAGTGTTGTTAGCTAATAATAGCAATTTGGACAGGTTAGTGATAGCTGTCATTGAATGTATATTCTATCATACCAACAAAATGACTGCAAATTGTTTGTTGCGTCTCTTGAACTGCTTTTGTATGTGTGAACGCGCTCTCTTGCCCGTACATGTTGACGAGACAGTGAGTGGTTGCCGTAACAGCAATCATTTTATTCAGGCCGGTAAAATTTTGTACTAAACAAACTTAGTAACTTTAAAAAATGTAAACCGTGTGACACAAATACGTTCTGTTAAAGTATTAATGGTAACACAAGCCAGCCAATTGTGTTCTTGTTACTTTTTTGCTTCGAAAAATGAAACCTCTAAGTAAAAGTGTACTATGCTAAATACTGATCACCTTTGATTTATCATGATTAATCCAAATTCCAAGATGAGATGAATCTGATTAAAAATATACACATAAGATGATTGCCTATTGGGATTGTCTTTTTTCATTGTATTTATAAAGCATATGATTTATATACAAAAAAGACAAGACAAATAAAAAGCAATAAAAAATATATTTCGAAGCAACTTTTTCATGAATACTATGGGCATGTCTACACATAAATTTAGAGATGGAATCTGTACATTATCGGTGTCCGTGGGACTGCTTGTCATTGACGATACTATCACACCAAATTTCTTCCCCCCTACAAAAACCTTTCCCCCGGAAGATATTTGGCACGACAGCCCCTCTAATGCCTGAAGGACCCCAAGGAGGGCGTGACAATACCAAGTTATATGACTCTTAATGGTTACAGCTGCAAAATTAGTGAAGCAAAAATAACTTGAAAAGTTAGCATGCTGGAATGCTAATATTTTTTCCTCACCGTTATTTTTCACCAATGACAATCAGCCAATTATAATGCTTTTAAAATACCAAGTTATATGACTCTTAAGGGTTACAGCTGCAAAATTAGCGAACCAAAAATACCTTGAAAGGTTAGCATACTGGAATGACAATCAGCCAATTATAATGCTTTTAAAACAGGCCGCTCGCTGTGTGGGCTGCTTTAAGGTCCTTCCACCCTCATTGGGGTCCTTCAGGCACTAGAGGGGCTGTCACGCCAAATTTCTTCCGGGGGGAAGGTTTTTGTAGGGTGGAAGAAATTTGGCATGACAGTACCATGAATTGATTTACGTAGACCCCAACTTAAACAAGTTGAAAAACTTATTTGGGTGTTACCATTTAGTGGTCAATTGTACGGAATATGTACTGAACTGTGCAATCTACTAATACAAGTTTCAATAAACCAATCAAAAAAACCTTTAAAAAATGACTCTGTTCAGCTGTTTTTCTTTTCATCACTTTGTGGCTTTGAGGTAACATTAATACCGCATTTTAAACAGAGTCGCAATACTGTTCTTCATGCCGTGTCTTCAAGTGATAAGAAAGATTTGACTAGTACCAGTCGCTTGCAATGACTTGTTGGTGGCATGTTTTGCAGATGATCCCACTGTAGTTTGTTTACCGAATTTCCTTGAAATACCGCCGGGCATGTAATATGCGCCTGCCTTGAATTACTGCCGGGTAAAACTCGCTCCCCGAATTTATTAGCGCATGCTTACTTTTACCGCCAGGTCAAATTCGTGACGTCACAAGTGACTCTTCCCCTGCCATCATTTTCAAAATGGCGTAGGATTTTTTTTCTGCTTTTACTGTTTGTTCCACAGCCATACAGATCACACTAATGGTTGTGATATAAAACAATTTTAACACTCTTACTAATATGCGCCACAGTCTGTGAACCCTAACCAAACAAGAATAACAAACACATTTCTGGATAACATTGGCTCTGTAACACATTATAAACGCAACATAAGAATTACCAAGAATTCCAATGCATCCATGACTCTTGGCTATATTATACACCCGCTAGCACCAAACCCCACCCCCCTCTCCGTCTGTCGGTTGAGGTGGGCGGGGTTGGGGGCGCGTGAATAATATAGCCAAGAGTTATGGATGCATTGGAATCCTGGGTAATTCTTATGATGTGTTTCTAATGTGTTACAGAGGCAATGTTCTCCAGAAATGTAAATAATAACTTAGATTTATATCGCGCTTTTCTAGACACTCAAAGCGCTCACAGAGAAGTGGGACTCAACATTCATTCACACCTGGTGGTGTAAGCTACATCAGTAGCCATAGCTGCCCTGGGGTAGACTGACGGAAGCGTGGCTGCCAGTTTGCGCCTACGGCCCCTACGACCATCACCACCTATCATTCATTCATCATTCATTCACCAGTGTGAGCGGCACCGGGGGCAAAGGGTGAAGTGTCCTGCCCAAGGACACAACGGCAGCGATTTTTGGGATGTCAATAGGTGGGAAGCGAACCTGCAACCCTCAGGTTTCTGGCCGGCCGCTCTACCCACTACGCCATGTGTTTGTTATTCTTGTTTGGTGTGGGTTCACAGAGTGTGGAGCATATTAGTAAGAGTTTTAAAGTTGTTCATACTGTATCACAACCATCAGAGTAAATGGCATGGCTGTTGACCAAGTATGCATTGCAATCTCGTATGAGAAGCAGCGAAATGCATGCGTCCGGCCGGCACGCAGGTAGCATGGTGCAAAGGTGGACGCGATGACATGTTGTAGAGCAGTGGTCCCTAACCACCGGGCCGCAGCCCCAGAAGAATCTTTATTATTTTTTTTATTTTATCACACTCATTTTTTTACTGCATGCCATTGGTAAGCGCAGGGGTGAGAAGAAGTTTTAAAGTTATTAGCGCCTGCTTACTTTTACCGCATGCCTTGAATAAGCGCAGGAGTGAGAAGAGGTTTTAAAGTAATTAGCGCCCCGGCGGCTATTCAAGGAAATACGGTAGTCAATATTTGACTTATCTTATCAAAACAAGGAAATGTATTTTCCCTCTAAATGGCACCAATTATTCTTACGGTTTTGATTACTTAGCTTCTATTGTGATCTCCGTCTATAGAATGTTGTTGACATCCATACTCCTGCAAGATGTTGTCATAGAGTTATTTCAAGTGATGTAAAAATGCTACAGCATTTAGCTTAAAACTTCCCCCGGACGTAAAATGAATATATCCATCCATCCATAATAGATAATCATACCGTTCGATAGAAATTTCTATGTCTTTATACATCATATTATCCCACTGTCTACAACACACTACACTACTAAATTACAGTAGCACAGGTAAAAGTAATTTGGTACATTTCACCTTTGTTTGTTAGTACACTTAAATTTCCGTTTAAGAAACAAACAAACTGTTCTCATCGTTATATCTTTGCACAGCCGGATTCAGGCTGCTCGATTCAATTACTACAATGAAAGCAATGCTTGTGACTTACCCAGCCAACACGATAAAGAAATCCAATCGGTTCCATGTGTCTCCAAGGTAACATTTCTTGCCAAAAATCCCCAGAGCCACCATCTTGATCACCATCTCAATGGCAAAAAATGCAAAGATAAAGTCATCAAAATCCTGCAAACGCAAACAAACACAAAACAGCACAATTAGCCAAGAAAGAACAACAAGAATGGTGAGCAAATAATACATAGGATGGTGCAAAAGGTATTGACAAACCATGAGACATACATGGTCATCGACAACCTTAAAATACTGTATCCCATCAGACATTGTATGGATTTTCTTATGTATCCCATTAGGCAAGAGGATGAAACCACAGTGACTGTCACGCTAATGAGTTAGAAGGTAAATTAAAGTTTCATTTTATGTTCTGCACACAGACAACTATAAACTCAGTGTGCCTCAGCCGGATGCAATTAATGCATATCTCAATAAAACTGTTAAGCTGTAACGCAATTAGACATTATTGTTGGTTACCATCACGAATGAGGGCCAAAAAAATATTGACTTCATTTGTTATGCTATCATAAATATCAATTACAGAGTTATTAAGGTTTGTAGAACAGTACATATTAGATAATACCACGGGCAGCCAGCCACGCATTGCTAACTGAGATACCCCAATTATTGAATGAATAAATATTGTCACCACATTCACATATGTAAACACTACAATTCAGAGTTAATGCTTGAAAATTGTGTTACTGTAGTACTGGAATAGCACAATATTTGTCAACCAACACGTACCAAGAAGTATGTTTTATTTTACACAAGCAATACTGTTAAGGTATCTCAACAGGTTAGAACTATGTTTTGGTCCTACCAAATTCAGAAAGTAAGTGGGGCAAAATATTGATATGGTAAAACAGGGGTAGGGAACCTATGACTCGAGGGCCAGATGTGGCACTTTTGATGACTGCACCTGGCTCTCAGATAAATCTTAGCTGACATTGCTTAACACGATAAGTAATGAATAATTCCGCTGGTAATCACAGTGGCAAAAATAACGTTCAAAATATAAAACATTCTCATGCATTTTCATCCATCCATCCGGTTTCTAACGCACCTGTTCAAAAGTTGCATTAATGGTAAGAAGTATTTTATTTATTTTTGGTTAGCCTCAGAAAAACAATGTTATTAAAAAGAAAATAAGACTTTTTATACTCTAAAAATGTTGGTCTTTCTTAAAAATCCACGCATATAGTTGTATTCAGTGTTAAAAAATATAAAATGATATGGCTCTCACGGAAATACTTTTAAAAATGTTTGGTTTGTATGGCTCTCTCAGCCAAAACGGTTCCCGACCCCTGTGGTAAAACATCCCAATATTTATCCTTAGCATTATACTGTACATACACTACTACTAAAGAACTACTAAAATAACGAGGAAATTGGATAAAATTGCTTTGGTATGAAAAGGGGTAGGATTAAATAAGCTCTGCTTAATCCTACTCCTTTTCGGACGTGCTGTAATGAAACAATTGGAAACGTGTGATGAATAACATTGTATCAAATGCATGTTCGAAATAAACTGAAACTGAACTGAACTGAACTACCGATATGGATCTGGGTTTTTTGAGTAGCTATAAACGTCTCTTATCGTTCTTCCTAAGTGAATTGAGTCAACCTTTTATTCGTTCAGGGGGCGCTTCTCATGCAGAGTGGCTGAGTCACAAAAGAAACACAAAATTAAATGGCATGAATATGGCAGAGGGCTTCACGGTGGCAGAGGGGTTAGTGCGTCTGCCTCACAATAGGAAGTTCCTGCAGTCCTGGGTTCAAATCCAGGCTCGGGATCTTTCTGTGTGGAGTTTGCATGTTCTCCCCGTGAATGCGTGGGTTCCCTCCGGGTACTCCGGCTTCCTCCCACCTCCAAAGACATGCACCTGGGGATAGGTTGATTGGCAACACTAAATTGGCCCTAGTGTGTGAATGTGAGTGTGAATGTTGTCTGTCTATCTGTGTTGGCCCTGCGATGAGGTAGCGACTTGTCCAGGGTGTACCCTGCCTTCCGCCCGATTGTAGCTGAGAAAGGCGCCAGTGCCCCCCCCCCCGACCCCGAAAGGGAATAAGCGGTAGAAAATGGATGGATGGATGGAATATGGCAGACTCCAGCAGTGAAGTGAAACTGATGCATCTGCAGCGTTTGAATATAAGTTGTGAATGTAACAAAGCTAGATGCAAACTTAGCAGTATGTAAGTTGTTATGTTTCTCCCCTATGAAGACATGGATAGATCGTAGTTTATGAGGAACAATATATTGAAAAGTATCTTCGTAATGAAATGATATCATTGTCTGAGCCACATATTGTTTCATAAGGTACCCTGAGATTTCCAGGTCTCTCTGAAACAACTAAAAATGAGAAGATATGACTACGACAATAAGAACACTGTTGTAGATGACAATGTGCGGTCCATTTGAAACAATCTGATTAAATGCTGGGAGAAATATTACTCAATATGACATTTGAACCCAGCTTTAAAGGCCTACTGAAACCCACTACTACCGACCACGCAGTCGGATAGTTTATATATCAATGATGAAATCTTAACATTGCAACACATGCCAAAACGGCCGGTTTAGTTTACTAAATTGCAATTTTAAATTTCCCGCGGAGTGTCCTGTTGAAAACGTCGCTGAATGATGTCGCGTGTTTGTGACGTTTTTGGTTGGAGGGGACATATTAGCCCAGCACCACTTACTGCTAAAAGTCGTCTCTTTTCATCGCGCAATTACACAGTATTTTGGACATCTGTGTTGCTGAATCTTTTGCAATTTGTTCAATTAATAATGGAGACTTCAAATAAGAATGCCGTTGGTGGAAAGCGGTGGATTGCAGCTGCCTTTAGCACCGAAACACAGCCGGTGTTTCTTTGTTTGTTGTGAAGCTTTAACACAGAGCTGTAAAGCGAACATGTTTCTCTACGTCAACCAGCAAGTTTTTGGATTGGAAAATAGTGATATTAAGTCGGCCCTTTCCGGAGACTTGAGTGGATTACGCGACCTCATCCTGCAGCTCAAAAAGGCAGCTGTGATCTTGGCTCCTTGGCACTTCTCTCAGAGACACTGGCGTTCACCGCAACCATCTGACTTTCAGGTATGACTTTATAATCTCACTAAAATACTATTAAAACAATAAGCAGATAAGGTATTTTCCAGAATTTTCCTTGTGAACGTGTCTAATTACAACTGAAACTCTCCCACTGCCGCCGCCTTTTTTTTTTCTTTTTTTTTTTTTAGTGTTTTACTCTAACTTTCCTCAACCACAAATCTTTCATCCTCGCTCAAATTAATGGGGAAATCGTCGCTTTCTCGGTCCAAATTGCTCTTACTCCTGGTGGCTCACATTATAAACAATGTGAGGATGTGAGGAGCCCTCACACCGGTACAGGAAAGGCTTTTTTATTAGCGACCAAAAGTTGCGAACTTTATCGTCGATGTTCTCTACTAAATCATTTCAGCAAAAATATGGCAATATCGCGAAATGATCAAGTATGACACATAGAATGGACCTGCTATCTCCGTTTGAATAAGAAAATCTCATTTCAGTAGGCCTTTAAAACCACTGTAATCAAGGTCCATGCTTTGGCGGTGAAATAATCCAAATCTGAAAATCCTGACTGATAGGCTTTACCATTGACCTTTGCAGCCTAGGTCAAGATGTGCTGGATACCTTTAAAACTAAATAAAGTTAGTGCTGAGCTTTTATCATCCAATCTGATGCAGTCATGTTCCTATGTTTCAAGTGGCTTATTGTCAAACAAATTTTGTCCATTCAAATCATAAAACAATTACTCACATTAATGAAAAATAAAACAATGATCAAAAACAAGTGCAAGAATGAGGTCTGAATAGAAAATAATGAAAAAATATTTTTTTTAAGGAAATATTGCATACATTAGATGCAAAACTAATGATTAGATGGCAAGACAATGCAGTCCAAAGTCAAAAAAATTATGAGAACATTGTGGAAGCGGTTCAAAGGCACAGGACACCCACAGATAGATGAGTCATCCAAACATGAACAGAGAAATGTATAAATATATACAAATCTGTTAAGTTTAGAACAAAGCTAGCCTCGTATTGCTTGCGAGTTGGCTGTCAAGTCAAATGTAGAGGTTCACACAGGAAAGGGCTCATTTCCCATCACTGAAATAGAAATCTTAACCTCTAGCAGCCACCAAAAAAACTATGCAAACGGAAAGAAATGTAAATACAAAAAAGTGTGATTGAGAAAGTGGGACCCAAAAAGACAGGAAGAATACTTGGACAATTTGGAGCCATTCGGATGTTTGGCCAACTTTATTGGCAATGGGGGGAGGAACCAATGCAGTGATTACACCACATGTCTGAGTTAATATGTAACTTTGAAATGTGTTTGGGCAAATATACCGTCCTCTAACCATCGTACAGTAAGGCATACATTAGTCAAGGAATCCAGACTTTAGGTGCTCAGGCACAGCACAGATTGCAGCGTGTGAACGCACACTTAATTAGTTAGCAGTCTTAGCACAAACACACCTTCCTGACTGCCTTCTAGGAAGAGGAGTTACCAGTGGAACACAAAATGAACCCAACATCCTCGCTCTAATGTACATTTTTGGAATATTGCCAGAGGAGAAATGAGAGTTTTGCATTATGGTCTAACAAAATTACATAGTTAATTAGACTTTATCGTTCAGCCCTTTCCCAGAGTAGGCAAGCTTTGCAAAATTGGATGTCATTCGGTGTGACAGTCAAGTGTGAAATAGGCCAACAAATTAATGTGCGGAACAAAAAAATTGGAAAGATGGAACATGCAAAAACAGTTTGTTATATCACAGTGTCGTACTACTGTGCAATAGTGGCTTACGAAAACACTTTTACATTTTAGGGCAACTTGTAAGATTGTGTTTAGTATTCTGCAGGGCTGCACTGTTCATTGTGTCAATCTTTATTTTATTACATTCGCCATCAAGTGATCATTCTCAATTAAATAAAAAAAATGTTGGCAGTGTTTTAAAGTGTTTTATTGTGTCAGAGCGGGTATCACAGGTCCATCCTTCCATGTTTGTTCCAAACAAACCTTTGTTAGTGCTGCCAAAAAAGGAACCCCCGCCACTCTATCATTCTGTGTGCCACAGCAACCCTGTTAAATCTCACCAGACACTTACAGTTCATAACAACTGTGAAAGCTTCATGGCTTGAACTTTGGCAATGGTACAAACTATTAAGTGAAGTGTCAAAATGAAAAGTGTTCTAAGAAGGTGTGGGTCACCATGAACACGAGCAGAACAACGTCAGTGCACCTTGGCATTGGTTCAACAAGTCTCTCTCTGGAAGGATCAATACAAACCACCCAAAAGCCATCTGCTTCAGTTTTAGATTGTCATGTTTAAAGAGCATGTTTTTATTTTGTTTTTGTTTTTTCAAACCACAGAATCCATTGTTCACTCTTGTGTCAACGTAAACTAGGATCAATCCATAAAACTAGAAGGCAGACCAAAAAAAGGGAACAAGGCTACACGAGTGCTGCCGATACTGGGGAGCTGTTGTTTATTAGGAAAATCCCAACATGGACTGTAAACAGACGATGAAGCACTTCCCTTCAGAAACTGGGCCGCATGGCAGTTTTACAACATCATAATGACCACAAACACACTTCCAAAAATACAATTGCCTTGCTAAGAAAGCGACAATGTTTTATCACTTTGACAAAATGGACCTCAACTATTATTGGTTTGTGTGTAGTAGAAACCTGCAAACTTGATAGTGCTCGTAAAGCTGACCTAACAATCTAATGATTGTGTTTTTTAAATGAGCAACATAGCAATCAATCCATTTAACGTGTCTCCCTTCCTGTGTATGCAGAATACATGCTGATTGTTACAATGCCCACAATAGGAGGAGGAGGAGGAGGAGATGCAAATAAAATCATTTTGCACTCGAAATGTGATTTACCAAGCCTGAAATTATTTTGCGTCTATATTTAGCATGCTTAAAACAGGTGTGCAAACTCGCAGTTATGCGTAAGTGCGAAAGGTTAGAAGAAGGCAATCATTGCAATATCAACATATTTCTGTAAAAAATAAAATATTGAACATATCATCTGTCCAGCAATTCCATCTTTGAGCAGATGAATGATGACTTATTAACCGATTTGGAGACAGCAGACACCAAAACAATAGTCTCTGCTGGCAAAGTTTTCATGGCCTTTGTTTTTCAGATAGGAGATATGCAGTATAAGTAACATATTTCCTATAGTAAACAACATTTTTCACCATGCATTTTTTGCAATTGGATCATTCCAAATGCTGCGGTTATTGCCAGTGGTGTGCCAAAAATTTCTGGCACACTTTTGACATGCTAAAAAATAGTCTTGTCGAGATTGCATTTCTACAAACCCCGTTTCCATATGAGTTGGAAAATTGTATTAGATGTAAATATAAACGGAATACAATGATTTGCAAATTCTTTTCAACCCATATTCAATTGAATGCACTACAAAGACAAGATAGTTGATGTTCAAACTCATAAACTTTATTTTTTTTTTGCAAATAATAATTAACTTAGAATTTCATGGCAGTAACACATGCCAAAGTAGTTGGAATAGGGCATGTTCACCACTGTGTTACTTCATCTTTTCTTTTAAAAACACCCACTAAACATTTGGGAACTGTGGAAACTAATTGTTGAAGCTTTGAAAGTGGAATTCTTTCCCATTCTTGTTTTATGTAGAGCTTCAGTTGTTCAACAGTCCGGGGTTTCCACTGTCGTATTTTACGCTTCATAATGCGCCACACATTTTGGACTGCCGGCGGGCCAGGAAAGTACCCGCACTCTTTTACTACGAAACCACGCTGTTGTAACACGTGGTGTGGCATTGTTTTGTTGAAATAAGCAGGGCCGTTCATGTTAACGTTGCTTGGATCACAACATATGTTGGTCCAAAACCTGTATGGACCATTCAGCATTAATGGTGCCTTCACAGATGTGTAAGTTACCTATGCCTTGGGCACTAATACACCCCCATACCATCACAGATGCTGGCTTTTAAACTTTGCGCCTATAACAATCCGGATAGTTATGTTCCTCTTTGTTCCGGAGGACACCACGTCCACAGTTTCCAAATGTAATTTGAAATGTGGACTCGTCAGACCACAGAACACCTTTACACTTTGCATCAGTCCATCTTAGATGAGCTCGGGCCCAGCAAAGCCAGCGGCGTTCCTTGGTGTTGTTGATAAATGGATTTTGCTTTGCTTTGCATAGCAGAGTTTTAACTTGCACTTACAGATTTAGCAACCAACTGTAGTTACTGACAGTGGTTTTATGAAGTGTTCCTGAACCCATCTAGTGATATCCTTTACACACTTATGTCTGTTTTTGATGCAGTACCGCCTGAGGGATCAATGGTCCGTAATATCATCGCTTCCGTGCAGTGATTTCTCCAGATTCTCTGAACCTTTTGATGATTTTACGGACCGTAGATGGTAAAATCCTTAAATTCCTTGCAATAGCTCGTTACAAATTGGTGACCCTCGCCCCATCTTTGTTCGTGAATTACTTAGCATTTCATGGAAGCTGCTTTTATACCCAATCATGGCACCCACCTGTTCCCAATGAGTCTGCACACCTGTAGGATGTTCGAAACAAGTGTTTGATGAGAATTTCTCAACTTTATCAGTATTTATTGCCACCTTTCCCAACGTGTTTGTTACGTGTTGCTGGCATCAAAATCTAAAGTTAATGATTATTTGCAAAAAAACAATGTTCATCAGTTTGAACATCAAATATGTTGTCTTTGTAGCATATTCAACTGAGTATGGGTTGAAAATGATTTGCAAATCATTGTATTCCGTTTATATTTACATCCAACACAATTTCCCAACTCATATGGAAACGTGCTTTGTATATTGCAAAAAATGTGGCACAGATTAGAGTTGTGGGCTGCATGCTCAAAAACATAGTCAAAATGCCACACTTGATGCCAGATGTGCAAGAAATGACAGTATAGCGCACAAAAAAATCCTAATTTCAATAGGGCGTTCTGCACCACTTTTGCACTTTTTATTATTTGCGCACACAGTCTTAGTATGTCACTCGCAAAACACCCACTAATAGTACACACACTTTTATCATTTGCGCACACTATTTAGCACATGTTTTTTGGGGATCAGGCCCAAAGTGTTCACTGTGAGGTGTTCTCACTAATATAGAGCCAGCCTTTTAGACAATCATGGTTGTCTGTTGAGTATACTGGTTTTCAAGCTGTACACAGACTACTCTGAATTTGGCTGTTTGCACATTGCGTTGTCCTTGAGGAGATACAACAAAACGGTTAATGTGACGTGACGGGTGTACGCGCTTTTGTGAAATATTATACATTTTTAGTGTGTTCATGGAGCTCCATAGAAGTAGCATTGTCACACTGGCTAAGTAATTAGGCACAATAAATGTAATGGAAGAAAAACTGCATGGATGTTGCATGAATGCGAAATCATGACCAATTTGAGAGGCAGAAAAGACAACTACAGCAGATCAAATACAGTGGGGCAAAAAAGTATTTAATCAGCCACCGATTGTGCAAGTTCTCCCACTTAAAATGATGACAGAGGTCTGTAATTTTCATCATAGGTACACTTCAACTGTGAGAGACAGAATGTGAAAAAAAAATCCAGGAATTCACATTGTAGGAATTTTAAAGACTATATTTGTAAATAATGGTGGAAAATAAGTATTTGGTCAACCATTCAAAGGTTTTACTGATGGAAGGAGGTTTTGGCTCAAAATGTCACGATACATGGCCCCATTCATTCTCTCCTTAACACGGATCAATCATCCTGTCCCCTTAGCAGAAAAACAGCCCCAAAGCATGATGTTTCTACCCCTATGCTTCACAGTAGGTATGGTGTTCTTGGGATGCAACTCAGTATTCTTCTTCCTCCAAACACGACGAGTTGAGTTTATACCAAAAAGTTCTATTTTGGTTTCATCTGACCACATGACATTCTCCCAATCCTCTGCTGTATCACCCATGTATCCATTTTGGTAAAAACTCAACTCGTCGTGTTTGGAGGAAGAAGAATACTGAGTTGTATCCCAAGAACACCACACCTACTGTGAAGCAAGGGGGTGGAAACATCATGCTTTGGGGATGTTTTTCTGCTAAGGGGACAGGACGATTGATCCGTGTTAAGGAAAGAATGAATGGGGCCATGAATCGTGAGATTTTGAGCCAAAACCTCCTTCCATCAGTGAGAGCTTTGAATGGTTGACCAAATACTTATTTTCCACCATAATTTACAAATAAATTCTTTAAAATTCCTACAATTCACAGTTGAAGTGTACCTATGTTGAAAATTACAGACCTCTGTCATTATTTTAAGTGGGAGAACTTGCACAATCGGAGGCTGACTAAATACTTTTTTGCCCCACTGTATTTGAATGAGTTTGATCGTCCTAACCAAAACAATCTTTATCTGCAATTCAGCTCCCTCTGCAAAGGCCCTGGCACGGCCATGCTGAAAACACCACAGCGAGATCATTGCAGCAATGGGCCACTGATGTTCCCCCTTCTTCAAAGACACCTGGGATATTGATTCTGTAGCAGGACGCCAAGCAGAGCAACCTCCAGGCTTATAGACAACACGCGCACCCATGGACCCAAGTACACACACATCCAACCCCAAAACCCGCCTTTGCCGCTTCTACCCTCCTGCGGTATGCAGCTTTGGACCAGATGCCCCACCCCCTCAACCCGTGTCGCAAGTTTAGAGTTTTTGTGTGCCGTAACATGTTCATGTGTGCCACTGTTGCTCAAGTTTTTTTTCTGGTCTCAAATAGCCCACAATATGAGCTTAGTTTGGCATCTGCTTTTGTTCTCCCCCTCCTCCTACCCCCATATTAACCTTTTTCCTACCTTTTTTATGGTGCGCCACCCATGTTCTGTCTACTCTGTTTAATAAATGTCTGTTCCTAGACTGTACTGACAATGAAATGTTGTTGAACTTACAATGAAGTTCCTTTCCATGTGCATATTAATTTATTGGTATTTTAGTATTTTAGTAGCCTTGCCAGTGGCCTTGTGGTTAGAGTGTCTGCCCTGAGACCGGAAGGCCGTGAGTTCAAACCCCGGCCGAGTCATACCAAAGACTGTAAAAATGGGACCCGTTACCTCCCTGCTTGCCACTCAGCATCAAGGGTTGGAATTGGGGGTTAAATCACCAAAATGATTCCCGAGCACGGCCACCGCTGCTGCTCACTGCTCCCCTGCGGACGCCGTGGCGAAGTTGGGAGAGTGGCCGTGCTAGCAAGCTGAGCGTTACTGGTTCAATCCCCACCTTCCACCATCCTAGTCAGGTCCGTTGTGTCCTTGGGCAACACACTTCACCCTTGCTCCTGATGGGTCCTGGTTAGCGCCTTGCATGGCAGCTCCCGCCATCAGTGTGTGAATGTATGTGTGAATAGGTGAAAGTGGAAATACTGTAAAAGCGCTTTGGGCTCCTTAAAAAGGGGTACAAAAGCGCAATGCAAGTACAACCATTTACCATTTTACCCCTCACCTCCCAGGGGGTGGAACAAGGAGATGGGTCAAATGCAGAGGGTCATTTTGTCATGCCTGTAATTCAGTTTTAAGTTTGATCATGTTTGTTTTGTTTTTGGACTCTTGTTTACCGTTTTACACTTCCTGGTTTTGTTTGTTTCCATAGTAATCCATTAGTTTCCACCTGGTCTCCAAGTCACGGCCAGCCCTCAGTCCCACTCCTGTTTCTAATCATCAAAGCTGCTATTTATACCATTCTGTTTCTGTCCTCGTCCTGAGAACTTTGCTATTTGCTTTCTGCCTTCATGCCTGCTATTGCATTGCCTACATATGCTACTCATTCTCAATTCCCACGATCACCTGCCACGCACCTTGCTATTCTTGCCTCCTGTTTTTGGTCACACTAAGTGTTTTGTTTTAGTTGTTTATAGTCATGCCATCTTGCTGTTTATGTTCATAGTTCATTCATGCCATCGTGCAAGTGGTTTTGTTTCCAGTTTGTTTTTTGTAGTTTAGTAATATACCTCCTTGTGAGCGCCCTTTGTTTTGATTATTTTTGCATTTAGTGTATTAATAAATTATCATGTACCTGAATTCACACCTGGCTCTTCCTGTAATCCCTCTGCGTCGAAGGAACAAATCCAAGTCCATGTGTGACAAATTTCACCACACCTAGTGTGTGTGTGTGACTATAAGTGGTACTTTAACTTGAATTTTTTAATACACAAATCAACAAAGGCTTTTTTATGACAGAAAGGTTGACACAACTTTCCCTTTACCCAACAAAATTATTATTTTTTTTTTTTGCCGTTTCTGTGAGTGACAAAAGAATGGAATGTTTCATGCTTTGTGTCACCCTTCATCTGCTGTCTTTTGCCTTTGTGTGAAAGGAATTTCTTCTCCTTAAACTTTATTATCGCAGTATTTTTTTTTTATCTTCCTCTAATCATTTTTTGTCGGTAATAAAAATAAATGTATGTGTATGTTGTCATATTAATGGGGCAAATTAATGTTTTTAGCATCATCTCAGAGCACATTTATGGTATATCAGTGCATACTTTCGTTAATTCTTTCCCCCGTGTGCAAATCCCCACGCCTTATTGAGACATCCCCAGTGTGTGTGTATTCCCTGAGAGTAAGTGTACACACACATACACACACGCACACACACACACACACACACGTGTTCACCAGGCAGCAGGCTGCACTGTGTTATCAACGCGTCAAGCCAGTGCTAGCATTAGATGCCCTCTCGTCACCTCTTGAATGCAGCCTTTAAGTCGAAAGTGTGCTGAGTCGCTAATGCTGAGAGCACTTAATGCACACTCGGTGTGTGTCAAAGAGGCTATTAAATACAGTGTGGCAGCCAAGATTTGGAGTGCCAGAACAACATCTGTGGATCTAAAACACCTCTCGCGCATGATTCAAATACTACAGAAGGATTCTGTACATAACATGTGCTACCCCGGCTCAATTTGCACGATAAGGGAAGAAAGTGCACAGAAAAGCAAAAAACAACTAAAAAGAAAAAAAAAAGGCCTAGAGCGGCACAGGGAAAATACAACCAGCTACTGTTCGCATGACCCCTCTACCGACCTCTCTGGGGGGGTAAGCAGGAATTTACTTCCGAAAATAATGTCCCTTTGTTCTTTTCAGCTTGCACAGAAAGATGAATCATCATTTCAGTTCTAAAGATCAAACAAAAAAGTTAGTCAAAGATATTGTTACACATTGAAACCCACTTAAGTAGGGTTTGCTTAAGTTGCAAACACTCCTATATCAAACAACTCGTCAAATGCGATCGGCCATGTTACTATTGTTGTTATAATAAAGTGGTCGCTTAAGCTGGCATTGACATACTTGGTACCAAAGGGGGATATCTCTATTAACATTATTCAGTATGTATCGACATAGGGAGTATAGCTCGTATGGTTGTCCTTTACCATCAATTGATTAACGTGGATCCCGACTTAAACAAGTTGAAAAACTTATTTGGGTGTTACCATTTAGTGGTCAATTGTACGGAATATGTACTGAACTGTGCAATATACTAATAAAAGTTTCAATCAATCAATCAAAAACTCCTGTTGGTGAGATTGCCTTCAGGAGAACGCCTGTGCATGGAAACTTTTAAAGTGGGGAGACTGGTGCAGAGACAACCACCACACTGTCCTTGGCAAAGAGAAGGCCATGGTCCAATGGCATGGAGACCAAGACAATTGGGGCTCCATCTTTGCTGCAGCCTTCCCCCGTCTTTGTGACCGTTGTATAGCTTCTATGCGCCCCCTCCGCCGTTGAGGTCTTTTTCGACAAGGGAGACGCACAAACTCCAACGTGATTTATTCGCGGTGGGGAGCTGTATCCGGTGGCAAAGGGAAACCCAGGACGACCGACACCTCCTCACAGCTGCAGGAGGCTGCCGGAGCTCCGGTCTGTCTGAGGACCGCCTATGGTGCGCCTACCCGCACTTCCTTTTCTCTCAGGGTGTGCTCCCCCAGCCTTTTGTCTTCCCGGACTAATCCACAAGGCAGCAGGGCAGTGGTTGGGTGATGCCAGGGCGTGTCCACAAAGCAGGCCTGCGCATCACGCCTCTGGGGACCACTGCAGCTCCGAGATCCCCTGCCATGTTTGCCTTGGGCCACGGGGCCCTATTTACCGTGTGTGGCCACGTGGAGGCCTGACAGGAGAGGCTGGGTACTGGCAGGAGAAGACTGACGCACAATGCTGCTTCTCTGTTCACCACAAGGGCTAGCCAGTGGCAGTGTCTGTAAGCGAGAGGTTAGCAAGAAGAATGGAAGTACAGGTAGACATGCAACCTTCCCTCTAACGACTGCATTAGACGCATCACAACACCCTGTAGGCTGGGGCCACACACACACACACAAGGAGTATAGCTACTCTCTAGTTAAACAGCATTAAAACCTACACACCGTGACTTCCTGTTTAGTGCAAAATACAGTGGGGCAAAAAAGTATTTCGACAGCCACCGATTGTGCAAGTTCTCCCACTTAAAATAATGACAGAGGTCTGTAATTTTCATCATAGGTATACTTCAACCGTGAGAGACAGAATGTGAAAAAAAATCCAGGAATTCACATTGTAGGAATTTTAAAGAATGTATTTGTAAATTATGGTGGAAAATAAGTATTTGGTCAACCATTCAAAGTTCTCACTGATGGAAGGAGGTTTTGGCTCAAAATCTCACAATACATGGCGACATTCATTTTTTCCTTAACACATATCAATCGTTCTGTCCCCTTAGCAGAAAAACAGCCCCAAAGCATGATGTTTCCACCCCCATGCTTCACAGTAGGTGTGGTGTTCTTGGGATACAACTCAGTATTCTTCTTCCTCTAAACACGACGAGTTGAGTATATACCAAAATGGATACATGGATTATACAGCAGAGGATTGGGAGAATGTCATGTAGTCAGATGAAACCAAAATAGAACTTTTTGGTATAAACTCAACTCGTCGTGTTTGAGGAAGAAAAATACTGAGTTGCATCCCAAGAACACCACACCTACTGTGAAGCATGCGGGTGGAAACATCATGCTTTGGGGCTGTTTTCTGGGACAGGATGATTGATCCGTGTTAAGGAAAGAATGAATGTGGTCATGTATCGTGAGATTTTGAGCCAAAACCTCCTTCCATCAGTGAGTGAGAGCTTTGAATGGTTGACCAAATACTTATTTTCCACCATAATTTACAAATAAATTATTTAAAATTCCTACAATGTGAATTCCTGAATTTTTTTTTTCACATTCCGTCTCTCACAGTTGAAGTGTACCTATGATGAAAATTACAGATCTCTGTCATCATTTTAAGTGGGAGAACTTGCATAATCGGTGGCCGACTAAATACTTTTTTGCCCCACTGTAAGCATATCCTTTAACCTGGATTTTACACATTCATCTAATGCATTTTAAATTGTTAACCATTAGATAAAAAGCTTAGTGCATTTACAAAGGCTATACTGTCATTGTTGTCTAAAAAAATAATAATGAAATTATTGCAGTAGCTCTAATAAAAGTACAAATATTGTAATGTTGGCAGAATGACGATGAGGTAGATATACTATTTAGCAAATCTTACAACTCTTTTTTCTCTCTTGAAATGGCAAACTAACAGGCGAATGCCACTGCCTCCAATCACCATGACAAACAGCAATCTCGCTTTTATGGCTAACATGTTTACCCAAATGTTGATGTTCCACCAAATGTGCTTCTGATAAACACATATTGTCTCAAAGCTACTTTTTTCTGGGCTTACTGTAACTTTTTCAGGAAGGTTTCATTCAGTGGCCAGATTTTGTAATTTGGTTCGGTCTGTGTGTAAAATGTTACTATGGACTAAAATAACCACAACACAATTACAGTAGGAAATACAATAAGCAATGTCAGCATAATTGAAGGAGAATGTAATTACCAAATGAAACAGTTTTTGGGCAACTGAAAACATCATTGCTGTACTAAAAAAAATAAAAACATTGTTTTCCAAAAATGTATCAAGGCAACTGTAGATGCTGAACTGAAATGTTAGTCAGAAATAACATACATTTTAATAATGCATCACAACATATACTACTACCCATGCTGTAATGACTCTTAAGAGAAAGTAAAAATGATGTAATACTTTATTTTTTCTGTATTGGAGCCTCGATAGAATTTTTTTTTTTACTTCTGACATTTAGTAACAATGCATAGAAAAAGCCAAAAAAAACCAAAAACGCTCACTAATCATATTGTACAGTAAAGCAAGGTCTCAAACATAATAAACATATCTGATTTACACCAGTTTCAACTATGAGACTATAAAGTTGTATTTTTTATTTCAGAATTGTGTCAAAATTTGAATTAAAAACTGGCAAAACTATTTCATTAAACCATTTCGTAAAAGAAAAAAATATCCAAACGACTATCATGAATTAAGGGTGTAACGGTACACAAAAATTTCGGTTCGGTACGTACCTCGGTTTAGAGGTCACAGTTCGGTTCATTTTCGGTACAGTAAGAACACAACAAAATATAAATTTTTTGGTTATTTATTTACCAAATTTGTAAACAATGGCTTCATCCTTTTAACATTGGGAACACTATAATAATTCTGCCCACGTTAATCCACATTAAACTGCCTCAAGTTTTTGCTTTGATTAAATAAAATGACAAAACCTTTCTTCTACATATAAAAATTGCAACACTAAACAGTTTCAAGTCAACTTCATCCATCAATCGATTTTCTACCGCTTATTCCCTTTGGGGTCGCGGGGGCCGCTGGTGCCTATCTCAGCTACCATCGGGCGGAAGGTGATGTACACCCTGGACAAGTTGCCACCTCATCGCAGGGCCAACACAGATAGACGGACAAAATGTACACTCACATTCACACACTAGGGACCATTTAGTGTTACCAATCAACCTATCCCCAGGTGCATGTCTTTGGAGGTAGGAGGAAGCCGGAGTACCCGGAGGGAACCCACGCATTCACGGGGAGGACATGCAAACTCCACACAGAAAGATCCTGAGCCTGGGATTGAACCCAGTACTACTCAGGACCTTTATACTGTGAGACAGACGCACTAACCCCTCTCCCACCGCGAAGGCCTCAAGTCAACTCACCATGCTTAATTTATTACAGCATTTGGGAAGCTTGTAGTTGACTTTTATTATGTAAATGTTATTTTTTTTCAACATGCGATAGCAGGGACCCTGCCATTCAAAACTAGGCTGCTACATTACTAATGATTAATATAACTACAGCTGAAAAAATAGTACAATAGCAATAGTAGAGACTATTCATCTCTGACACACACACACAGCAAAATGAGATAACGTTACGCTAAAAGCTAATTAGCCTTCACCTCAAGCCAGAACTGCGAGCGAGCTGAACTGCAGTTTGAGTTTCTACAAGGTCAACGGGCTCATGGTGATGTAAGTAGTAGTTGTGACTCGGAGGTGTTTTTTATAATTTGGGGAGAGTACGCTGTCCGCTGCTCACATATCTGCTCGACGCTGAAGCATTGACTACATGCGCTCTCAATATACACTGCTGATTGGCCGTTACATCGCTCTGAATACACACTGCTGATTGGCTTTGTATGTAACCAATCAGATGGTTATGTAAGTGTGACAATGATGGGTGCTGAGACAGAGGCAGAAAGCAGAGCAGCTTGTTAAGCCTTTAGATTACAAACCCGTTCGATACACCTCCGAACCGGACCAAAACCCCCGTACCGAAACGGTTCAATACAAATACACATACCGTTACACCCCTACCATGAATTGATTAACGTAGACCCCGACTTAAAAAAGTTGAAAAACTTATTCGGGTGTTACCATTTAGTGGTCAATTGTACGGAATATGTACTGTACTGTGCAATCTACTAATAAAAGTTTCAATAAATCAATCAATCGTTGGTCACTGTGGCACTACAGTAGTAAGTGTCTTCTAGCTAAAGCCTATGAAAATAATTCAAATGGCCTACGTACATGTCTGTCACTCATTTTTTCACCTCAATTCAAATCAAATAAGTTGGCAAAACCAAACCATTTGTACATTTTATCAGTGACGTGCAGTGACCCTCCCACCATATGGACATTGATGCCCTAGGATTTGAAAGCCAAATCACTGTTAATAAACGTTGCTCATTAAGAAAATAACAAGAAATGACTAAATAACCTAAATAAAAATGTTATTAATATATATTGGTCTCATTTATTTGCTTTAATAAAATAAAAAAATTCAAAATAGAATATGTCTTACCTTCTTCTCTACTTGTATCTAAGTACATGCACTACCCTGCGTAAAAACATATGATCTTCTTATAATCACCTCTGTTTTGTCTAAAAGGGAATATTTGATCTTGGATATATAATGCTCTGTATCGGCAGCTATATTTATTCATTCTTTATTCAACGTTCTTGAATTGGACAAGAAAAAAAAACCGCTGGCTTTTTCGCTGATAAGACACAGTAGCAACATGCATCTGCCAGCTCATTGTCGCCCCCACTTCTCACAGTGTGGCAAGTCAGAGTACTACAAGAGGCACTCTAATACGGTGCTGACAGCTGTAATTATAGTCATATTATCAAGGATAATATTGTCACACTTACAGTATATTAAAAAAATTTGACTAAGGTCTACAGCAGGGCTATTTAACTCGCAGCTCGGGTACCTGATCCGGCTGGGAATGACAACATACCGCCCCCTAAACAGTCCAAAACTTGTGAGAAACATTTTTGCAAAAAATTCCTAAAACACTAAAGTGGTCATTTTAGAGGAACTTGGACCACTGTAATCACATTGGCATATCCGTGTGTTGACAATTTGACCTTGCAAACAAACAAACCACTGGGGTGCAAATGTGTGATTTAAGTCCTTTAAGTCCTCTCTTTATTGGCTGTTACAATTTTATTTCATAACGCATACTTGCCAACCCTCCCAGATTTTCCGGGAGACTCCCGAAATTCAGCGCCTCCCCCGAAAACCTCCCGTATAAAGAAAATAATGTAAATATATTCTTCATTTAAGTGCAGCCAAGGAACATGCATTAGGGAGTCTGCTGTTCAGAAGGCCACAGTAAAGAGACGTAACTTCATCACGTCGCCTGGTTATTGACTCCAACCCAATATATTACACCGTCGCCGGGCAAAATTATGAAATACGCTTGCAAGTTCCAGAACGATTGGAAACAAGAATTTCAGTTTATCCAGGAGAGTTCGAAGGGGAAGGGGTATGTTGCCTGTACATTTTGTAGAACAGACTTCTCCATTGAACACGGCGGCCAAACGGATATTCAGCCATGAACGGTCAGCGAAGCACAAAGCGTCCACAGCGCAGCATCGTTCACAACCCAGTATTATGGCCCTCCTTGCAAAATGAAGACCCGATGGTGTATCTTATGCTGAGACAAAGATGGCTATGCTGATAGCTGGAAACAACATCCCGTTCTCATTTGCGGATGTCTACAACAAATTCGTGAAGGATGTTCCCGGATTCGGAGATCGCTCGCTAATACGCAAATGGCAGAACAAAGGTTACTCAAATTGTGAAAGGTAAGTGTTGTTGTTGTTTTTTTGTAACAAGCAAGCACAGTAAAATTAGTAGAACAACTGTGTTTTTATTAATGTGTATTTGATAGGTGCAGTCGGAAATTCAACTATTTATTTTATCTATACATATAATAAAATAAATATATATAGCTAGAATTCTCTGAAAGTCAAGTATTTTATACATATATATATATATATATATATATATATATATATATATATATACACACACACATATACATATATATATATATATATATATATATATATATATATATATATATATTCATTCAGCTACAATCGGGCGGAAGTATATATATATATATATATACACACACACACACACATATATATATATATATATGGAATACTCGAGTTGGTGAATTCTACGCCACCCCACCCCTCCTAACCACGCCCCTCGCCCCAACCAAGCCTCTACTCAAGTAAATGTTGAAAAACAATTTTCATCATAAAAATAAAATTGCATTTAAAACACAGGTTGATTGACAAATATGTATTCCTTAATTTTATTTAATTTGCTTTATCATGAGAAGTGGGGCTCTTCCTCACCTGACCTAACCACCTGACCTAACCTCCTGACCTGATCGTATGTTCCTGCGTTTTATCAATATTGGCTGTCAAAGTGTACTAAGATGTCGGATTAGATCCTCGTCCTTCTATTACCCAGGTGAGAGGCATGATATAAGACAGGGGTCGGGAACCTTTTTGGCTGAGAGAGCCAAAAAACCAAATATTTTAAAATGTATTTCCGTAAGAGCCATATAATATTTATTTTAACACTGAACACAACTAAACACGTGCATTTTTAAGTAAGACCAACATTTCTAGAGTATAATAGGTATCTTATTCTTTGTAATAACATTGTTATTCTGAAGCTAACTTTGGAGGTGGGTGTGGCCTGCGGGCCTGCAGCGACAGGTGTGTAGAAGGCCCACCTGGGCCTTGTTATCTAATCACCTGTCGCTCTGTTATAAGCAGCAGCCAGGAGGAGAGACTGGAAATACTATTGCTGGACAGCAACTGAGAGACTTATTGAAAATTAAGACAATATTGTAACCCTGAAACAGGCTCTCATGTTAGTGCTTGGGGGTCTGAAGAACCCCCAGGAGGGCAAGCCCCACACTAACCAATAATAAATAAATAACTTCTTACCATTAACGCAACTTCTTGAACAAGTGCGGTAAAAAACGGATGGATGGATTAAAAATGCATGAGAATGTTTTATATTTTGAACATTATTTTTAACACTGTGATTACAAGTGGAATTATTCATTACTTATCGTGTTAAGCAACGTCAGCTCAGATTTATCTGAGAGCCAGATGCAGTCATCAAAAGAGCCACATCTGGCTCTAGAGCCATAGGTTCCCTACCCCTGATATAAGATCTACAATAAAGTTTCATGAACGAAGGAAGCGAGGGAGCACCTACTCAGTGGCCAAGTGGTTGGAGTGTCCGCCCTGAGATCGGTAGGTTGTGAGTTCAAACCCCGGCCGAGTCATACCAAAGACTATAAAAATGGGACCCATTGCCTCCCTGCTTGGCACTCAGCATCAAGGGTTGGAATTGGGAGTTAAATCACCAAAAATTATTCCAAAAATGTCCCCTCACTTCCCAAGAGGGTAAACAAGGGGATGGGTCAAATGCAGAGGAGAAATTAAACCACACCTAGTGTGTGTGTGACAATCATTGGTACTTTAACTTAACTTACCACTCGATGATGTAAAGATTGGCACAAACGCTACAAACAGTTTGTCTGTGTTAGCGCTTATAATACATGTATCACTAATACACGGTTAATATTCAGGTAACAAAATGTAAATTGTTGGCGGTTTTTGATGTTTTTAATTGGGTTTTTAAGGACGGAATAGAGGAAATCTCATTGACTACGTCGTAAGCAAACTTTGATTTGTTTATTTACAAGTTAGAATGCATTAAAAAAAATACAGTAATCGTATTACTTTCATAATGACTGTGAAGAATAAGTACAATTCGCAAAAAAATGACGGTTCCCTTCAAATAGGAAAAACTGAATGTTAAAGTATATCAAACAAACCTCCCCTGCTGGTCCCACTATGGACTGGACCCTCACACTATTAACTAGATCCACTCGACGTCCGTTGCACTGGTTGCCCTGCAAGGTTTCTCATTGTATCCCATTGGGTTGAGCTTTTTTCTTGCCCTGATGTGGGATCTGAGCCAAGGATGTCGTTGTGGCTTGTGCAGCCCTTTGAGACACTTGTGATTAAGGCCTATATAAAAAAAGTTTGATTGATTGATTGATCTAACAAAGTGATCACTGCAAAAGTGTGTGTTCTTCGACTCTACTTCCTTGAACAGAAATGCGTGAAACTTTTCTTGTCGTTTTTAGAAAAATCTAGGACTCTTCCGCCCTTCTTAAATACCGCTCATGGAACTCTGAAGAAACTTTTATCCTTTTTGCGATTTGATTGGTTTGAAGAGTCGAAAACAACTGCATCTTTATTAGAGAAAGGCTAAATGGCACCGAGTACGCACTAAAAACAGACACTGGCTTGACCACCACACATATTTAATGAGTCGGACTTGAGCCGGTGTGACGTTATTTTGGATCCAAAACATTGGGACCAGCTTGTTCCAATTAAGTGAATAACAACATGCATTGCCTTTAACACTAACCCGGTCAATACCTCCATTTCTTCCACCGTAAAGCCTTCCTCGGAAACGTTGTCTTTTTCTGGTGCAATTCTTCTGCAACCTATGCAGCTAGCAGGCAAGATAATGATTTAATCTAATTTACAGCAAAAGACAATAGTGGTGTGCCGCGGGTAAAACGCATGCGGAGCACAAGGCAAAACCCTAAATAGCATTCAGAATGGCATAAATTCAGGGAGCAGCATAAAGCCCAATAATCATTCGGGTAATGCAAAAAATAATCCCGCATGGACTGACGTGGTGAGGCAGGTATATAAGGGTGCGTGATTAGTGATTGCAGCAGGTGAAGACACGAATCAACACAACAAAAACAGGTGTGTGAGCTCAGGCACTACTAGTAACAAGAACATGAACAAAGACGGACTAGGAATACTGGCAACACATACACATTAAACTCAAGAGAACAACAACAAACCAACACAAGACATGACCAGGAGAGACATTACAGTAAGTACCGATTGGAACACAGTTAGAAAGTATATTTAGTCTTTTGCGAGAGATACTCGTTCATTAATGGACCAAAAGACATTCTTAGTTTCGAACTAAACCTTTGCCCAAAACAAATCCCAGCCCGTATGTATGCTAATACTGTCTGTCACACGTCTGAATGCATCATCATCTACCAACATCACACATACAATGCCTGATGTCGTCCGGAAGCAGCTGCTTATGCTCCTTTGTCAAAAAATGGCAAAATACCTCATTGCAGCGCTGTCATAGTTCATTGCCAAACTTTCAAATATTTGCAAGGTGTTCTCTGATATGTGTAAGACTAGACCTCTAGTGCAGTGGTTCTCAAATGGGGGTATGCGTACCCCTGGGGGTACTTGAAGGTATGCCAAGGGGTACGTGAGATTGTTTTAAAATATTTTAAAAATAGCAAGAATTAAAAAATCCCTTATAAATATATGTATTGAATAATACTTCAACAAAATATGAATGTAAGCTCATAAACTGTGAAAATAAATGCAACAATGCAATATTCAGTGTTGACAGCTAGATTTTTTGTGGACATGTTCCATAAATATTGATGTTAAAGATTTTTTTTCTCTATTACAATCTCCAAAGAGGGCACTTTAAGTTGATGATGACTTCTATGTGTAGAAATCTTTATTTATAATTGAATCACTTGTTTATTTTTCAACAAGTGTTTTAGTTATTTTTATATCTTTTTTTCCAAATAGTTCAAGAAAGACCACTACAAATGAGCAATATTTTGCACTGTTATACAATTTAATAAATCAGAAACTGATGACATAGTGCTGTATTTTACTTCATCTCTTTTTTTCAACCAAAAATGCTTTGCTCTGATTAGGGGGTACTTGAATTAAAAAAATGTTCTCAGGGGGTACATCACTGAAAAAAGGTTGAGAACCACTGCTCTAATATATCAACACTCTTGTTGCATAGTAGGACAAAAAGTGCAGTTACATTACATCTTATGGCCATCATTTTCCGCATGAAATTGTATGTATTTCTTATTTACTTTCTGCCATATTACTTTGTTTATAATGCTAATGTTGCTTTCATATGCACATTTAATTTCTACTCAAGGTACATGAAACAATTATCTCCAATAATGTTTTTCCTGCACAGTACATAATTCTTAAATAAAATCTGGTTAAAGATTACAGTTTAAGTACTTTTTGAAAATTTTGAGCACATTTAAAAATACCGTGATAATAATGACACCCGAAATAATTTTGGTCACAATAACCGTGATAAGAAATGTTCAAACCGTGACATCCCTATTGTGTGATGTCATTGCCCAATACCCAGCTCTAATCTCAAGGTGGCACGAAAGTGCTTAAGCCAACAAGAACAAAAGAGGACTGCTGTGATTCAATATATTTGAAAGCACTTTGCGAGCATATTATCAGCTCACGACACAAGATGAACAGCGCCAGATAACAAGCTGATCTATTCCACCGCATGCATGCAGCTCACTCTGCTTGGCTCTCACGTCCCATAAACAAAATGATTTTGTATATTAAAAAAAAGAAAAGAAAACAACATTTTCCATTAGTAGCCGGTTGGGGTTAAAGACATGACATAACTTAATGGAAACGCCTCCACAAAAGCTTTTGGATATTTCCATTTCCAGTAATGCTAATAAGGTTATCTACAAAGGCCAGATTGGCTGAACAATTTTTATTTTACATTCTCACTAAATGCATTTAAAACAATGTTAGTCACATCTGTTTGTTACCATGAAAAAAACTGGAAATAATCATTCTTAATCCGCTGACAGATATCTTGAATTGTGCACAAAACTCAGAGAAAACCACAACAAACTAAATATTACTTTCTGAAAAGATTCCACTCATGTTATAATTTATATTTATATTTATATTTATATTTATAGTTTCTTATTGGAAATCCTATGTACACTCTTTAGCCACTAGGGTACATAACACACACATAAATGTACATGCTGAACACAGACTGTAATAGTGTCATCTTTTGAGATAATTCTGATTATATTAGGGTTATTTGTAGAACTATACAACTCTAAACAAAATGTCCTTGGTACCACAACTTTCATTTATTAGTCATATTGAACTGTTCAAGATGGCGGCGCCTTGACGGGCTGCGGCTACATAAGCTCATGGTAAAAAGAGAACATTTGGCAAAAAATACCGGACACTTCTGCAAATTTCATGGCTGGCTTACAGCGTGCCCATTCCGTGATCACTTACGACCACCAGACAATTCTGGATGTGGATAGATCGGGCCGTTTAGGACTGAAAGATGCCTGTACGTTGGACCACCTCACTAGCATGGGAATACTTCGCCAGCTACATCCAGCGGCCTTTGACGCAGCGGAGTATAGTACCAGCAGGGACCGTCTACGGAAGACACGTAAGCTGTGTGATCGAAAGCAGAAGTGTGGATGCATAACAAAGCATAAGGCTAATCCCCACAGAACACCGCTTCCTTCCGTCCTGAAGCTGGATTTAAATGGAAGACACGAGCCTACTAGTCTGGGTGAGGAGTCCGTTAAGTTAGAACAAGTTTTTTCTGCTATGACTGTGTCAGAGTTGGACATGCATTCTACTGAGGTGGCAAATTATGATGCGTTAAGTTTATCGCAGCACCAAGCAAACAATCGGAAAATTCCCGTCATATCAAATCCTACATATGGTCGTAATTATTTTAAGTGTACTACTATTAATAAACGCAACATTATTAATATTGCTACTATGGATAATTTGATTAAAAACTCCTTAAAACAGCCCACTACCTATAATATGGCCTTTTTAAACATAAGATCATTGTCTCCCAAAACATTGTTAGTTAATGAGGTCATTAGAGACAACAATCTTAACGTCATCGGTCACAGCGAAACCGGGCTTAAACCAGATGACTTTTTTGCACTAAATGAGGCATCTCCTCCTAACTATACGAATGCGCAGATTGCCCGTCCCCTTAAAAGGGGTAGGGAGGTCGCACTAATATACAACGAAAACTTTAACCTTAGTCCTAACCTAAATGATAAATATAAATCGGATACTGCCCTCCAAATAAGTTTCTCTCATTTTGATGAAATAAGAAGAAGAATTGTTACAACGTGTAAATGGAATAAAACAAACTTGACCCACTTCCTGGGAAACTTATGAAGGAGCTCTTTGTATTATTAGGTCCATCAGTGCTAAATATTATAAACATATCACTTTCCTCTGGCACTGTTTCCCTACCATTCAAAAAAGTGGTTATTCTTCCTCTCCTTAAAAGACCTAACCCCGATCCTGATCTCATGGTAAACTACCGACCGGTGTCTCACCTTCCCTTTATATCGAAAATCCTCGAAAAAATTGTTGCAGAACAGCTAAATGAAAACTTAGCGTCTAACAATCTATGTGAAACCTTTCAATCTGGTTTCATAGCAAATCACTCTACTGAGACAGCCCTCGCAAAAATGACTAATGACCTATTGCTAACAATGGATTCTGATGCATCATCTATGTTGCTGCTCCTTCATCTAAGCACTGCTTTCGATACCGTCGATCATAATATTTTATTAGAGCGTATCAAAACACGAATTGGTATGTCAGACTTAGCCCTGTCTTGGTTTAACTCCTGTCTTACTGACAGTAACGTGTGGAGTTCCCCAGGGTTCGGTCCTTGGCCCTGCACTCTTTGGCATCTACATGCTGCCGCTAGGTGACATCATACGCAAATACGGTGTTAGTTTTCACTGTTATGCTGATGACACCCAACTCTACATGCCCCTAAAGCTGACCAACACGCCGGATTGTAGTCAGCTGGAGGCGTGTTTTAACGAATTTAAACAATGGATGTCCGCTAACTTTTTGCAACTCAACGCCAAAAAAACGGAAATGCTGATTATCGGTCCTGCTAGACACCGACCTCTATTTAATAATACAACTTTAACATTTGACAACCAAACAATTAAACAAGGCGACTCGGTAAATAATCTGGGTATTATCTTCGACCCAACTCTCTCGTTTGGGTCACACATTAAAAGCGATACTAAAACGGCCTTCTTTCATCTCCGTAATATCGCTAAAATTTGCTCCATTTTGTCCACTAGTGACGCCGAGATCATTATCCATGCGTTTGTTACGTCTCGTCTCGATTACTGTAACGTATTATTTTCGGGTCTCCCCCTGTCTAGCATTAAAAGATTACAGTTGGTACAAAATGCGGCTGCTAGACTTTTGACAAGAACAAGAACGTTTGATCATATTACGCCTATACTGGCTCACCTGCACTGGCTTCCTGTGCACTTAAGATGTGACTTTAAGGTTTTACTACTTACGTATAAAATACTACACGGTCTAGCTCCAGCCTATCTTGCCGATTGTATTGTACCATATGTCCCAGCAAGAAATCTGCGTTCAGAGGACTCCGGCTTATTAGTGATTCTTAGAGCCAAAAAAAAGTCTGCGGGCTATAGAGCGTTTTGCATTCGGGCTCCAATACTCTGGAATGCCCTCCCGGGCATTCGAGATGCTACCTCAGTAGAAGCATTTAAGTCTCACCTTAAAACTCATTTGTATACTCTATCCTTCAAATAGACCCCTTTTTTAGACCAGTTGATCTGCCGTTTCTTTTCTTTTTCTCCTCTGTCCCACTCTCCATTGTGGAGGGGGTCCAGTCCGGTGGCCATGGATGAAGTACTGGCTGTCCAGAGTCGGGGCCCAGGATGGACCGCTCGTCCAGAGTCGGGACCCAGGATGGACCGCTTGCCTGCATATCGGCTGGGACATCTCTGCGCTGCTGATCCGCCTTCGCTTGGGATGGTTTCCTGCTGGCTCCACTATGGATGGGACTCTCGCTACTGTGTTGGATCCCCTTTGGACTGGACTCTCACAGTTACAGTATGTTAGATCCACTATGGATTGACCTTTCACGGTATCATGTTAGACCTGCTCGACATCCATTGATTTCGGTCCCCAAGGTTTCTCATAGTCATCATTGTCACCGACGTCCCACTGGGGTGAGTTTTCCTTGCCCTTATGTTGGCTCTACGAAGGATGTTGTTTTGGTTTGTGTTGTGGTTTGTGCAGCCCTTTGAGACACTGGTGATTCAGGGCTATATAAATAAACATTGATTGATTGATTGATTGATTATTTTATTTGCATTAAACCAAACTGTTACAACCAGCGTTAAAGGAGAACTGCACTTTTTTGTAATTTTCCTTCACAATCATTATGAAAACAAAACACACGTCTTTTTTTTTTATTTTTTAAATATGATAAAAAACTTTTGGAAGATGTAGCTAACTTTTCAATTTTGTAGCCTTCTTAGTCATCTAAATAACTTCAAAACCCTCCATCAATGTTTTGTATACACACTGCCAGTATATATAAAGTAGTAACAGACACATTCATAACAATATATAATATGTACAATATTTACCGTATTTTGGTCATTTTATGGATTACCGTAACTAATTTCCTCGGCACATTTATTTCCGTTTCCATAGCAGCACACTTCTAACAACAAATGTGTGTTCCTACTTCCGGATTCAGACGCAAGTGTTTTCTATTAGTGGCAGACTTTATAACAAACAATGCAGAAGACTATTTTTGGACAAATGAGGATTCAAAACCTTATTTTTCAAGGCTGAATATACAGAGGCTGAACTGTTGCTTAATGAAGCGAGCACAAAGAGAGGGTGAAACGTTGACGCAAATGGAAATCGAGAGAGTGAGGTCGGCGTAACTTGGATAATGTGAATGTGGAACTTGGAGCCAAGCTATGCCAACAGAAATGGAGTGCTTCCCCAAAATTAACAGAATACGTCCTCAGCCAGCTGGAGTCACTATAACATTGATCATGATACATGCAGAACATCATGCGTGTTAGTACAACTACAGTACATACGATGTCGAGCTAGTTGTGTAGCTAACAAAACATGAAATTAGGGCTAATACTTTACAGATACTGTAATATGATTGTTGATTTATTTCTCAGTCAGTACAAATTAGTGTTTTATCGCATGGTCTTGTGCATTACAAACTCAAACGCGTTTTGAGCTGACGTAGATTTTACCTTATCTCTCGACGTAGATAGCTTTTACGGCTAATACTGTAGCACGCTGATGTGTTAGTACGCTAATTATTCTGTGTTCACTCTTACAATAACAATGTTGCTACAATTTGGTTATTTTACAGTTTACGGAACGTGAATGAAGTATTTATGGGAATTTTTGAATGCATTTTGAATGGATTGCTCCCATTAGCTACATTGCTAGTCACCTGGAACAATTCAAATTTTAAGACTTAGAATGCAACAAAAAATACAACATTTTTTATTGTTGCCTCTCATAAGACGAATAACATATGTTGGGGTCTGAAAATGAATGCACAGTTGGAACAGAAGACGCATGTTGAAGCAAAATGCAACAAGCTAATGAAACATCAAAAATGGTCTTACCTGTAATATTTTGCATCTCTCGGATTTGCAGTCGATGTCCTCACAGGGATGAAACATTCCCAAGGTTACACAGTTCAGCAGGATCACCAACATGGAGGCTCGCTCAAACCATGTATAACAAAAGGCAGTCAAGGAACACAACTGAGAGGGTACCTTACACAGAAATACACACAACACTTTAAAAACAAGTTGTGCTTGCAGATTTCTCCAATGACCTCAAGGAAAAAGGAAGCTCACCTGTGGCTGTTCTGAATGTCATTGTTAACCCAGAATATTTTTGCAAGGCTTTATAGAAAAAACTCAGTGCTGGGTATGCACTTAAAAAAACAAACTAAAAAAAACAAACACAAAAAGCGCCTGGGTAAGGCAAAAAAAAGGAACACAACAGATGCTGACAGACTTGGTAAGGTCATGATGAAGCATCTGGCATTGGTGTTGAGAAGAATGTGCAGACATCTTGATGCTCAGCACATTGCTTTAATTGATTCTGGTGGGCATCTCCTTTGGAGGCTTTTTTGCACTAAGTCTCTGTTAAACTTATCAGTGACAGTGCCACACAAATCACATAAAAAGGACTTTGTGTGTGCTGTACCACTGTTTCCTCAAGGTCCACAAAATCTTCTATCAGTGTTGTATTGTTAAAGTAATGGGACAGAATATCAAATTTGTGATTCTTTTTTTAACAATAAAACAGCGATTTTGAATGTCTTAATATATTTTTTTAAATATTAAGATTTTTTTAAATCATGTTTTGGGCCAATTGTAACAATATCGGCACCTGCAAAGTGTCGATGTACTGCAACCTTGATGTGCAGGGTTAGTGGTGAGCAACGCAGTACAAGAGGTCGGCAGTTGAGCTTTTTTTTCTTTTTACATTTAATCTCTAAAGGAGGCCAACCTCTGAAAGGGATTCCTTTGGCCCCATTCGTAGTGGTTTACCTGACACGCGAAACAAGGAAAATCGGGAGGGATGGCACAATTCACTTTGGCCGCCAGATAGCAGTAGAGTGTTGAATATCTTAAAATGTGTTTTGTGGCAAATTCAATTTTTGAACATAGTTGCTATGTAATGTGGCGCTTTCCATCATTTTCAGCAGACTACATTGCAAAATTATTAACCCTATAAGGTTAATTAATTTGGGTGTGAGCTTGCATGCAGGTTTGTGGGATCGAGGCTGCGTTGTGGCGTCACAGTGAGGCAGACGTACTTATTTGGAACTAATAAGCAAAACTAACTTTTCTGACTTATTGGTACAAAGGTTGTCCCAATACCAATATTTTAGTACCGGTACCGGGACCAAAAGTATTCTGATACTTTGATACTTTTCAAAATAAAGGGGACCATATGGCTTCAAAATGGCTTCATTTTAACACATAATCTCATGAACATGTGGTTCTTATTGCACTCAAAGAATAATTTTAGAAGATTAAAATACAAATTCAAAGGCATTAAACACATTCAGCTTTTTTTTGGTGTACTTAAAAAACAGTTTACAAATGTATATATTACATATAGCCTGCCATAATTTAGGATTAGGTTAGAATACAATAGAAAGCTGACCACCCATCCATTTCCTACCGCTAGTCCCTCTCAAGATTATATTTGTTATAACCTATACCAGCTGCACTCGGGTAGAAGGTGGCCTACATCCTGGACAAGTCGCCACCTCATCGCAGGGCCAACACAGACATACTTGCCAACCCTCCCAATTTTTCCAGGAGACTCCTGAATTTCAGTGCCCCTCCCGAAAATCTCCCGGGTCAACCGTTCTCGAGAATTTCTCCCGATTTCCACCTGGACAACAATATTGGGTGCATGCTTTAAAGGCACTGCCTTTAGCATCCTCTACAACCTGTCGTCACGTCCGCTTTTCCTCCGTACATACAGTGTGTCGGCCCAGTCACATAATACATGCGGCTTTTACAGACACAGGTAAGTGAATGCTAGCATACCTGATCAACAGCCATACAGGTCACAGTGAGGCTGGCCGTATAAACATCTTGAACACTGTTACAAATATGCGCCACACTGTGAACCCACACCAAACAAGAATGACAAACACATTACGGGAGAACATCCGCACCGTAACACAACATAAACACAACAGAACAAATACCCGAAAACCCTTGCAGCACTAATTCTTCTGAGACGCTACAATATACACCCCCGCTACCACCAAATACTCCCCCTCCCCGCCCCCCCGAATTCAAAGGTCTCAAGTTTGGCAAGTATGAACACATATGGACAGACAACATTCACACTCACATTCACACACTAGAGCCAATTTAGTGTTGCCAATCAACCTATCCCAGGTGCATGTCCTTGGAGGTGGGAGGAAGCCGGAGTACCCGGAGAGACCCCACACAGTCACAGGGAGAACATGCAAACTCCACAAAAAGACCCCGCGCCTGGTGATCGAACCCAAGGCCTTCCTATTGTGAGGCACCAGCACTAACCTCTTTTCCACCGTGCTGCCTAGCTTTATTGACATTATGCTTTATGATTTATGTTTGGCACTATGCGCTATGTCTACGCATGAAGAAAAATACAATCATTAGCTAATACTAAAAACGATAATATAACTAAATGCATGTAGAAGATAAAACACAAATTGTAGGAATATGTTCCGGAATTCAGTCATTTTAGTTGCAATAGTTGACGTTACATGCATGGGTGGTTTGGACTCTTCTAATATTTGGCATCATGCCAGACAGCTGTGTGCGCCTCTATGTATTTGTATGGGCACAGCAGGGGAGTTAGTTAACTATACTACCTGTTGATCTGACTACTTGTTATTTAATCGTTTAGCTAAGTTTGAAGCAAATATTGTAATACTGTAATCATGCTACCTTTGGCGAGGCATGTTTTAAAGCAGTGCTCGCAGCGTGACGCTACCGTGTTTTAAGCATCATCTTTATTGGTAGTTTTGAAACCCAAATACCTTCATAATGCGCTTCACCCACTCTCTTTATTAACCAGTAGAAGTGCTTTTACTTGCCATTTTCCCTCCACTTGTTGTGGGGCAGACTGACTCGTACATGCACATGCATCCTCCCCTATTACCATTTCTAATACAAAGTAGCCTAAATATGGAAGCGCTAAAAACGCAGTCAAAGTGGAGGCATGTAGATAAGATTGCCTACTAAACGGCAAATTCTAAAGAGATGGTCAAAAAGCTGCTTAAAGACAAGTCTGTAAAACATAATCTATGCAAAATTTGTACCACAAAGTGATAAAGAAACATTTTAAACCAATGCATAGCCAATATATATTAGACTACAAGGAAGCCTTTTTAAATCTCGATTAATATCATAACTATCCTGTAACCTTAAGTGACATGAACAATTGGAAATTAAAATGTAAATGGATAATTTGAAATACAACGTTTTTTGACACAGTTTGTCCAACAAAATATTACTGTCAAATTTGAGTTTTAAGCCAAATTTTGAATTTGTCAGTGAACTACTGTAGAATATTGCAATACGTCAAAATATGTATCGCAATATTGCAATGCTGTATTATATTGTGAAGTCCTTTACAAAATGCAAGTAAACATATTTATCAGGTCCTTTTCAACAAAGTTTATGCTGATGATATTTCAATTTACATGAATTCTGAAATCCCACATTCATATCTATTGTATAGAACAATAGATATTGATTAAATCAACATAAAAAACACAATACACACTTACAATTAGTGCACCAACCACAAAAACCTCCCTTTTTCATGACAAAAACTTCCCTTTTTCATGACAAAGAAAAAAAAATTTAAAAAAAAAATGTATCCCCCCCCCGGGCCGCGGGACAAAATATTAAGCGTTGGCCGGGCGGCGGATACAAAAAGGTTGGGGAAAACTGGTATAGAACACAGGTGTCGGACTCAAGGCATACGAATAATGTGCATATATGAGGCAGTTAACATTTCTTTCTCAATGTATTTTTTCTTTCAATTGTGACAAAAATACTGCATATAATTGCATATCTTCTTAACAATAATATATCTGATCATGTAACAAGGTATTCCAAGCATTTTCTGGTCTCAAAATTAACAAATATATGCTTGTCACCTTGACCTATGATTTCAAAGCAAGTTATTCATCAATTTGCTAGTGAAATTGAATGACCAAATGCTTGGAAATGTGTATAATAATATCACATTTGAAAGGCAATTATATGTTTATTTTCAAATATTTTCACTGTTACAAGCGGCTCTTGAAAAGACTGAAATGATTGTGACATGGCCCCTTACTGAAAACCAGTTTGACACCCCTGGTACAGAGGGTCAGCGTCATCCCAGTTTAATAATGTTAGGATAGTATATCACCCGTGTGGCAGCGTGTGCATGTGTTTGTGTTCGCGTTTGCTTGTTGTATGATCTAAAAAGGGAAATGTCCCGCAAAAAACGGATGAGCTGCCTCCGTTTTATTACATTAGCCGCAACCTGCTCATTTATCCTGCCAACCTATAACGCAGTTGGGTCAGCGTGGGCCTGACAAAGGGGGCAAAAGTGGCAACAATACCATTTGTCATGTTGCAGACAACCTTAATAATCGTGCTGATGGGAATCTTCAAGATATCGTATCAGAACCCCCAGGATTTTGCAGATCTTTTTTTAGATGGTTGGCGCCTCAAAAGCGTCTTTTCTTCCAGGGCTTTCACAAAAATTGTTAAGGAATTTACAGCGTTAGCGGCAATAAATCTGCAATTAATTAATTATCCCTTCTGGAAAAGGTTATGTTTAACGTGGGACTGTCCCATGTAATTTTCTTACCAGACAGTAGAAAAACAGTGTTAGTCAATATTTATGCTTTGTAAGCCAGGGTTCATTTGTTGATTAAAAGCCAAAATTATATCTGTCGGTGCTTGTTTCTGTTTCTTTAACATCGGCACTGACTTTATAGAAGTACAACAAAGACTCTGACTGAGACACATTCATCTGCAAATCACTGGACAGATTGGACCTGAATATTGGCACCAAGCATACATAAATACATGAGCTGAAGAATTATTTAAAGTGAACATTGATACAATTCTGATAGATAGTGGCTCTCATACAAGATTGAACCCTGGCTTTGAATAATAGATGCAGACTGGAGGCGAAATCGAAGGAGATGGCCACAGAGAACCTCAGTAGCATCAGTTGGTTAATGATGGCTGCATGCAGAAGGCGGCACAGGATTATGTCACACACTGAAGAAAGTGCAGAAGGTGCCGTGAGTCCAAAGGGATGCAATTAAAAAGATCAGTGGTTGGTGGGATGATTAACTTGGAAACACAAATCCCCGAACCTCGACTTTTTAGAGCGCACAAACTGTTGTCGACATAAAAAACTCCAATAGTCACAATTTGGAAAGTGCGTCTTTTTGAATAATGAGTTTGTGTGTGGCACTTTTGTAAACATCTGAAATCAAAAAAACCCACTCCTTCGATAAGTTAACCAATAAATTTCAAAGCTGACTTCGCATTTGAGAAAATACCCGCCTACCGCCCGATTGTAGCTGGGAAATGTCGGCTCCAGCGCCCTCTGCGATCCCAAAGGGAATAAGCGGTAGAAAATGGGTGGATGGAGATCAATCAATCAAAGTTTATTTATATAGCCTTTAATCACAAGTGTCTGAAAGGGCTGCTAACATACTTACAAGTGTGGTTGTCAATTGCTCTCAAGGAAAAGTCAAAGTTTGCGATTGAAGTGGCTAAACTAAAAAGGCGGACACACACTCCACCTTTAGGTTGTTGGTGTCTCACACTAAAAAAATAACTTAGATTTATATTGAGCTTTTCTAAACACTCAAAGCGCTCACAGAGAAATGGGACTCATCATTCATTCACACCTGGTGGTGGTAAGCTACATCAGTTGCCACAGCTGCCCTGGGGTAGACTGATGGAAGCGTGGCTGCCAGTTTGCACCTACGGCCCCTCCGGCCACCACCTATTATTCGTTCATCATTCATTCACCAGTGTGAGCAGCACCGGGGGCAAAGGGTGAAGTGTACTGCCCAAGGACACAACGGCAGTAATTTTTTGGATGTCAATAGGTGGGAAGCGAAACTGCAACCCTCAGGTTTCTGGCCGGCCGCTCTACCCACTACGCCATGCCGCCCAAGGGAACATATGAATTGTGTCCTTTCTGACATAAAAAACTGATGTTACAATGTTGAATACCCTTGTTAAAAAATGTCAAAGAGTCGAATGATAAGGTTCATGCATTTGTGCGCGAGCTTGCACAGTTTTGGACAACGAGGTTTTGCAGTCTTGCTAAAGGTCAATGGTCGGGAACCAATTTGGCTGAGAGAGCCATGAAAGCTGAATATTTTAAAAAGTATTTCCGTGAGAGCCATATCATATTTTTAAAAACTGAATACAACTAAATGCGTGCATTTTTTAAGTAAGACGAACATTTTTAGAGAATAATAAGTCTTTAATTATTTTTAATAACATTGTTATTTCTTGAACAGGTGCGGTAGGAAATGGATGGATGGATTTAAATGCATGAGAATGTTTTATATTTTGAACGTTATTTTTAACATTGTGATTTCCAGTGGAATTATTCATTACTTATCGTGTTAAGCAATGTCAGCTAAGATTTATCTGAGAGCCAGATGAGGTCTTCAAAAGAGCCACATCTGGCTCTAGAGCCATAGGTTCCCTACCCCTGCTATAAGGGAAGCTCCTCCCCATTTTCTTCAAGCAAAGAGGAAACACATAAAAGGTATTTTATTTTCATCTAATTTTGGAATGTGCATAATAACACAGACCTGCGACATACAGTGACATAAATTGCTGATAAAAGCGGATTTTATTTTATGCAGAGTCTGAATCAATCGGAGAGTGTGCAGATGTACCTACAGAGATGTGACCGGGTGAATCTTTGTGATATTTATTCAGTTTCTTCCTAGGAAAAAATAGAAATGACGACTTCAAAATATATACAGTGTACAGTTTCAAAATATAAATTATGATACTTTCGGAAAAGGGTGGGGCCTGGTTTCATTTGTAATCTGGAAACGCCCTCAGAAACAAAAATCTTGCTGGCAGACTCAAAAAAGATGATAAAAGTGACAGTGAGTCCAACATTTGCTCAACACTCACACCAATGCAATGCAATCCAATGCATATTACTTGGAACACAACGGGGTGTTTTACATGTAGACTAGAGATGCGCGGTGTGCGGTCTCATCCGCAGAGTCCATGGATAAACCGCAGGTCGGGCGGGTGACATGACGAAAAAAATAGATTTTAATTAGATTCGGGCGGGTGACGGTTGAATCATTCGGAAATATTTGATATACATGGTTCAGGGATCGGTACCCTTTACCATTTAAAGAGCCATTTAGGACTCGTGTCACAAAGCGAAGAAGACAATAGAAGATGAAAACATTCTCTAGAATGACTGCAGGCAGTCACCCAGTTAATAAGTATTAGGGCGTGCTATGAAGCCATTGGCTTTGTCGCCTGCTACAGCATGTACAATCTGCTTGTCAGTCCAGCATCATGTTGTGTGTGGCTTCCGCAGACACATGCACACAATTGGAAGCCATACTGGGTGACACAGAGTACACTAATGGTTGTGATATAAACAATTTTAACAGTCTTAGTAATATGCGCCACGCTGTAAAGCCACACCAAACAAGAATGACAAACACATTTCGGGAGAACATCCTCCTGGTAACACAACATAAACGCAACAAAACAAATACCCAGAATCATTTGCATCCATGACAATTCCTGACTATTTTATACACCCCGTTAGAAGCAAACTACGCCACCCCCCCACCCCGTGCGTCAATAAGGTGGACGGGGTTGGGGGTGCGGGGGTATAAAATATATTCATGCTGCAACGGATGCAAAGGATTCTGGGTATTTGTTGTGTTGCGTTTATGTTGTGTTACTGGGAGGATGTTCTCCCGAAATGTCTTTGTCATTCTTGTTTGGTGTGGCTTCACAGTGTGGCACATATTAAAGTGTTAAAGTTGTTTATATCACAACCATCAGTGTACTCTGTATCCCCCAGTATGCCTTTCAATCTTGTACGTGTGATTGCGGAAGCTGCATACAACATGTTGCTGGACTAACATTCGGTTTAAATAATGATAAATGGGTTGTACTTGTATAGCGCTTTTCTACCTTCAAGGTACTCAAAGCGCTTTGACACTACTTCCACATTTACCCATTCACACACATATTCACACACTGATGGAGGGAGCTGCCATGCAAGGCGCCAACCAGCACCCATCAGGAGCAAGGGTGAAGTGTCTTGCTCAGGACACAACGGACGTGACGAGGTTGGTTCTAGGTGGGATTTGAACCAGTGACCCTCGGGTTGCGCTCGGCCACTCTCCCACTGCGCCACACCGTCCCTTTGTTTGTACATGTTGAAAGTGTCAAAGGCAATGGTTTCACAGCACGCCCTTATACTTGCCATCAGGATGAACACCATTGGATATTCACGAGAACGTTAGCGGCTCCCACTGTCTTCTTTACTCTGTGAAACGGGTTTAAATAGCTCTTTGAGTGGTAAAGGTGGCCGACCTCAGATGTATTTCAACGGGCGGGTGGCGGGCGGTTGCGGTTCTGATAAAATGTTGGTTCGGGCGGACGGCGGGTGGATGACGAATTTAGTGATGCGGTTGCGGATGATATAATTGCCTATCCGCGCATCTCTAATTTAGACTAATATCAACACAGGTCCTGTTTAAAGTTAGTCATGCACGTGTCAGCAGTGTGCCTTCCAATGTTTCCACCATCAGTCGAAAGGTAATGCTAAACAGAGCAACGCAACATATTTTGTCTGAAAGAAAAAGACACAGGCCCATTACCCGGAAACCAGAAACAACATAATTCATGACATAATTAATACTCATTCTCTATCCTAGACCTTGACAAATGAAGGCCCACGGGGCACATACGAGCCGTTAATATTTTCAATCCGGCCCACCAGACGTTTCCAAGTGAATTTTTTATACCTTTAACATCGAAACTGTAGTTGCCATTATGATCTGCAGTGCTGTTTTCAAATAACAGAAGTAATGTAAGTCTTGAACTGTAGAAATATTTCAATGGTTGGAATCTGTGCTTTTGAGTGATATACGGGCTATTACGGTAATCTACGTCACAGCTGCTCCCAAGCAGACAAAGCATTAAGCAGAGTGGGCGGAGTTTGTTTACAGTGCAGCCAGCAAACAGAGTTCTGCAGAAAAGTGAGATGTTGTTATACCCTCTGTGTTCATATTTTGCCATGTTTGTTGCATTTTTGTTGAGTTTTGCTTGATTGTAAAAGATGTCGATCGAGGAGGTGGTCAGAGACGACGTTCATATGTTGTTAATATTCAGTGTTTTATCGTTCAATGTTAATATTGTAGATCCCACATTGGTTATTTTTATGAACTGTAACGTTTTTAGCGTTCTATCAGATATTGTCGTGAGATTTTGTATTAGTGTTCTTAGAAAAGGGACTAAAGCACACATGCGGTACAGCAGATTTTCACAGATAAATATAAGTGCTGTGAAATGATCTATTTCTTTCATCAAATTCATCACACTTTTGAATTTTGATTAATCATGATCAACCACTGGTTATAAATAATGTAAAAATAATTAACATTTGCTTAAAAAAAGACCCCCGATATTTGGACCCATATTCAATTTTTTTGTCATCCAGGAACATTTGTTTAATGTGTTACTTGAATGCACGTCATTTATTTGTTCAAAACTTGAGTCAGTCTAAGTCTCCTCACTCATTTTTGCACTGTTGTATGCATTGACCTGATCACTGACCGTATAACAACCAATGCCGAACTTTCATGTAAGCATCCAAGCATCCACAGTTCAGGTAAAGGAGAATGTACAGCCAAGGATTAATCTGCGTACATACGTGATTAATGTGATAATTTTTGGTGATTATTTGCGAGTAGCTCGTTATTTTTGACAGCTCTACTATATATATATATATATATGTATATATATATATATGTATGGTTCAGACTAAGAGGAAACACAGAAAAGGTAGGATTTTTCCCTCAATGTGGCCCCCGAGTCAAAATAATTGCCCAGGTCTGCTCTATCCATTTATCTGGCACTGCACAACAATGGTGACAAATATTATACAAGACATGTATCCATGTTTTACCGCATGTCCTATTTAGGACAGCAGGATCACTGGGGCATTACCCAAGCTGGATTTTGCCAATAAGCAGGATATATCTTGGACTGGACACTATTTTAATGCAAAGTTATAGTGAATTGAGAAATGATCCCACGGCAGATGCATGATAGCCCTTTAATATAACTACTGTTATACACGTTATAAACTATACTGTAAAATTTGGTAATTTGGTAAAACTTTAGTATGGGGAACATAGTCACCAATAATTAGTTGCTTATTAAAGTATTGAAGCTATTTGGACACTAGGGGAACATCAATCAATCAATGTTTACTTATATAGCCCTAAATCACCAGTGTCTCAAAGGGCTGCACAAACCACAACACAAACCACTACGACATCCTCGGTAGGCCCAAATAAGGGCAAGTAAAACTCACACCCATTGGGACGTCGGTGACAATGATGACTATGAGAACCCCCCCCCCCCCATGGGACCGAAAGCAATGGATGTCGAGTGGGTCTAACATGATACTGTGAAAGTTCAATCCATAGTGGATCCAACATAGCCGCGAGAGTCCAGTCCAAAGCGGATCCAACACAGCAGCGAGAGTCCCGTCCACAGCAGGAAACCATCCCAAGCGGAGGCGGATCAGCAGCCCAGAGATGTCCCCAGCCGATACACAGGCGAGCGGTCCATCCTGGGTCCCAACTCTGGACAAGCGGTCCATCCTGGGTCCCCACTCTGGACAGCCAGTACTTCATCCATGGCCAACGGACCGGAACCCCTCCACAAGAGAGAGTGGGCCATAGGAGAAAAAGAAAAGAAACGGCAGATCAACTGGTCTAAAAAGGGAGTCTATTTAAATGCTAGAGTATACAAATGAGTTTTAAGGTGAGACTTAAATGCTTCTACTGAGGTAACATCTCGAACTGTTCCCGGGAGGGCATTCCAGAGTACTGGAGCCCGAACGGAAAACGCTCTATAGCCCGCAGACTTTTTTGGGGGCTTTGGGAATCACTAATAAGCCGGAGTCCTTTGAACGCAGATTTCTTGCCGGGACATATTGTACAATACAATCGGCAAGATAGGATGGAGCTAGACTGTGTAGTATTTTATACGTAAGTAGTAAAACCTTAAAGTCACATCTTAAGTGTACAGGAAGCCATTGCAGGTGAGCCAGTATAGGCATAATATGATCAAACTTTCTTGTTCTTGTCAAAAGTCTAGCAGCCGCATTTTGTACCAACTGTAATCTTTTAATGCTAGACATGGAGAGACCCGAAAATAATACGTTACAGTAGTCGAGACGAGATGTAACAAACATATAAGGGTTAGGGTTACTAATAAGCAATAATTCTGAGGTTATTGAGGGAAGACTCTTAGTTAATGGCTTACTGGTTGTATATTAAGGCCATGCGGAATAAGGCATTAATAAGTACATAATAATGACTAATTAAGAGCCAATATGTTACTAATTTGCATATTAATAATCAAATAAATAATGGTGAATATGTGCTCCCCATATTAAAGTGTGACCAGTAATTGTTATAAAATATACACCGATTTAACCTGTTTTAATAGAGATGGTACGAAAACAATGTTTTTTTTTTTGTTTGTTTTTTTGTTAAAGCTTACTTCTGAGGTGAACCTGATAATGTAGCTTGTGAATATTTACCATAAAAACTCTAACTCATAGACATGCTGCATTGCAGACCCTGTCAGGTGTAGAAGTATGTTATTTATTTGACGTTTTAAGACCTAACAAACTGAGTGAAATCCTGAGAAGGGAAAAGGACGCCTCAGTCAGCGGGCTAAAGACAAAGCAAGACATTAAATATGTATATCGAACTAATTTAATCAATAACTCTTCCTCCTCTGCCCACAATCCCTTCCTCCATCTCTGGAGCTGCGGGGGTTATGTAATTAAAGCGATAAAGAAAGAATGTTTGCATTGTTCCGCTAGAGTGCCAACACACGTGCACACATGCAGACGAGGCTCGCACCTTCACAGTGTCAGCGAATAAACAAGCAGCAGCGCCCTGAGGGACGGATTCAATTAGGAGGAAATATACACAACGATGTGCTCCGTCAAAACTCTGAGAGGAAGGAGCCTGCTCTGCACCTCACTCACACTCACATCACAGAGGAATCATGATAACATCTCATCAGCACCTCTAAAAGTATCCTCCTGTGGATTCCCCTCACAGCTTCTTCACTCCTCAACAACACATTTCACTGCCCTCTTTTTTTTATTTTGCCAAGCTATAGTACCTCAACTTACGAGCTTGATTAGTTCTGTGACGCAACTTTCACAAAACACTTATATTTAAAATCTACATCTCCTATTGAAACATCACAATTCAACACTGCCTTTTAAAAATAAAAACCTTATTTTAGATAATAAATATAATACAAAACAATACATTAGAATGTGACAACTAGAGATTGACCAATATGTTTTTTTAGGACCATCCATCCATCCATTTTCTACCGCTTATTCCCTATGGGGTCCCTGGTGCCTATCTTAGCTACAATCGGGCGGAAGGCGGGGTACACCCTGGACAAGTCGCCACCTCATCGCAGGGCCAACACAGATAGACAGACAGCATTCACACAGTGGGGACCATTTAGTGTTGCCTATCAACCTATCCCCAGGTGCATGTCTTTGGAGGTGGGAGGAAGCCGGAGTACCCGGAGGGAACCCACAAAATTTTTTTTTTTTTTTTTAGTTAAATTTAAATTTATTTGGAACATACAAGCATACAACATGATACGTCACAATTTCCAGTTTCTATTTTCAACAAGTTCGAAAAGTAGTAAGAAGAAGCAGAGTTTATTTAATCCTACCCCTTTTCTTTTACATAACAGTTGCTAAATTTTTTGTTCACTTCCTGTTCTCAATGTAATCACAATATCCTCCAGAAGTAATCACAATAAAAATAAATAAATAATTGGTGAAGTAAGTTTTAGTCCATACGATGAGATAAGTAAGATTATTGTGAGAATGAAAGAATGAATGGGTGAATACATTCAGAATGTTTATCTTGGTTCTTCTTTTTTGTACTTTGTAAACACTTCCAGTTTGAAGAGTTTCTTGAAGTGGATCATATTAGTACATTGTTTGATTGCTTTGCTTAATCCATTCCATAATTTAATTCCACATACTGATATACTGAAGGTCTTAAGTGTTGTACGTGCGTTAGAGATGCACGGATAGGCAATTATATCATCCGCAACCGCATCACCAATGTCGTCATCCACCCGCCGTCCACCCGAATCAACATTTTATCAGGACCGTACCCGCCCGCCAACCGCCCGCTGAAATACATCAGAGGTCGGCCGCCTTTACCACTCACAGAGCTATTTAAACCCGTTTCACAGAGTAAAGAAGACAATCGGAGCCGCTAACGTTCTCGCGACTATCCAATAGCGTTCGTCCTGATGACAAGAATAAGGGTATGCTGTGAAGCCATTGCCTTTGACACTTTCAACAACATGTACGAACCGATTGTTGGTCCGGCAACATGTGTGCAGCTTCCGCAATCACACGTATGAGATTGAAAGGCATACTGGGTGATACAGAGTACACTGATGGTTGTGATATAAACAACTTTAACACTAATATGCGCCACGCTGTGAAACCACACCCAACAAGATTGACAAACACATTTCGGGAGATCATCCTCACAGTAACACAACATAAACTCAAGACAACAAATACCCAGAATCCTTTGTATCCGTGACATTTCCTGAATATATTTTACACCCCCGCGCCCCCGACCACGCCCACCATACCGACGCACGGGGAGGTTGAGGTGGCGTGGTTTGCTGCTAGCGGGGTGTATAAAATAGTCAGGAAGTATCATGAATACAAAGGATTCTGGGTATTTGTTGTGTTGCGTTTATGTTGTGTTACTGTGAGGATGTTCTCCCGAAATGTGTTTGTCGTTCTTAACTGGTGTGGCTTCACAGCGTGCCACATATTACTAAGAATGTTAAAATTGTTTATATCACAACCATTAGTGTACTCTGTGTCACCCAGTATGCCTTGCAGTCGTGTGCGTGTTGCCGCGGAAGCCACACATAAAATGTTGCTGGACTGACAAGCAGATCGTACTTGTTGTAGAAGGCGACAAAGCCAATGGCTGCATAGCACGCCCTAATACTTATTATCTGTGTGACTGCCGGCAATCATTCAAGAGAATATTAGCGTCTCCTATTGTCTCCTTCGCTTTATGACATGGGTCCTAAATGGCTCTTTGAATGGCAAAGGATACCGTTCTCAGAACCATGTATATCAAATATTTCCGGATGGTTCAACCGCCACCCGCCTGAATGTAATTAAAATCTATTTTTTCGTCATGTCAACCGCCCGACCCGCGGTTTATCCGCGGACTCCGCGGATGAGACCGCAAACCGCGCATCTCTAACGTGCGTACAAATGTTTTAAAATACATTTTTCTCTAAGATTATATTCCTCCTCTTTTGTTGAGAAGAATTGTTGTATGTTCTTGGGTAGCAGGTTATAATTTGCTTTGTGTATAATTTTAGCTGTTTGCAATTTCACTATGTCGTGGAATTTCAGTATCTTTGATTCAATAAATAAAGGGTTTGTATGTTCTCTATATCCAACATTATGTATTATTCTAACTCAGGGGTGTCAAACTCAAATACAGAGTGGGCCAAAATTTAAAACTGAACAAAGCCGCGGGCCAAGTTTGAACAAATTAACCTTTTAATAGGGACCCAAACAAGTTTTGCAATGAATATTGAACAAGCAAGGCTTAAATAGGGCAGCACGGTGGTACAGGGGTTAGTGCATCAGCCTCACAATACGAAGGTCCTGAGTAATCCTGGCTCAATCCCGGGCTCGGGATCTTTCTGTGTTGAGTATGCATGTTCTCTCCGTGACTGCGTGTGTTCCCTCCGGGTACTCGGGCTTCCTCCCATGGAACAGGCAGAGCTTATATAATGTAATAGTGCAAAATCAACTTTCAAAAAACAAACGAAAAAACATCAGTAGTAAATTAAAAAAAAATGTATTTAAAAAATTAATGCCTCTTTCCCATTTGCAGCCCTCTGAGGTAAATATCAACATTAACTTTTTCCAGAGGCTAATAAATTCGAAAACAAAATAAAAATGAGGTGGTAGCGGGGGGTGTATATTGTAGCGTTCCGAAAGAGTTAGTGCTGCAAGGGGTTCTATGTATTTGTTCTGTTGTGTTTATGTTGTGTTACGGTGCGGGTGTTCTCCCGAAATGTGTTTTGTCATTCTTGTTTGGTGTGGGTTCACAGTGTGGCGCATATTTGTAACAATGTTAAAGTTATTTATACGGCCACCCTCAGTGTGACCCGTATGGCTGTTGACCAAGTATGTGTGTGTGAAAGCCGCATATATTATGTGACTTGGCCAGCACGCTGTTTATATGGAGGAAAAGAGGACGTGACGACATGTTGTAGAGGACGCTAAAGGCAGTGCCTTTAAGGCACGCTCCCAATATTATTGTCCAGGTGGAAATCGAGAGAATGGTTGCCCAGGGAGATTTTCGGGAAGGGCACTAAACTTTGGGAGTCTCTCGGGAAAATTAGGAGGGTTGGCAAGTATGAGTATTGGCGGTGAATGTGGTGTTACCGGCGGGCCAGCTCTAATGTTAATTTGATATTGCCTCAAGGGCCAAATTAAATTAAACGGCGGGCCCGCGGGCCAGAGTTTGACACCCATGTTCTAACTGATCTATTTTGTAACACTGTTAGTGAATGAAGTGTACTTTTGTAATCATTTCCCCATATTTCTATACAGTAACTCAAGATATGGTAACACACATTCACGGGGAGGACATGCAAACTCCACACAGAAAGATCCCGAGCCCGTGATTGAACCCTGACTACTCAGGAGCTCCGTATTGTGAGGCAGACGCACTAACCCCTCTTCCACCATGTAGCCAATATTCAAATGCAAAAAAATGTAGCTATACATAATAAGTATACATCAGTTAACAGATGGACTAAGCTTTAACTTGTTTTTTAATAGCATTTTTTTTTTAAAATATCCCACCAGTAGCAACACACTGTAAAGAGTAATGCAGCACTAATTTTGTGGTTAATTTAGGACCAAACGACATCAGGGGATATCACAAACACGCTTAATATGTGTGTCTCGGAAGAGCATTGACAGTCGCATTTCAAAATATGGGAAATCTCCTGAAAATTGTTTAAAAATGTGGATTTTTCTCCATCACAATGACTTGCAAGCTAATCCATTTCATAGTAGTTTATGGATTCAAGTGGTGTGCCCTCACTGCCAGCAAGGCCTTCTCTACTGGCCTAACATAACCAGAAATCATGATCATAATTAAAAATAAAAGTATTTTTGAATTTTTTCCCCCTAACGATCTCAAATTGTTCCTATTCTCTTCATGTCATATTATGCTCCTTCCACCTCTGTTGTGTTTAATTTACAGTTTTTATCCAATCAGAATTCCGCTAACTTATATTACCATGCTGAACCAAATCTGTCAGGGATGCTCAGAATCAACAATGCAGGCATCTGTGCACTGAAAGTGAACGGGGGCATCCAGGTGATGGACAGTTGCGATATCCAATCAGATCACAAGTTGTTGTCAGAAAGGCCTTCTAGAAGGCCCTGCCTTACGTTGAACGTGACATTTACTTGTCCTGTGATTGGATACTCACCGTGAACGTTAGCGAGTGAATTGGAGAACATAAAGAGTTGATAGACAGTTGCGATAGCCAATCAGATCACAAATTGTTGACAGTAGCCTATCTAGGTAGCCTGATGTTAACGAGACTGTGATTGGATACTCACTTGTTATTCCTGCTAAGTTGCAACTTTGCAGAAAGCATGGAGTGTTGACCAACAAGGAAGGAGAACAAAATGTTGATTAAGTAGCAGATATGTTTGCAAGGCCATTTTCAAGAAGGATATTTAAAGAGAAACTACATCTTCTGATACGATGTCGGCGATGAAATGGGGAAATGTCCACCAGTTCCACTCCAATCAACGAGGGATACCACTGGCTTATACAGTGTTCAATGGGTGCTACAATTTGTGAGTTCAAATCTTTTTATTTTATTATTTTTTCATGTTTAATATGTTTTTTGCAAATTAAATTTTGACAGTATCACATAAGATATATTTAAATTTCTGATGCGGGTTTATTGATTTTTAAATGCACCAAAAAATAACCCGTTTTGTACAATACCCAGTAGTACATATGTTTCTGTTTCGTATTTCGCCAGCAAAGGTCATGTGGTGACATAAATTATGATATTTTAAGAGGTAATCATTGAAGTTGGACATCACTAAAGGCCTAGGTGGGAAACGCACGGCCCGCCACTGCATTGTGAGGTGTTCTTGCGAAGAACCCTGAAATATTGACTGGAAGGCTGAAATTTATTTCAAACAGGTATGCAGTTTCAAGTTAATATTTTTTCAAGCTGGCTGACAATTTCTACATAAATGAATAGAATAGAATAGAAAGAACTTTATTGATCCATTGTGGAAATTCAGCACCACAGTTCTCTCACAATAGAGATTAAACACTTTGGTATATTTTACACGTGAAGTCAATTATACAGCATTATTCACATGTGAATAATATAAATTCACAGTTACAGACGGGAGCTGTTACTATTTTAAATAAGTCTCTTACATGTAAATTTAAACCAAGAGTTGATTCTTGGCGGAGATGTATTTTCTGTCATCTTCATGTCCATCCATCTCTGTTGCGTTGTTATTTGATTGAATCGCGGAACATAAAAACTTGTGGTGCACTTTAATGAGCTCATGCGCGCTGCAGCTGTTGCAATCTGAGGCTTATTGTGTGGTCGCCATAGTAAAGAAAACACACAAAACAGGTGGGAGAAGGAAGGATGGAATGTCAGGTAAGAAAGACAAAAACTGGAATTCCCGGAAACATTTAAAGTTATGCAACAGAGGAGACGGGCTGTCGGCAATCGGCACTCCAAGGAAAGAAAGCGAGAGAGGGTGTGTGCGGATAGGAGTTGGGGTAGGATGGACGTCTGAGCGCATCAGCACAGCTTAGCAGATAGGAGCACTGGTTATTTCTACTAACTTACTCTCTATTTATTACATATTTTACATATATATATATATATATATATATATATATATATATATATTGTATCTGTTGATGTATTTCTGTTGTAGTTGCAAAAATATATCAATCGGCTGACACTTGTAAAAGAAGGCTGATATCCATGCATGTCAAATCGTCAACTATAGACGCCAATTATCGGCCTGGCCGATAATCGGTCGATCACTATTAACAACTACTGTAGTTTTATGAAGTAATTTAATAATAATGACCAACATTCACCCTCAAGAGTGAACTTCCATAATATCTCCATTCAGTTTCTTTAGATGATATTTTAACATTCATGGCTGGCAAAATAGACTCATGGTGCTTCATTTTGGTGCAGACTGGCAATGATACGCTCAAATTGCTTTGTGAAGTTGGCGACAAGAATGAATATCATGCATGTTTTGTTCCCAGCACTATCCCTCACATTCTTCCTTCTCATGTTTGAAAAACAAAGTTTGGTCAGTCTATAGCTACAAGGTAACGCTAGCGATTAAAACCAGATATTTTAGGGATCTTATGGCGTTCCCTGTGATACTTATTACGCCAAATAACAGGGGGGTGGGGGGGATGCTGTCACTCAGTTTATCTTATCTCAGATCACTCGTAAGTTGGGGAACTCTTAAGTTGAGGTATTTAGACATAGAGACTAAGAATCAGAATCAGAATCATTTTTATTTGTCCGTTCCAACATGTGCAAGACACATCAGAACTGAAATTACATTTTCGGCACAGTTCCGCTAAGAGCAGACATATGTCACGGGGGGGGGGGGCAAGATGAGACCGCCGACGGATCAGCCGGTTACAGCGCTCCTTACAGACATACAGAACCAAATTCAGGTTGTACTCGGGTTACACAAAAGTTACGATCTTACGACATCGATGCAAGTTAAGTTGTTATGTAAATCAGAACGTATGTTCCTGTGACTAATGTAAACTCACACTGTATGCAGAACACATGGAAAACATAACAAATATACAATAAACAAAAGCTCAATGGCCTTGTAGGTTACAGTGTCCGCCCTGAGATCGGTAGGTTGTGAGTTCAAACGAGTCATACCAAAGACTATAAAAATGGGACCCATTACCCTCTGCTTGGCAGTCAGCATCAAGGGTTGGAATTGGGGGTTAAATCAACAAAATGATTCCCGATCGCGGCCACCGCTGCTGCTCACTGCTCCCAGAGGGTGAACAAGAGAATGGGTTAAATGCAGAGGGTAATTTCACCACACTTAGTGTGTGTGTGACTATTAGTGGTACTTTAACATTAAATACAGAAGTGAAAAAAAATGTATCATTTTATCTGTTGTCTTGTGTTGCCGGTGAAGCAGAGACAGGCTTATTGGTAGGAGAAAGTCTCAATTATTATAAAATTTTTTCACAAGTTCAAAGATACTATCGTTATCCTTTTATTATGGTCACAGTGTTTGAGCGTCTCTGACATGGCATGCAGCCAATTTTATTTATCCACTGAGTGTTTTTCATTTTCCAATTGTCTTTTGTGTGGCACACTGACCCCGGAAGAGTCTTGGAGACATAATGGAGGTTAAAGTTATTTTCTTCTTCTACACTGTCTTATATTGGGTCAATACTTTAATTACTGGCGAGATGTGCTGCCCACTGGAATGTATGCCCCCTGTCATCTGATTATCGGTCCTGCTAGAGACCGACACCTTTTTTAATAATACCACCTTAACATTTGACAACCAAACAATTACACAAGGTGACTCAATAAAGAATCTGGGTATTATCTCTCGTTTGAGTCACACATTAAGAGTGTTACTACAAACCCTGTTTCCATATGAGTTGGGAAACTGTTAGATGTAAATATAAACGGAATACAATGATTTGCAAATCATTTTAAACCCATATTCAGTTGAATATGCTACAAAGACAACATATTTGATGTTCAAACTGATAAACATTTTTTTTTGCAAATAATCATTAACTTTAGAATTTGATGCCAGCAACACGTGACAAAGAAGTTGGGGAAGGTGGCAATAAATACTGATTAAGTTGAGAAACTCATCAAACACTTATTTGGAAAATCCCACAGGTGTGCAGGCTAATTGGGAACAGGTAGGTGCCATGATTGGGTATAAAAAAAGCTTCCATGAAATGCTAAGTAATTCACAAACAAAGATGGGGCATGGGTCACCAATGTGTAAGCAAATTGTCGAACAGTTTTATAACAACATTTCTCAACGAGCTATTGCAAGGAATTTAGGGATTTTACCATCCACGGTCCGTAAAATCATCAAAAGGTTCAGAGAATCAGGAGGAATCCCTGCACGTAAACGATGATATTACGGACCTTTGATTCCTCAGGCTGTACTGCATCAAAAACAGTCATCAGTGTTGTAAAGGATATCACCACATGGGCTCAGGAAGACTTCATAAAACCACTTTCAGTAACTACAGTTGGTTGGTTGCTACATCTGCAAGTGCAAGTTAATACTCTGCTATGCAAAGCAAAACCCATTTATCAACAACACCAAGGCACGCCGCTGGCTTCGCTGGGCCCGAACTCATCTAAGATGGACTGATGCAAAGTGGAAAGGTGTTCTGTGGTCCGACGAGTCCACATTTCAAATTATATTTGGAAACTGTGGACGTGGTGTCCTCCGGAACAAAAGAGGAAAATAACCATCCGAATTGTTATAGGCGCAAATTTTAAAAGCCAGCATCTGTGATGGTATGAGGGTGTATTAGTGCCCAAGGCAAGGGTAACTTACACATCTGTGAAGGCACCATTAATGCTGAATGGTCAACACAGGTTTTGGAGCAACATATGTTGTCATCTCGAAGACCTCTATGAAGAAGAAAATAAATGGACCCAGATTTCCCTCGCCCGGACGCGGGTCACCGGGGCCTCCCTCTGGAGCCAGGCCCGGAGGTGGGGCACGATGGCGAGCGCCTGGTGGCCAAGCCTGTTCCCATGGGGCCTGGCCGGGCACAGCCCGAAGAGGCAACATGGGTCACCCCTCCAATGGGCTCACCACCCATAGCAGGGGCCATAGAGGTCGGGTGCAATGTGAGCTGGGCGGCAGCCGAACGCAGGGGACTTGGCGGTCCGATCCTCGGCTACAGAAGCTAGCTCTTGGGACGTGGAACGTCACCTCACTGGGGGAGAAAGAGCCTGAGCTAATGCGCGAAGTCGAGAAGTTCCGGCTGGATATAGTCGGACTCACTTCGACGCACAGCAAGGGCTCTGGAACCACTTCTCTCGAGAGGGATTGGACCCTCTTCCATTCTGGCGTTGCCGGCAGTGAGAGGCGACGGGCTGGGGTGGCAATTCTTGTTGCCCCCCGGCTCAAAGCCTGCACGTTGGAGTTTAACCCGGTGGACGAAAGGGTAGCCTGCCTCCGCCTTCGGGTGGGGGGACGGGTCCTGACTGTTGTTTGTGCTTACGCACCAAACAGCAGTTCAGAGTACCCACCCTTTTGGGTACACTCGAGTGAGTACTGGAAAGTGCCCCCCGGGTGATTCCATTGTCCTACTGGGGGACTTAAACGCTCACGTTGGCAACGACAGTGAAACCTGGAGAGGCGTGATTGGGAAAAATGGCCGCCCAGATCTGAACCCGAGTGGTGTTTTGTTATTCGACTTTTGTGCTCGTCACGGTTAGTCCATAACAAACACCATGTTCAAACATAAGGGTGTCCATATGTGCACTTGGCACCAGGACACCCTAGGCCGCAGTTCCATGATCGACTTTGTAGTCGTGTCATCGGATTTGCGGCCTTATGTTTTGGACACTCGGATGAAGAGAGGGGCAGAGCTTTCTACCGATCACCACCTGGTGGTGAGTTGGCTGCGATGGTGGGGGAGGATGCCGGACAGACCTGGGAGGCCCAAACGCAATGTGAGGGTCTGCTGGGAACGTCTGGCAGAGTCTCCTGTCAAAGAAAGTTTCAATTCCCACCTCCGGAAGAACTTTGAACATGTCACGAGGGAGGTGCTGGACATTGAGTCCGAGTGGACCATGTTCCGCACTTCTATTGTCGAGGCGGCTGATCGGAGCTGTGGCCGCAAGGTAGTTGGTGCTTGTCGGGGAGGAAATCCTAAAACCCCTTGGTGGACACCAGCGGTGAGGAATGCCGTCAAGCTGAAGAAGGAGTCCTATCGGGTCCTTTTGGCTCATAGGACTCCGGAACCAGTGGACAGGTACCGACAGGCCAAGCGGTGTGCAGCTTTAGCGGTCGCGGAGGCAAAAATTCGGACATGGGAGGAGTTCGGGGAAGCCATGGAAAACGACTTCCGGACGGCTTCGAAGCGATTTTGGACCACCGTCCGCCGCCTCAGGAAGGGGAAGCAGTGCATTATCAACACCGTGTATGGTGCGAATGGTGTTCTGCTGACCTCAACTGCGGATGTTGTGGATAGGTGGAAGGAATTCTTCGAAGACCTCCTCAATCCCACCAACACGTCTTCCTATGAGGAAGCAGTGCCTGGGGAATCTGTGGTGGACTCTCCTATTTCTGGGGCTGAGGTCGCTGAGGTTGTTAAAAAGCTCCTCGGTGGCAAGGCACCAGGGGTGGATGAGGTCCGCCCGGAATTCCTTAAGGCTCTGGATGCTGTGGGGCTGTCTTGGTTGACAAGACTCTGCAGCATCGCGTGGACATCGGGGGGGGGGGGGGGGTACCTCTGGATTGGCAGACCGGGGTGGTGGTTCCTCACTTTAAGAAGGGGGACCACCACTATCGTGGGATCACAATCCTCAGCCTTCCCGATAAGGTTTATTCAGGTGTACTGGAGAGGAGGCTGCGCCGGATAGTCGAACCTTGGATTCAGGAGGAACAGTGTGGTTTTCGTCCTGGTCGTGGAACTGTGGACCAGCTCTATACTCTCGGCAGGGTTCTTGAAGGTGCATGGGAGTTTGCCCAACCAGTCTACATGTGCTTTGTGGACTTGGAGAAGGCATTCGACCGTGTCCCTCGGGAAGTCCTGTGGGGAGTGCTCAGAGAGTATGGGGTACCGGACTGTCTTATTGTGGCGATCCGTTCCCTGTACGATCAGTGTCAGAGCTTGGTCCGCATTGCCGGCAGTAAGTCGGACACATTTCCAGTGAGGGTTGGACTCCACCAAGGCTGTCCTTTGTCACCGATTCTGTTCATAACTTTTATGGACAGAATTTCTAGGCGCAGTCAAGGCGTTGAGGGGTTCCGATTTTGTGGCCGCGGGATTAGGTCTCTGCTTTTTGCAGATGATGTGGTCCTGATGGCTTCAACTGACCGGGATCTTCAGCTCTCACTGGATCGGTTCGCAGCCGAGTGTGAAGCGACCGGAATGAGAATGAGCACCTCCAAGTCCGAGTCCATGGTTCTCGCCCGGAAAAGGGTGGAATGCCATCTCCGGGTTGGGGAGGAGACCCTGCCCCAAGTGGAGGAGTTCAAGTACTTAGGAGTCTTGTTCACGAGTGGGGGAAGAGTGGATCGTGAGATCGACAGGCGGATCGGTGCGGCGTCTTCAGTAATGCGGACATTGTACCGATCCATTGTGGTGAAGAAGGAGCTGAGCCAGAAGGCAAAGCTCTCAATTTACCGGTCGATTTACGTTCCCATCCTCACCTATGGTCATGAGCTTTGGGTCATGACTGAAAGGATAAGATTACGGGTACAAGCGGCCGAAATGAGTTTCCCCCGCCGTGTGGCGGGACTCTCCCTTAGAGATAGGGTGAGAAGCTCTGCCATCCGGGAGGAACTCAAAGTAAAGCCGCTGCTCCTCCACATCGAGAGGAGCCAGATGAGGTGGTTCGGGCATCTGGTCAGGATGCCACCCGAACGCCTCCCTAGGGAGGTGTTTAGGGCACGTCAAACCGGTAGGAGGCCACGGGGAAGACCCAGGACACGTTGAGAAGACTATGTCTCCCGGCTGGCCTGGGAACGCCTCAGGATCCCCCGGGAAGAGCTAGACGAAGTGGCTGGGGAGAGGGAAGTCTGGGTTTCCCTGCTTAGGTTGTTGCCCCCGCGACCCGACCTCGGATAAGCGGAAGAAGATGGATGGATGGATGGATGGATGTTGTCATCCAAGCAACTGTTTCATGGACGCCCCTGCTTATTTCAGCAAGACAATGCCAAGCCACATGTTACAACAGCGTGGTTTCGTAGTAAAAGAGTGCGGGTACTTTCCTGGCCCGCCTGCAGTCCAGACCTGTCTCCCATCGAAAATGTGTGGCGCATTATGCAGCGTAAAATACGACAGCGGAGACCCCGGACTGTTGAATGACTAAAGCTCTACGTAAAACAAGAATGGGAAATAATTCCACTTTCAAAGCTTCAACACATAGTTTCCTCAGTTCCCAAACGTTTATTGAGTGTTGTCAAAAGAAAAGGTGATGTAACACAGTGGTGAACATGCCCTTTCCCAACTACTTGGGCACGTGTTGCAGCCATGAAATACTAATTTAATTATTCTTTGCAAAATAAAATAAAGTTTATGAGTTTGACCATTAAATATCCTTTCTTTGTAGTGCATTCAACTAAATATGGGTTGAAAAGGATTTGCGAATCATCGTATTCCGTTTGTATTTACATCTAACACAATTTCCCAACTCATATGGAAACGGGGTTTGTAAAACAGACTTCTTTCATCTCCGTAATATCGCTAAAATGTGTTCCATTTTGTCCACCAGCGACGCTGAGATCATTATCCATGCGTTCAGTACAACTCGTCTTGATTACTGTAACGTATTGTTTTTGGGTCTCCCTCTGTCTAGCATTAAAAGATTACAGTTGGTACAAAATGTGGCTGCTAGACTTTTGACAAGAAGAAGAAAGTTTGATCATATTACGCCTATACTGGCTCACCTGCACTCGCTTCCTGTGCACTTAAGATGTGACTTTAAGGTTTTACTACTTACGTGTAAAATACTACAGGGTATAGCTTTATCCTATCCCGCTGATTGTATTGTACCATATGTCCCGGCAAGAAATCTGTGTTCAAAGAACTCCGACTTATTAGTGATTCCCAGAGCCCAAATAAGTCTAAGGGCTATAGAGTGTTTTCTTCTCGGGCTCCAATACTCTGGAATGCCCTCCTGGTAACAGTTAGAGATGCTACCTTAATAGAAGCATTTAAGTCCCATCTTAAAACTCCTTTGTATACTCAAGCCTTTAAATAGAACCCCCTTTTAGACCAGTTGATCTGCCGTCTCTTTTCTGCATGGAGAGGTCATTAGGAGACCACAGATGAAGCACTAGCTACTCAAAGTCGGGGCCCGTGGTGGCCCACTCATCTGTGCATCAGTTGGGGACGTCTCTGCGCCGCAGACTTGTCTCCACTCAAGAGGATCTCTGGCTGGCCCCACTATGGACTGGACTCTCACACTGTTAACTAGATCCACTAGAGCGGGGGGTGGGCATGGGGGTTGTCCCCACATCTGCAGTCCCCTCCAAGATTTCTCATTGTATCCCAGTAAGTTGAGTTTGTTCTTGCCCTGATGTGGGATCTGAGCCAAGGATGTCGTTTATTGCTTGCGCAGCCCTTTGAGACCCTTGTGATTTAGGGCTATATAAATAAACTTGGACTTGTATTTGATCATCTGCACATGCGTAAAATCCAAGATATTCAGAAATGCAATTGCGCATCAAAGAACTCTTTCATAACAGTATAATTGTTGGACTACTATATTTTTGATTTTTTTCATTTGAAATACATGTTTCAGAGTACAAAGGACTAAATGTATAAATGCAATTTTTGCTGGGAATCCCGGAAGCGGTCCCAGAATGCCCTGCAGCACTGTCACAGCCTGATAAATCGTACATTAGAACGTTTAATAGTTTGTAATGATACATATATCTGATATATATATGTCTGATCTTGAATGGGATTGTGCTGAAAATTAAAATTTTCCTGAAGGAACTCTCCTGAAGGAATGAATAAAGTACTATCTAATCTCTATCTAATCTAATATACATTAAATGACAAAATACAAACAAAAATAGTGTTACTGAGTGTAACATTTATACTCACATGTAAGATTTCTTCAGAAATTACTTTTTCTGCTTTCCTTTGGATTCATGCTCATGCGCAGAAGCAGGTAGTGCATGAATTCCAATGAGGAGCACGTTTTGCCAGAAAACAAGCTCTGTTGTAGGTCAGGTATTACCACTTTAACTACAACTCATGATTACTTTTATTGCTTTTAAGGAATCTTTGGAAACTGATTTGACAGATATTATATTTTAATTTATCTCCAGATGTTTTGCAAAGGTTATGACAGTCTAACAAGAGGATCCAAATGACACAGAGGAAATATGTTTTAAAGATGTACAGCTGCTGTATGTGATCAGCAAATCAAGTTTTAACTCATTCAAACACGTTCTCCACTGCTCATATGCGTTTCATGACACTCTGCAAACTAATCCAAAGCAGGGAAAGATGAGACCCGCTTAATCGGAGTACAATCAATAGAGACAAGTCTACATTAATTGATATCATCCATTGTGTTTACTGTAACTCACACATTACGTGATCCAGCATCTATCGAAGCAAAACCACTATCCATACACATCATTCTGCTGCATACCCCACATCAATATCCTGCATCACAGATGACACAATCGCACCTGTACATGAGCTACATAGTAATTAACCCACACTTGTTGCATATACGACACAAAAAGTTTCAATTTGATGGTAATTTGTTAAAATGTATAATGGGGCAATCAGTATGGAAGATGATACCCTGACATGTCATCTCATTAGCACTTAATGTTTCAGGTGCGAAAATAAGAACCCTACATCAGGGGTAGGGAACCTATGGCTCTGGAGCCAGATGTGGCTCTTTTGATGACTGCATCTGGCTCTCAGATACATTTTAGCTGGCATTGCTTAACAAGATAAGTAATGAAAAATTCCGCTGGTAATCACAGTGTTAAAAATAACGTTCAAAATACAAAACATTCGCATGAATTTTAATCCATCCATCTCTTTTCTACCGCACCTGTCAAAGAAGTCGCATTCCTGGTAAAAAGTATTTAATTTATTATTGGTTAGCTTCAGAATAACAATGTTATTAAAAATAATAATAAACTTATTAGACTAAAAATGTTCGTCTTAACAATGCAGGCATTTAGTTGTATTCCATCCATCCATCCATTTCTTACCGCTTATTCCCTTTGGGGTGGCGGGGGGCGCTGGAGCTTATCTCAGTTGTATTCAGTGTTATAAAATATAATATAGCTCTCACGGAAATACATTTAAAAATGTTTGGCTCTCTCAGCCAAAATGGTTCATGACCCCTGCCCTACATCAACAATAAGTGTAGAAAATAAATACATTGTTTGTGTTGGCTTTTATACAATTCACGAAATACTCTAACATCTGCAATCTCCTTCCTTGATAGTCATGGTGAGCAAATCTGTTTCTCTTCTGTCCTTTATAATGAAAAAAAAATAGTTACATGTTAGAAAAACAATATAACACAAAATTGAATTTAAGTATAATGAGGATGTCTAAAAAATTTGGGGGAAAAATTTATGCTTGACTTAGACCATAGGTTGCCCATTGGTGGGCAACGCGACCCACCTCAAGGGCCGCAAAAAATATGTGTTTCTCAATCTCAGCTGTGGTCCGTATATTGCGCATCCGTAATCAGTTGTAATAGACGTTTACACCACTTCTAATAACAATTTCAAACAGAAGCAGTGTGAAGCTTAAGCCATAGAGAACTTGCTTAGGTGCAAAGATTATGTCTAAAAAGGTGAAACTGTATTCTCTTTTTTCTTTAATAGTATTATTTATAATCAATTGAGTTAAAATTGAATTTGTACCGTAAATTTATTTTTTATCAGTTTTTCCATCCATCCATCCATTTTTACTACCGCTTGTCCCTTTCGGGGTAGCGGGGGGTGCTGGAGCCTATCTTTTTATGAGTCTTTTATTATGCAGTATATTTAAAAAGTATTTATGTATGTAATCTGCCCGACCCCAACCTTATAATAATCATTGTAATTAACACATGGTTTCATATAATTTGACAAGATTTATCCTCTTATACTGTAAGTACAAAATTATTGCATACCAATAAAAAAAGAGTAAAATTACTTATTCATTGTTAATATTTGTGTGGGTCCTGGGCCTCTCTGTAGTTGAAAAGTTGGGCTAGAGGCCTAAAAGGTTAGGAACCCCTGCATTACTCCAAACTAAAATAATCAATAGCGGCAGCCCTACAGCAGGGTATGGGTATTTCAATAATAATGACACTTTTCTATTGGCGGAAAAAAACTAATTTCCAGCTTAAAAAAACAACTCTTCCCACCAATTGGTACCTGCTGTTGTGTATTTTGGAACTGCATTAGTCACAAACATTTTAATTAAATTATGGCGGCATTGCAGAGCTATTTATAAAATAATTTGCCTTCCTATCTACTTCTTCCAAACGGTCCCTGTGTAATGTGCACAATTGATGTTTTTCTCAGTGGTGACGTCCGTACATAATCCATACATGGTATAAATCTACACAAACTGCCTTGCGTTAGTCCGACATTTTTAGTCTGTGTGTGTGCATATGTAGGCCTGGGCCGATAACAAATTTTGCTTGACAGTTATATTAACTTACATATCATTGCAAATAACCGATATAATTGCCGTTATTTTTATGGGACCAACTTACCCATTTATTTAATGATAATACATAACAATAGTAAATGTACATCCTCTCAAATGCAATAAACTTGTATTTGTCGTATATTTTAACATTTCCAAGTTAATCTCCCGCCTCGCCACATAAAGAGTCAAAGACAGTTAATGAGGACAAGAGAATGCTGTTATGTTTGGAACGCATTTTGGATGCACGAGTTGTCACCCCAGGATGCAGCGGACCAGGACGAGGCAGGATTGCAGGTAGGAGCTTGTTTAATACAAAAAAGGTAAAATAACACTAGTACAAAAAGCAAAAGAAATGGCACGCCTACGCACGGGAAGCTAATGCTAAACTAGCATGCAGTTTAAAAGTCCAAGAAGTGCGTGCCAAGCACACGGAAGCTAAGGCGAAACTTAGCACGGATTCAAAGCAGAGAAAACAAACGTGACTGTTGCAAGTAGCAAACAAACCATCCAGAATGAACACAGGTAGCAGGCCGGTTTAAATACTCAAACACTAATCATAAACAGGTGTCGGTCAAAAAGCCAGTGCAGGTGGAACACATGAGGTAACCATGGACACCAGATGAAACAGGAAGTGCTCAAACTAAGGGATCAGAAGAGTCCAAAAATAATCAAAACACACAAAAAGACTCAAGAACAAAAACGATGTCAGATCCGGGAGGCGGAACATGACAGAATTCACGTCCTTCTTTTCATTCCTTTATGGCACAAATGCATGCACCTGTGGAAAGTGACGAAAAGAGTGCTTATCACAACTTGAAAACTTCCATCAATCCATTTTCTACCGCTTGTCCTTTTTGGGGTCGCGTGGGGTGCCGAAGCCTATCTCAGGTGCTTTTGGGCGGGGTATACCGTCGCCACGTCGCCACCTCATCACAGGGCTAACACAGATAGACAGAAAACTTGCCGACTTAATTTTTATTCCTCGTCAATTAATTGACTTATCGAATATCGGCCCAGGCCTACACATCTGTAGTTTGGACGACAAAATGACCAAGATTCGACTCGAAGAACAAAAAGGCTGTTATTAGTTGTATTGCCCAACAGAGGACACTAATCAAACCACTAGTCTCATCTGAATAAGTAAGAAGTGCCTGGCAAATGTTTTTGTTTCACAGCAATGTACCTTCAACTGTGATTAAGTTGCTTTGAGTGTGTGCCAAGAGTCCTAAATGATTCACCCACAAACTTTCACAAAAATATGGATTTTCCGAAAAAATACTTTTAAAAGGCATGCTCGGTAGGTACCATTTATAGCAATGGAGGAAAAAATGAAACTATGAGTAATAAAAGTAAGTCAGAAATATTTCAAGAATACGCTGGATTTGTTGTGTAGCTAGTTTAGCCTTGTACTGTAAGAAAATAGCATCACCGTCCTACGAAAAAATAAAGAACACTTTTCCTAAAAACTACTTTTAATTGGAACTACTGTGTTTGGCAATGGACGAGTAAGTTATATAATCCGCTATTATGTTCACAGCGTAGTTCGGAGCACACCTTATAACCTTCAGCCTCTATTGTTTCCAACTCTAAGCAGCTGTGCAGCGGAAATATTTTCATTACATAGGACATACACGCCTTTTATAATAAGTATAATAATAATAATAATAATAATAATAATAATAATAATAATAATAATAATAATAATAATTAGCTTTATTGTCTCCGAGGAGAAATTTGTTTTGGACAGCGTTTTACATACATACATACATACGTACATACATACATACATACATACATACATACATACATACATACATACATACAGTTCATCCGACAATACAGTGACGACAGTGGACAGTGCGCAGGTATGTCAGTTAGTTATGAGATCAAACATTAAACTCCCCCCGTATTGCACTATCCCAATAATGCACTCCTTGTTATTGCATCCGGTTATTACAGTAGTTTTCTGTTGTTAAGTGCTATGATTGCCAGTGGGACAAAGGAAAATCTATACCTGTTGAGTTTGTATGTTGCTGTTCTGTACCATTTACCATTTGGCATCAATGCAATTTCACTATGAAGTATGTGGTTTGGGTCACGGGTGATTTTAAGACCCTGCTTCCTCAAGGTATTGTCGAATATTTCTTGAAGGGAACAAAGGGGCTGCATGTCAATTATTTTACCAGATCTCTTGGTAAGGTTTTAAAGTTGGGTTTTGAGTTTGACAGACATAATTCCAAACCATGTGGAGATGCCATAACGGATGACAGAATCAATGTTTGCCTAATAAAACAACATCATGATATTGCTTGCCACGCCGTGGACCCTGAACCTCCTAAGAAAGTGCAGGCGCTGGTTATTACGGGAGCAAACAGAGTCAATTCGGTTGGCCAATGTTGATTGGGAATCAAGTTAACTGGGAATCAAAACAAATACTCAAGTACTTATTCGAGGACACCTGCTCTGCTCTCTCATGTATACACATGTATATGTCTAGGTTATAGCATTAGAAAGTTAGACTAAGGTTAAGTTTAAACTTGTCTAGTGTGTATAGTTCCAGAGATGTGTGTCACCCGGGTTTCCCTCCTTTCGTCCGCCTGCATAGCCTCCTTCCTTAGTACCGACAACAAACCAAAGTGAGCCGCTGATCTCCCTGTATCATCTGGGATGTTGTGTTTTGGGGAAAGCCATTTAAAACAGATGGCTGGTTGTCGATGTCCATAGTGCACAATATAAGCTAGAAAACTAAAAAAACTGCAAAAAAAGAAAAGCTGCCAGGCGGGATGTGATGAGGAGAGGTTCATTTGCGTCTAAAAACTCTGTCTCTCAAAACAAACCGATTTAAAAGGGAGCAAAAAAGTGACTTGAAATATGTCTTTGAAGCAAAATCTATGCAAATGTTTCACCAAACAACCACCATTACATGTTATGTAGACCACAAGGAAGGGTTTTAAATGTTGAAAAACAAGATACAAAAATGTGTGAGGACACATAACATTGGGACCAGGCTTCTTCCATGCTCTGTGTCTCAAAATTTGCATTTTTATCACACAATAGTTGACCTCAGTTCTTCTGAATATTAATTCACGATCCCAAAAAACATATGTCTCACTTTAGTCTGTTACCACAACCACTGGCTTGATGCAACCTCATGAAACCCTGGCTTCACAACTCCACATACTGCTCACAAGAAAGATTCAGATGAAAGCATCAGAGGACGATCACACGTTTCCCCTCTTGATTAAAAACTTGCTCAGCCTTGAAGAAAAAAGGGCCACAAGTCGGCCTGTGCAAAAGTGAAGGTGGCACGGGTGTAGTGACATTCACACATTCATCATAAGACAAGAGGTTTGTGTGTGTGCGCGTGTGTGTGTCTGTTTCTTCATTAAAAGCTGTCAGTAAGACTGGAAAGAGGACACCAAAATGAAAGAGCAAGACCAAATGGACATATAGAAGTAACATTTAAGTTTATAATGGCACCATAACCTTTTAGGAAAGGATGGAAACGTGGCAGGCCAACGTTATCTGAGACACTATAAACGAATGTAGTAAGGTTGTATAAAGTCATGCTGGTGATGGGCATAGTAATTTATTTGGATATGTTACAATACTATAGATTGAGTGGAAATGATTGCTGATTAACTATCTAATTAATTAAATGAGTGCAGTGCTTGCAACCAGCAGGGGTGTGCAAATGTAGGTAATTGTCTGTCATTAGTCCGGGCTTCAGCATCATGAATGCACAGTCGCAATATGGTAAATCCATCCATCCATCCATCCATCCATCTTCTTCCGCTTATCCGAGGTCGGGTGACGGGGGCAACAGCCTAAGCAGGGAAAACCAGACTTCCCTCTCCGCAGCCACTTTGTGTAGCTCTTCCCAAGGGATCCCGAGGCGTTCCCAGGCCAGCCGAGAGACATAGTCTTCCCAACGTGTCCTGGGTCTTCCCCGTGGCCTCCTACTGGTTGGACGTGCCCTAAACACCTCCCTAGGGAACCGTTCGGGTGGCATCCTGACCAGATGCCCGAACCACCTCATCTGGCTCCTCTCGATGTGAAGGAGCACTGGCTTTACTCTGAGTTCCTCCCGGATGGCAGAGCTCCTCACCCTATCTCTAAGGGAGAGACCCGCCACCCGGCGGAGGAAACTCATTTTGGCCGCTTGTACCCGTGATCTTATCCTGTCGGTCATGACCCAAAGCTCATGACCATAGGTGAGGATGGGAACGTAGATCGACCGATAAATTGAGAGCTTTGCCTTCCGGCTCAGCTCCTTCTTCACCACAACGGATCGGTACAACGTCCGCATTACTGAAGACGCCACACCAATCCGCCTGTCGATCTCACGATCCACTCTTCCCCCACTCGTGAACAAGACTCCTAGGTACTTGGTGAATCCTTCAGTCATTAATATTGAAACTGAAGTCCATGGATGCCACTTACATAATTGATCAGGAGTTAGGTTTGACTATTATTATCTCATGTGTATTATTAATTTTCAACAGTTCTTCCAAGCATTTTAGACTCCCAAAGTTCTGGCAACAGTTCAAGAAAGAGTCCAGTTCACAAAGCAAGGTTCATTTGTAAAAAATCATAAACAGGGATGCAAAACTCGTCAATAACTTGGCCAAAAGTGGAAATAAGAGGTAAATATTGACGCAGAACCCCCCCCATGTTCTATTATGTTCTGCTATGTGCTTTTAATACTTTTAATCGCTTGTCTTCATTAGGGTCACAGGTGAGCTGTTCACTGTTTCGACTGAGTTCAGGTGAGAGGAGGGTTGCGCGGTGGACTGGTCGCCATTCAATAACAGGGCAGATACAAGCCTTCACACTCTCATTCACACACTATGGACGATTTACAGTTTCCAATCAACCTGACGTGCATTTTTTGGGGATCTGGGAAGAAGAAATCGGGGGAAAAAAACACACAAACAGAGACAATATGCAAACTCCACACACAGACGCCCAAACAGACATTTGAACCTTCTCTGATCTCAATGTCTGAGGCCCACATGCTAATCACTGCGCGGCTATCATCCGATTCCATATTTCACCAAACTGCCAAAAGCATTTTCTGGATGTTTTCTTGTGCAATAACAGTAAACACTTATTTTTGTAGAAAAATGCTAAAGATACCAGTACAACATTAAAGAAAACAGTTGAACACTGACGGAAGTAAGTCCATGAATTGTTAAAGCTTACTTCTGCAGTCCTTTGTAATGTGGACCTGTCAATGTGAGTACTGTGGACGTGCATGCAAGTGTGTTGACTCACATTTACATGGAGTCCTTGTGAGTGCCAGGTTGAGTCGTTTGATCAGATGACAGTGCTGTGCAGTATGGACAAAAATATATATCCCAATATATTTTTATATCCTGACAACATTGTGTTGTTATGTGTGTGTGTGTATGTATGTATGTATGTATGTATGTATGTATGTATGTATGTATATATATATATATATATATATATATATATATCTGCAGCTGATTGGCACCTGGCCACACCTGGCGTCAATCAGCCATTACTATTTAAAACTTCTTTGCCCTCCAGTGTGTGCTGTAGTATTGTCATTGTCGCTGTTACTGTTTGCGGTAAGCTGTTCCTGATAGCTTTTTGCAGTTTGCTGTCTCCTAGCTTTTTGTTTCTTGTTTCCCTGTTAGCTATATCCTGTTAGCCGTTAGCTGTTCCCAGTTTTTCTGTTTGCTGGTTCCTGTTTCCAGTCTGGCTGTTCCTGGTTTCTGGTCTGTGTTTTTTTTTTCTTATTTTGGACATTAAATCATGTTTTCCTGCACAAAGCCTGCCGTCTCTGCAACTTGGGGTTTGTCACAAACACTACTTGACATACACTATATTGCCAAAAGAATTTGGCCACCCATCCAAATGATCAGAATCAGGTGTCTTAATCACTTGGCCTGGCTACAGGTGTATAAAATCAAGCACTTCAGCTTGGAGACTGTTTCTACAAACATTTGTGAAAGAATGGGCCATTCTTAGAAACTCAGTGATTTCCAGCAATAAACTGTCATAAGATGGCACCTGTGCAACAAATTCAGATGTAAAATTTCCTCACTCCTAAATATTCCAAATTCAACTTCATTGTAAGAAAATGGAAGCGTTCGGGAACAACAGCAACTCAACCACGAAGTGGTAGGCCATGCAAACTGACTGAGAGGGGTCAGCGGATGCTGAAGTGCTTAGTGCAAAGAGGTCGCCGACTTTCTGCACAGTAAGTTGCTACAGAGCTTTAAACTTCATGTGACCTTCCAATAAGCCCACGTACAGTACGCAGTGCGCTTCATGGAATGGATTTCCATGACCGAGCAGCTGGATCTAAGCCATACATCACCAAGTCCAATGCAAAGCGTCGGATGCAGTGGTGTAAAGAACATCGCCACTGGACTCTAGAGCAGTGGAGATGCGATCTCTGGACTAATGAATCACGCTTTTCCATCTGGCAATCTGATGGACAAGTCTGGGTTTAGAGGTTGCCAGGAGAACGATACATTTCGGACAGTGTGGTGCCAAGTGTAAAATTTGGTGGAATTTGGAAGAGGAATTATGGTTTGGTGTTGTTTTTCAGGAGTTGGGCTTGCCCGCTTAGTTCCAGTGAAATGAACTTTGAATGCTCCAGGATACCAAAACATTTTGAACAATTCCATGCTCCCAACATTGTGGAAACAGTTTGGAGCGGGCCCCTTCTTCTTCCGACATGACTATGCACCAGTGCACAAAGCAAGGTCCAAAAAGACAGGTATGACAGAGTCTGGTGTGGATGACCTTTACTGGCCTGCACAGAGTCCTGACCCTAAACCGATAGAACACCTTTAGGATAAATTAGATCAGAAACTGAAAGCCAGGCCTTCTCGACCAACATCAGTGTGTGACCTCACCAATGTGCTTTTGAAAGAATGGTCAAAATATCCTATAAACACACTCCGCAACCTTGTGGACAGCCATCTCAGAAGAGTTTAAGCTGTAACAGTGGCAAAAGGTGGACCCATATCATATTGAACTTGATGGCACTTCAAGTTCATAGTGAGTCAAGGCAGGTGGCCAAATACTTTTGGCAATATAGTGTAGATCAAAGGTCGGGAACCTTTTTGGCTGAGAGAGCCATACAAGCCAAATATTTTAAAGTATTTCCGTGAGAGCCATATAATATATATTTTTTAAGACTGAATACAACTAAATGCGTGCAATTTTAAGTAATACCGACATTTTTAGAGTATAATAGGTCTCTTATTCTTTTTATTAACATTGTTATTCTGAAGCTAACCAACAATAAATAAAATACTTCTTACCATTAATGCGACTTGTTGAACAGGTGCAGTAGAAACCGGATGGATGGATTAAAATGCATGAGAATGTTTTATATTTTGAACGTTATTTTTGACACTGTGATTACCAGCGGAATTATTCATTACTTACCGTGTTAAGCAATGTCAGCTAAGATTTATCTGAGAGCCAGTCATCAAAAGAGCCACAGGTTCCCTACCCCTGGTGTAGATACTGTATATGGGTTTCCCTTAGATTGCCAAAATACCTGGTCCAGTATGGGGCGTGGTTAAGGCTGTGGACAACATGACATCATCATTTAATTTGCTATTAAATGATTTTATTTAAAAAGGCTCATAACATATACACATCCATTTAAAGGCCTACTGAAACCCACTACTACCGACCACGCAGTCTGATAGTTTATATATCAATGATGAAATATTAACATTGCAACACATGCCAATACGGCCTTTTTAGTTTACTAAATTGCAATTTTAAATTTCCCGCGAAGTGTCGGGTTGAAAACGTCGAGGTATCATGACGCGTATGATGACGCGTGCGTCTGACGTCTCGGGTTGTAGCCCGATCCAAGCTATAAGTAATCTGCTTTAATCGCATAATTACACAGTATTCTGGACATCTGTGTTGCTGAATCGTTTGCCATTTGTTCAATAAATAATGGAGAAATCAAAGTAGAAAGATGGAGGTGGGAAGCTTTTAGCCTTTAGCCACAAAACCACAGCCGGTGTTTTATTGTTTAAAATTCCCGAAGATGAAGCTTTACTATGGATCACAGCGGTCAAGCGAACATCGATCCCGACTACAAGTCGACCGGCAATTTTCGGTGAATAAATTGTGGTAATAAGTCGCCTCTTACAGGAGATATCAGCGGAGCTTCCGTCCTGCTGCAGCTGCCATGACTCCCATCAGAGACTCTGGCGTCAACACACCCGTGGCCACACCCCTCCTACTTTCAGGTACTATTTAATCTCACTAAAACACTAGCAACACAATAGGCATGTAAGGGATTTTCCTGAATTATCCTAGTAAAGGTGTCTAATAACATCTGAATCGCTCCCACTGCAATTGCCTTTTTTTTTTTCTCTACCTTTTTTTTTCCTGGTCCTTCACTCTAAATTTCCTCATCCACAAATCTTTCATCCTTGCTCAAATTAATGGGAAAATTGTCGCTTTCTCGGTCCGAATAGCTCTAGCTGCTGCTGGCTATGATTATAAACAATGTGAGGATGTGAGGAGCCCTACAACCCGTGACGTTGCGCGCACATCGTCTGCTACTTCTGGTAAAGGCAAGGCTTTTTTATTAGCGACCAAAAGTTGCAAACTTTATTGTCGATATTCTCTACTAAATCCTTTCAGCAAAAATATGGCAATATCGCGAAATGATCAAGTATCACACATAGAATGGACCTGCTATCCCCGTTTAAATAAGAAAATCTAATTTCAGTAGGCCTTTAAAAACAAACCTGTTATGATTAACGAGTATTATCATTTATTTTTATATAGCATGTGGCCATATTTGCAATTGTTGAACATATATTTATATATTCATCCATACATCCATTTTCAACTGCTTGTCCCTATCATGGTCACAGGGGTGCTGGAGACTATCCCTGCTGCGTTCGGGCGGAAGGTGGAGTACACCCTGGACAATTCGCTACCTCATCATAGGGCCAACACAGATAGACAGACAACATTTACACTCACATTCACACACTGGGGACCATTCACTGTTGCCAATCAAAATATCCCCAGGTGCATGTCTTTGGAGGTGGGAGGAAGTCAAAGTACCCGGAGGGAACCCACGCAGTCATGCACTCCACACAGAAAGAACCCGTGCTCAGGAATCGGAGCCACTGTGAGGCACATGCACTAACCCCTAGTTCACCGTGCTGCCCATATATATATATATATATATATATATATATATCCATCCATCCATCCATTTTCTACCGCTTATTCCCTTTCGGGGTCGCGGGGGGCGCTGGCGCTTATGTCAGCTACAATCGGGCGGAAGGCAGGGTACACCCTGGACAAGTCGCCACCTCATCGCAGGGCTAACACAGATAGACAGACAACATTCACACTCACATTCACACACTATGGCCAATTTAGTGTTGCCAATCAACCTATCCCCAGGTGCATGTCTTTGGAAGTGGGAGGAAGCCGGAGTACCCGGAGAGAACCCACGCATTCACGGGGAGAACATGCAAACTCCACACAGAAAGATCCCAAGCCTGGATTTGAACCCAGGACTGCAGGAACTTCGTATTGTGAGGCAGACGCACTAACCCCTCTGCCACCGTGAAGCCCTATATATATATATATATATATATATATATATATATATATATATATATATATATATATATATATATATAAAGGTTAAATATTAACGTGGAAAATGTCCAAAAGAAAAAAATAATTAATTTAAAAATGCCAGTGTGTAAAATGAAGTGGCAGAAATGTTTTTGATAAACACACATACATACATACATACATACATACAGAGAGAGAGAGAGAAAGAGAGAGAGAGAGAGAGAGAGAGAGAGAGAAA